>NC_069786.1:30114511-30418658 GCF_027406575.1 Nycticebus coucang
TTATTTTTAATTCAGTATTATAATTTTCCCTTTTACTCTGTATCTCCAATTCTTTTTTTTTCTTTATTAAATCATAGCTGTGTACATTGATATGATAATGGGGCATCATTCACTAGCTTTACAGACCGTTTACCAAGTTTCACATATACCCTTGTAAGATGCACTGCTGATGTAATCCCACCAATCCCCTTCCCTATACCCATCTCCCCCCTCCCTCCCCTCCCTTTCCCCCTTCCCCCTATTCTTAGGTTGTAACTGGGTTATAGCTTTCATGTGCAAATCCTAAATTAGTTTCATAGTAGGTCTGAGTACATTGGGTACTTTTTCTTCCATTCTTGAGATACTTTACTAAGAAGAATATGGTCCAGCTCCATCCATGTAAACATAAAAGAGGTAAAGTCTCCATCTTTCTTTAAGGCTGCATAATATTCCATGGTGTACATGTACCACAATTTATTAATCCATTCGTGGATCGATGGGCACTTGGGCTTCTTCCATGACTTAGCAATTATGAATTGGGCTGCAATAAACATTCTGGTACAAATATCTTTGTTATGTTGTGATTTTTGGTCTTCTGGGTATATGCCCAGTAGAGGGATTACAGGATTGAATGGCAGATCTATTTTTAGATCTCTAAGTGTTCTCCATTCTTTCCAAAAGGAATGTATTAATTTGCATTCCCACCAGCAGTGCAGAAGTGTTCCCTTTTCTCCACATCAGTGCCAACATCTCTGGTCTTGGGATTTTGTGATATAGGCTAGTCTCACTGGAGTTAGATGGTATCTCAAAGTAGTTTTGATTTGCATTTCTCTGATGATTAAAGATGATGAGCATTTTTTCATAAGTCTGAAGGCCGCGCACCTGTCTTCTTCAGAGAAGTTTCTCTTCAAATCCCTTGCCCAGCCTGCGATGGGATCCCTTGTTCTATTCTTGCTAATGCGTTTGAGTTCTCTGTGGATTCTGGTTATTAAACCTTTGTCAGAGACATAACCTGCAAATATCTTCTCCCATTCTGAGGGCTGTTTGCTGGCTTTACTTACTGTGTTCTTGGCTGTGCAGAAGCTTTTTAGTTTGATCAAGTCCCAGTAGGGTATTTTTGAACCTGCTTCAGTTGCCCAGGGGGTCCTTCTCATAAAATACTCGCCCAGCCCGATTTCTTCAAGGGTTTTTCCTGTACTCTCTTCTAGTATTTTTATAGTTTCATGTCTTAAGTTCAAATCTTTGATCCAGTGAGAGTCTATCTTAGTTAATGGTGAAAGGTGGGGGTCCAGTTTCAGTCTTCTACAGGTTGCCAGCCAGTTCACCCAGCACCATTTGTTAAATAGGGAATCTTTTCCCCACTGAAAGTTTTTAATTGGCTTGTCAAAGATTAAATAACGGTAAGTAGCTGGATTCATCTCTTGGTTCTCTATTCTGTTCCAGATATCTACCTCTCTGTTTTTGTGCCAATACCATGCTGTTTTGATCACTATTGATTTGTAGTATAGTCTGAGGTCTGGTAGCGTAATTCCTCCTGCCTTGTTTTTTTTCTGAGTAATGTCTTGGCTATTCGAGGTTTTTTCTGATTCCATACAAAACGAAGTAATGTTTTTTCAAGATCTTTAAAGTATGACAGTGGAGCTTTAATAGGGATTGCATTAAAATTATATATTGCTTTGGGTAATATAAACATTTTAACAATATTGATTCTTCCCAGTCATGGGCATGGTCTGTTTTTCCATTTGTTAATATTTTCAGCTATCTCTTTTCTTAGAGTTTCATAGTTCTCTTTATAAATATCTTTCACGTCCTTTGTTAGATAAATTCCCAAATATTTCATCTTCTTTGGCACTACTGTGAATGGGATAGAGTCCTTAACTGTTTTTTCAACTTGACCGTTGTTGGTATATATAAAGGCTATCGATTTATGAATGTTGATTTTGTAACCTGAGACACTGCTGTATTCCTTGATCACTTCTAAAAGTTTTGTAGTAGAGTCCCTAGTGTTTTCCAGATATACAATAATATCATCTGTGAAGAGCAAAAGTTTGATCTCTTCTGACCCTATATGGATACCCTTGATCGCCTTTTCTTCCCTAATTGCAGTGGCTAAAATTCCATTACAATGTTAAAAAGCAATGGAGACAATGGGCAGCGTTGTCTGGTTCCTGATCTCAGTGGAAATGATTCTAATTTAACTCCATTTAATATGATATTGGCTGTGGGTTTGCTGTAGATGGCCTCTATCAGTTTAAGAAACGTCCCTTCTATACCGATTTTCTTGAGTGTTCTGATCATGATGCGATGCTGGATATTATCAAAAGCTTTTTCTGCATCAATTGAGAGAATCATATGGTCTTTGTTTTTTAATTTGTTTATGTGCTGAATTACATTTATAGATTTACGTATATTGAACCAGCCTTGAGATCCTGGAATAAAACTGACTTGGTCATGATGTATAATTTGTTTGATGTGTTGCTGGATTCTGTTTGTTAAGATCTTGTTGAATATTTTTGCATCTATATTCATTAGTGATATCGGTCTATAATTTTCTTTTCTTGTTGGGTCTTTTCCTGGTTTGGGGATCAGGGTGATGTTTGCTTCATAGAATGTGTTGGGTAGTCTTCCTTCTTTTTCTACCTTTTGGAACAGGTTGAGTAATATAGGTACTAATTCCACTTTAAAGGTTTGGTAGAATTCAGACGTGAAACCATCTAGACCCGGGCTTTTTTTTTTAGGGAGGTTTTGTATGGTTGATGCTATTTCCGAACTTGATATGCGCTTGTTCAACATTTCCACTTGTTTCTGGCTAAGTCTTGGAAGGTAAAGTGCTTCCAAGTATCGGTCAATTTCCTTCAGATTTTCATATTTCTGAGAATAAAGTTTCTTGTAATATTCATTAAGGAGTTTTTGGATTTCTGAGGAGTCTGTTGTTATTTCGTCTTTGTCGTTTCTGATTGATGAGATTAGAGATTTTACTCTTTTTTTCCTGATTAGGTTGGCCAAAGGTTTATCTATTTTATTGACCTTTTCAAAAAACCAGCTTTTTGATTTATTGATCTGTTGTATTATTCTTTTGTTTTCAATTTCATTTAGTTCTGCTCTAGTTTTGGTTATTTCTTTTCTTCTACTGAGTTTGGGGTTGGAATGTTCTTCCTTTTCCAGTTGCTTGAGATGTCCCATTAAGTTGTTAACTTCCTCTCTTTCCGTTCTCTTGAGGAAGGCTTGTAGTGCAATAAATTTCCCTCTTAGAACTGCCTTTGTGGTGTCCCAGAGGTTCTGATAGTTCATGTCTTCATTGTTCTTTTGTTCCAAAAAATTGGCGATTTCTTTCTTAATCTCATCACTGACCCAGCTATCATTCAGCATAAGGTTATTTAACTTCCATGTTTTTGTATGAGTATGCAGATTCCTGTTGTTACTCAGATCAAGTTTTATTCCATGGTGGTCCGAGAAGATGCATGGAATAATTTCTATTTCTTTAAATTTACTAAGGTTAGACTTGTGACCTAAGATGTGATTGATTTTGGAGTAAGTTCCCTGGGCTGATGAGAAGTATATGTATTCAGTTTTGTTGGGATGAAATGTTCTGTAGATGTCTGCTAAATCCAAATGTTGGATGGTTAAGTTTAAATCTAAGATGTCTTTGCTCAGCTTCTTCTTGGAGGATCAATGCAACACTGCCAGAGGAGTGTTGAAATCTCCGACGATTATGGAGCTGGAGGAAATCAAGTTGCTCATGTCTGTTAGAGTTTCTCTTATAAATTGAGGTGCATTCTGGTTGGGTGCATAGATATTAATAATTGAGATCTCATCATATTGAGTATTACCCTTAACAAATATGAAGTGACCATTCTTGTCCTTCCTTACTTTTGTTGGTTTAAAGCCTATTGTATCTGCAAATAAAATTGCAACACCTGCTTTTTTCTGATTACCATTTACCTGAAATTTGGATGACCAACCTTTCACCCTGAGTCTGTATTTGTCTTTTAAGTTAAGGTGTGACTCTTGTATGCAACAAACATCTGGCCTGCGTTTTTTATCCAATCAGCTAACGTATGCCTCTTTAGA
The DNA here is from genome assembly GCF_027406575.1 of Nycticebus coucang. Lineage (NCBI taxonomy): Eukaryota > Metazoa > Chordata > Mammalia > Primates > Lorisidae > Nycticebus > Nycticebus coucang. Next base: position 30,118,562 of record NC_069786.1, read on the forward strand.
GGACCATTTAAGCCGTTCACATTAATGGAGAATATTGATAAATCTGGTGAAGTTTTGGGTATTGAGTTTTTCAAAAGTCCAGTGGGCATTTTTAATCCTTTTGCCAGTGTGGAAATTGGAGTTTGATCCGAAGTTTCTGAGTGAGTTTACTTTTGTGGTACAGGATTGGGTTGGTCATTATGGAGGATAGGTCTGAGACTATCCTGAAGAGCTGGTTTTGTTATGGCAAATTTCTTCAACATATGAATGTCATTAAAGTATTTAATTTCTCCATCATAAATGAAACTCAGTTTAGCTGGATACAAGATCTGGGGTTGAAAGTTATTTTGCTTTAGGAGATTAAAAGTTGGTGACCACCCTCTTCTGGTTTGAAAAGTTTCAGCAGAGAGATCTGCAGTCATTCTAATATTCTTCCCTTTGAAGGTAATGGTTTTCTTTCTCCTGGCAGCTTTGAGGATTTTTTCCTTCATGTTAACTTTAGTGAAATTAATTATGATATGCCTGGGGGACGTCTTATTGGGGTTGAGTCGTGCTGGGGTTCTGAAGCTGTCTGCTATCTGAATTTCAGAATCTCTAGGCATGTCTGGAAAATTCTCTTTCATAATTTCACGCAGAAGGGCCTCTGTGCCCAGCAAGGCTACTTCATCTGTCTCTGGAACCCCTATGATTCGGATATTTGCCTTCTTCCAATTATCCTAGAGCTCTCGGAGAGAGTGATCCATTTTTGCTCTCCATTTCTCTTCCTCTTTGAGAGTTTGGGAGCGTTCAAAGGTTTTATCTTCGATGTCAGAAATCCTTTCTTCTGCTTGCTCCATTCTGTTACTGAGGATTCTACTGCATTTTTCATATCTTTGAGGGCTGCAAATTCTTGCTTCAGTGTGTCTAAGTCTTTGATGGTTTTGTCTTTAAATTTGTTAAATTCTTGAGACAGCTTTTGAATTTCTCCTCAAATTCCTAATTCCACTTTGTTAATCTTGTCTGCAATCCAAATTCTGAATTCGATTTCTGACATCTCAGCCAGTTGTTTATGAATGGGATCTTCAATTGCATCTGCCATATCTTTCCTTGGGGGGGTTGATCTATTCTGGTTATTCATGTTACCAGAGTTTTTCCGCTGATTCCGCCCCATGGTTGTTTTACTTCCTCTGCTTTTTCCCCTGGAGCTTTGTCGAGGGCCCGTACAGTGTTGTGGCCTGAGAAACTGGGGCCCTGTCTGGTGTGGTGGGGCTAAGTGGTTCTGTCTTGATTTCAGCTGGTTTCTGTTCCACCCTAGTGAAACAGATACTTTGGATTGAATTCTCAGCTGTGGAGAAATATCAGCAATTAAGTCACCCAGCCCCCCACCGGCAAACAATTGGAGAAGAAAAATCAAACCTTCACCATGCACCCAGGGCACCACTTGATTTGTCCTCAGGCGATTGGTTCAATTCAAAAAGGTCCAAATCAATTGTTTCAGTTTGCACCTGTCTCGGGTGAGAGAGTTTAAGAGGTCTCTGGGAACTGGATCACAGGGGTCTGGTGACTACTCTGGTGTGGCTTGCTCCAGTGCTGCGTGGAGTCAGGAGGAGCCACCCAGCCAATAAATCAGTCTGGGAAGGTTGCTGCCTCCTTCCCCACATTGCACCACTTCACATCCAGTCACTGATAGCCCTGCAGTTGGCTGACCCAGTTGACTGTAGTGAATCGGTACTCCAAGAGTTTATACCTGCCTGAATCACAAGAAGTCTGCCAGGCCGCTCCTCTCTGCCTCTCTCAAGCAGGAGGAGGTGAGGCCTGACAACCTCGGGCACTTGATGAAGGATGAGGGGTTTTCACTCAGGTCCAGTCTCGCCCCTGATTAATGTTACTGACAGAACAGAACAGAACAACTCTGCAGTTCCCCTGCAGAAGAGAAGCTGAATTGAGCTCCAAATCAGCTTGTCTTTGCTCTTGTATTGTCTATAGGCTGATGATCCCCTGAGGGCCAGGTGCATCTTAGGTTTAGTAAAGTGGACCTCTGGGTCAACCCCACCCTGGAAGTTTCCCTGGTTTGCAAGCTGGAGTTGCCTCAGGCAAACTCAGAGTCTCTGGTTTCACAGGGAGACAGGGGGTGTGGCTTCAGAATATTTGGTAGTGAGCCATATTGCTAGCAACAGAGGGCCGCTGCTTTATGGCTCAGGCAACGGCCACTCTGGTGTAGCTCCCCTCCGGCCAACAGTCCTCTCTCCGCTCCCGTACCCCAGAGTCTGCACCGACAGGCTGCAGCCCAGCACTGTCTACACCCCTCGAACAATCGCCCAAGAGTCCGGACCCCTGGGGGACAGTCCTCCAGACCTTGGAGCAACAGCAGTGGGGAGTGTGGGGAGCGCTGGGAGCCTGGGGTTGCGGGCAGAGAACACACAGAGCTTTACACAGTTTTATGCCTGGCCGTATTGTCACCAAAAGATGGCTGTCGCACTGTGCCTCAGGGAACTGCCAATCCGGTGCAGTCCTGTCTCCACCGACCGACCAGGACTGGCCTCCAGACCCCAGTGTGAGTGAAGGGGAGCACTGGGAGCTCAGAATTCCAGGTAGAGACTATATACAGTTTATACAGTTTTATGCCTGGCAGGAGGACGCTGTGGCACCCTAGTAGGGAAGGTAGGTCCAGTTTTTAGGGGGTGTCTCCCGTGGAGTGTAGTGGGAGGACCTTTGAACTCTGACCGGTTGTTTGTGGGGCAATCTGAGCCATTCCCATGGGGGAGGGGACTCCCATCCACTTGGCGATGGATTTTGTACCTTTTGTTTGTATCCTTGTGGTCACAGCTTGCCTCAGCGGGGTTGACGTGTGTTCTACCACCTTCTCTCTTAGTGCAGCTCATATCCACCAGGTTACTTGCTGAATTTGTATCCTTTAACTCTCCTTCTGGACGGGAGCCTCTCTGGAAAGCTGGCTTCAGTCAGCCATCTTGTCTCCTCCCCATGTGTATCTCCAATTCTATTAGCTTCCCTCATATTTAATGTATAACTTTCCAATCTACTTTGCTTCTGTTTATATGAATGTATATGTGCTCCTGATATACACATATAAATAAGTATATATGATTATTTAGCTTGTATTTTAATTTACATTTAAAATATATATCCAGGGTGATGCCTATGGCTCAGTGAGTAGGGCACCGGTCCCATGTAGTGAAGGTGGTGGGTTCAAACCCAGGCCCAGCAAAACAGCAACAACAACAACAACAACAACAACAAATATCTATCTATCTATCTATATATATATATATATCTTGGGTTTTCTTTTGGTGAAAAAGCAATGATAGCTAACTTTTATCGAACATTTACAATATGCTATAACTTTCTCTAAGTGCTCTCATTAACTAACTTACTCTTATATCAATAATGTTAGTTAGTCATGATTATTATTCTCATATTATAGTTTAGGAACAAGTTCCTTTATTATAATCAAGGAACAGAGAAGTTAAAGAACTTGCACTAGATTGTCCAACTATGAATGTTGGAGCCTGTTTTTTCATTCATGGAATTCAGTTCCAGAGCTTATCTCTTAGCCAAATGTTTCTCTGACATTTCCAGTTGGGCAATCTTGTGCAAGACCATTAATACAAAATAGAAAAATATAGCTGGGTGTGGTGACTCACATCTGTCATCTTCCCATTCTGGGAGACTGAGGCAGGAGGGCTACTTGTGGCCAGGAGTTTGAGACCAGCATGAGCAAGAATGAGACCCCATTTCTACAAAAAAATACAAAAATTAGCCAAGTGTGGTGGTATGCATGTGTAGTCTAAGTTACTTGGGAAGGTGAGGCAAAATAATCACTTGAGTCCAAGAGTTTGAAGTTGCTGTGAGCAATGATAATGCCATGGCAGTCTAGTCCAGTGATAGAGTGAGACTTTGTCTCAAAAATAAATAAATAAATGGATAAGATGGCGGACTGAAGCCAGCTTTCAACAGAGGCTCCCGTCCAGAAGGAGAGTTAAGGGACAGGAATTTAGTAAGTATCCTGGTGGACTTGAGCCACACCAAGAGAGAATGTTGAAGAACGCGCATCAACACCGCTGAGGCAAGCTGTGATCACAAGGACGCAAACAAAAGGTACAAAATCCACCACCAAGTGGACGGGAGTCCCCCTCCCCGATGAGACCCACTCAAGAGCCCCACAATTAAACAAATGGGCAGAAATTAAAGTCCCTCCCACTACACTCCACGGGAGAGACCTTCTAAAAACTGGACCTACCTCCCCTACTAGGGTGCCATGGCGTTCTCCTGCAGGGCATAAAACTGTATAAAACTTTAAAAATCCTTTGCTGGCAACCCTGAACCCCCAACACTCCCCTCCCGCTCACTGAGGTCTGGAGGCCTGTCCCCCAGGAGTTTGGATTCTTGGGTGATTTCTCAAGGGGAGTGGACAGTACCCGAGTTGCAACTGGTCAGCGCTGACTCTGAGGCACGCGAGTGTGGAGAGGGCACCCGGCTAAGGGGGAGTCACGTCTCAGCGGCACTTCCCTGTGGTGTGGTGCAGCAGCCCTCCCGGTGCATCAATACAGCCAGACATAAAACTGAATGAAACTCTAGCTTCCCCCCAACTCTCACTCGGGGTCTGAGGGCCTGTCCCCCAGGAGTTCGGATCCTTGGGTGATTTCTCGAGGGGAGTGCACAGTGCCCGAGCCGTGACTGGTCAGCGCCGACTCTGAGACACGTGAGGAAGGAGAGGGCACTCTACTGAGGGGGAGTCAAGCCTTGGTGGCACTTCCCTGTGGTGCGGTGCAGCAGCCCTCCCCGGACAACAATACGGCCGGGCACAAAACTGAACAAAACTCTAGCTTCCCCGCTGAGCGCCCAGCACTCCCCCCCACTCTCACTCAGGGTCTGGAGGCCTGTCCCCCAGGAGTTCGGATCCTTGGGTGATTTCTCAAGGGGAGTGCACAGTGCCTGAGCTGCGTCAGGTCAGCGCTGACTCTGAGACATGTGAGCGAGGAGAGGGCACTCTGCTGAGGGGGAGTCAAGCCTTGGCGGCACTTCCCTGCAGTGCAGTGCAGCAGCCCTCCCTGGGCAACAGTATGGCCGGGCATAAAACTGAATGAAACTCTAGCTTCCCCCCCACTCTCACTCGGGGTCTGGGGACCTGTCCCCCAAGAGTTCAGATTCCTGGGAGATCTTTCGAGGGGTGTGGACACAGCATAAACTGCAGCTGCTCAGTGCTGACTCTGTGGCGCTAGACAGAGGAGAAAAGGGTCGGCTGAGTGCCCACACCACAGCAGCAGTTCCCTGGAGGCAAATCAACAGCCGTTTATTCCTTAACAGCAAAATGGCTCATTTCTGGATATTCTGAAGCCACACCCCCTGTCTCCCTGGGCAACCAGAGGAGGCCACCAGTGAGCAAAGGATTTCCTGACACTGCTCACAAACCCGGGAAGCTTCCAGGGCAGGGCTGACCCAGAGAGGTAATCGGACACAAACCTCCAGCAGCAAAGAGGACACAAACCTCCAGCAGGAAAGATGTTTGAACTCAGAACAGCCCGTCGTTCTGTTGGCGATTTCAGCAGAAACAGAGACAGAACCCCGCAAAGTTGTCTGTTCTGTTCTGTTCTGTTAGCAACATCAATCAGGGACGGGACTAAGCCTGAGTGAACACCTCCTTCCCATCACCTGCATCAAGCACTCAAAGATGTCAGGCCCCATCTCCTCCTGCTAGATAGCGGCAGACTGCAGGGGCCTGGCAGACTTCCTTGCAATTCAGGCAGGTGCAAACCCATGGAGTATCTGTTCACTACAGGCAACTGGGTTAGCCATCTGCAGAGATACCAGTGACTGGGTACGACGGAGGGGCAAAGTGGGGAAGGAGACGTCAACCTTCCCAGACTGCGCTATTTGCTAGGTGGCTCCTCCTGACTCCACGCTGCACTGGAGTAAGCCATATCAGAGGAGTCACCAGACACCTGTGATCCACTTCCCAGAGACCTCTTGAACTCTCCCACCCAAGAGAGGTGCCGATTGAGACAAGTGATTTGGACCTTTTGAACTGAACTAATAGACTGAGGACTTTGCAGGCTATGCTCTGGGTATGCGGTTGTAGGAAGGTTTGGTTTTCCTTTTCCAACTGGTGCCAGAGGTGGACGGGCGGGGTGACTTAATTGCTGATTTTTCCACACAGCTGAGACTTCAAGCCAGACTAAACGTTACAATAGGATAGAACAGAAACCAGCTGAAAACAAGACAGAACCACTTAGCCCCACCACACAAGACAGGGCCCCAGTTTCTCAGGCCACAACACTGTACGGGCCCTTGATAAAGCCCCAGGGGAAAAATCAAAGGGAGTAAAATAACCAGGGGGCAGAATCAGCGGAAAAACTCTGGTAACATGAATAACCAGAATAGATCAACCCCCCCCCCCAAGAAAAGATACGGCAGATGTGATTGAAGATCCCATTCATAAACAACTGGCTGAGATGTCAGAAATCGAATTCAAAATTTGGATTGCAGACAAGATTAATAAAATGCAATTAGGAATTCGAGGAGAAATTCAAAATTTGTCTCAAGAATTTAACGAATTTAAAGACAAAACCACCAAAGACTTAGACACACTGAAGCAAGAATTTGCAGCCCTCAAAGATATGAAAAATACAGTAGAATCCCTCAGCAACAGAATGGAGCAAGCAGAAGAAAGGATTTCTGACATTGAAGATAAAGTCTTCGAACGCTCCCAATCTCTCAATAAGGAAGAGAAATGGAGAGCAAAAATGGATCACTCACTCAGAGAACTCTCAGATAATTCTAAAAAAAGCAATATACGAATAATTGGGATTTCTGAGAATGATGAAGTGGCCTCGAAGGGCACAGAGGCCCTTCTGCATGAAATTATGAAAGAAAATTTTCCAGACATGCCTAGAGAATCTGAAATTCAGATAGCAGACAGCTTCAGAAGCCCAGCACGATTCAACCCCAATAAGTCATCCCCCAGACATATCATAATTAGCTTCACTAAAGTTAACGTGAAAGAGAAGATTCTCAAGGCAGCCCGGTGGAAGAAAACTATTACGTACAAAGGTAAGAATATTAGAATAACTGCAGATCTCTCTGCTAAACTTTTCAAGCCAGAAGAGGGTGGTCATCAACTTTTAATCTCCTAAATCAAAATAACTTTCAACTTAGGATCTTGTATCCAGCTAAACTGAGTTTCATCTATGATGGAGAAATGAAATACTTCAATGACATTCATATGTTGAAAAAATTTGCCATAAGTAAACCAGCTCTTCAGGATATTCTCAGACCTATCCTCCACAATGACCAACCCAATCCTATACCACAAAAGTAAACTCACTGAGAAACTTTGGATCAAACTCCAACTTCCACACTGGCGAAAGGATTAAAAATGTCCTCTGGACCTTTGAAAAACTCAATACCCAAAATTCCACCAGACTTATCAATACTCTCCATTAATGTGAATGGCTAAAACTGTCCTCTAAAGAGGCATAGGTTAGCTGACTGGATACAAAAACTCAAGCCAGATATTTGTTGCATACAAGAGTCACATCTTAACGTAAAAGACAAATACAGACTCAGGGTGAAAGGATGGTCATCCATATTTCAGGCAAATGGTAATCAGAAAAAAGCAGGTGTTGCAATTTTATTTGCAGATGCAGTAGGCTTTAAACCATCAAAAGTAAGGAAGAACAAGAATGGTCACTTCATATTTGTTAAGGGTAATACTCAATATGATGAGATCTCAATTATTAATATCTATGCACCCAACCAGAATGCACCTCAATTTATAAGAGAAACTCTAACAGACATGAGTAACTTGATTTCCTCCAGGTCCATAATCGTCGGAGATTTCAACACTCCTTTGGCAGTGTTGGATCCATCCTCCAGCAAGAAGCTGAGCAAAGAAATCTTAGATTTAAACCTAACCATCCAATATTTAGATTTAGCAGACATCTACAGAACATTTCATCCCAACTAAACTGAATACACATACTTCTCATCAGCCCACGGAACATACTCCAAAATTGACCACATTTTAGGTCACAAGTCTAACCTCAGTAAATTTAAAGGAATAGAAATTATTCCTTGCATCTTCTCGGACCATCATGGAATAAAACTTGAATTGAGTAACAACAGGAATCTGCATACTCATACAAAAACATGGAAGTTAAATGACCTTATGGTGAATGATAGCTGGGTCAGTGATGAGATTAAGAAAGAAATCGCCAATTTTTTGGAAGAAAACGACAATGAAGACACAAACTATCAGAACCTCTGGGACACAGCAAAGGCAGTTCTAAGAGGGAGATTTATAGCACTGCAAGCCTTCCTCAAGAGAACGGAAAGAGAGGAAGTTAACAACTTAATGGCACATCTCAAGCAACTGGAAAAGGAAGAACATTCCAACCCCAAACCCAGTAGAAGAAAAGAAATAACCAAAATTAGAGCGGAATTAAATGAAATTGAAAACAAAAGAATTATACAACAGATCAGTAAATCAAAAAGCTGGTTTTTTGAAAAGGTCAATAAAATAGATAAAACTCTGGCCAATCTAATCAGAAAAAAAAAAGAGTAAAATCTCTAATATCATCAGTCAGAAACAACAAAGATGAAATAACAAAAGATTCGTCAGAAATCCAAAAACTCCCTAATGAATATTACAAGAAACTTTATTCTCAGAAATATGAAAATCTGAAGGAAATTCACTGATACTTGGAAGCACGCCACCTTCCAAGACTTAACCAGAATCAAGTGGAAATGTTGAACAGACCCATATCAAGTTCAGAAATAGCATCAACGATACAAAACATCCCCAAAAAGAAAAGCCCTGGACCAGATGGTTTCACGTCAGAATTCTACCAAACCTTTAAAGAGGAATTAGTACCTATATTACTCAACCTGTTCCAAAAGGTAGAAAAACAAGGAAGACTACCCAACACGTTCTATGAAGCAAACATCACCCTGATCCCCAAACCAGGAAAAGACCCAACAAGAAAAGAAAGTTATAGACCAATATTACTAATGAATATAGATGCAAAAATATTCAACAAGATCCTAACAAACAGAATCCAGCAACACATCCAACAAATTATACATCATGACCAAGTTGGTTTTATCCCAGGGTCTCAAGGCTGGTTCAATATACGTAAATCTATAAATGTAATTCAGCACATAAACAAATTAAAAAACAAAGACCATATGATTCTCTCAATTGATGCAGAAAAAGCTTTTGATAATATCCAGCATCCCTTCATGATCAGAACACTCAAGAAAATTGGTCTAGAAGGGACTTTTCTTAAACTGATAGAGGCCATCTACACCAAACCCACAGCCAATATCATATTGAATGGAGTTAAATTGGAATCATTTCCACTCAGATCAGGAACCAGACAAGGCTGCCCATTGTCTCCATTGCTTTTCAACATTGTAATGGAATTTTTAGCCACTGCAATTAGGGAAGAAAAGGCGATCAAGGGTATCCATATAGGGTCAGAAGAGATCAAACTTTTGCTCTTCGCAGATGATATGATTGTGTATCTGGAAAACACTAGGGACTCTACTACAAAACTCCTAGAAGTGATCAAGGAATACAGCAGCGTCTCAGGTTACAAAATCAACATCCATAAATCGGTAGCCTTTATATACACCAACAACAGTCAAGTTGAAAAAGAAATTAAGGACTCTAAGTGTGACACACACTAAGGCCCCACCCTCCTCCCTCCATCCCTCTTTCTGCTTCCCCCCCCATAAACTTAATTGTCATTAATTGTCCTCATATCAAGATTGAGTACATATATGGGGGCAAGACATGATTGCAAGAGGGACTTTACCTAACAATTGCAATCAGTGTAACTGGCTTATTGTACCCTCAATGAATCCCCAACAATAAAAAAAAAAAAAAGAAAAAAAAAAGAAATTAAGGACTCTATCCCATTCATAGTAATGCCAAAGAAGATGAAATATTTGAGAATTTACCTAACAAAAGACGTGAAAGATCTCTATAAAGAGAACTATGAAACTCTAGGAAAAGAAATAGCTGAAGATGTTAACAAATGGAAAAACATACCATGCTCATGGCTGGGAAGAATCAACATTATCAAAATGTCCATACTACCCAAAGCAATATATAATTTCAACGCACTCCCTATTAAAGCTCCACTGTCATATTTTAAAGATCTTGAAAAAACAATACTTTGTTTTATATGGAATCAGAAAAAACCTCGAATAGCCAAGACATTACTCAGAAATAAAAACAAAATAGGAGGAATCACACTACCAGACCTCAGACTTTACTACAAATCGATAGTGATCAAAACAGCATGGTATTGGCACAAAAACAGAGAGGTAGATATCTGGAACAGAATAGAGAACCGGAGAGATGAATCCAGCTACTTACCACTATTTGATTTTTGACAAGCCAATTAAAAATATTCAATGGGGAAAAGATTCCCTATTTAACAAATGGTGCTGGGTGAACTGGCTGGCAACCTGCAGAAGACTGAGATTGGACCCACACCTTTCACCATTAACTAAGATAGACTCTCATTGGATTAAAGATTTAAACTGAAGACATGAAACTATAAAAATACTAGAGGAGAATGCAGGGAAAACACTTGAAGAAATTGGTCTGGGTGAGTATTTTATGAGGAGAACCCCCTGGACTATTGAAGCAGCTTCAAAAACACACTACTGGGACTTGATCAAACTAAAAAGCTTCGGCACAGCCAAGAACGCAGTAAGTAAAGCAAACAAACAGCCCTCAGAATGGGAGAAGATATTTGCAGGGTATATCTCTGACAAAGGTTTAATAACCAGAATCCACAGAGAACTCAAACGCATCAGCAAGAAAAAAACAAGGGATCCCATCGCAGGCTGGGCAAGGGATTTGAAGAGAAACTTCTCTGAAGAAGACTGGCACACGGCCTTCAGACATATGAAAAAATGCTCATCGTCTTTAATCATCAGAGAAATGCAAATCAAAACTACTTTGAGATATCATCTAACTCCAGTGAGACTAGCCTATATCACAAAATTTCAAGACCAGAGATGTTGGCATGGATGTGGAGAAAAGGGAACACTTCTGCACTGCTGGTGGGAATGCAAATTAATACATTCCTTTTGGAAAGATATATGGAGAACACTCAGAGATCTAAAAATAGATCTGCCATTCAATCCTGTAATTCCTCTGCTGGGCGTATACCCAGAAGACCAAAAATCACAACATAACAAAGATATTTGTACCAGAATGTTTATTGTAGCCCAATTCATAATTGCTAAGTCATGGAAAAAGCCCAAGTGCCCATCGATCCACGAATGGATTAATAAATTGTGGTATATGTACACCATGGAATACTATGCAGCCTTAAAGAAAGATGGAGACTTTACCTCTTTCATGTTTACATGGATGGAGCTGGAACATATTCTTCTTAGTAAAGTATCTCAAAGAAGGAAGAAAAAGTACCCAATGTACTCAGCCCTACTATGAAACTAATTTGGGGCTCTCACATGAAAGCTATAACCCAGTTACAACCTAACAATAGGGGGAAGTGGGAAAGGGAGGGGAGGGAGGGTGGTGGTGGGTAAAGGGAGGGGGATTGGTGGGATCATACCTGTGGTGCATCTTACAGGGGTATTTGAGAAACTTGGTAAATGTAGAATGTAAATGTTTTGGCACAGTAACTGAGATAACGCCGGAAAGGCATTGTGATAAAAATGTGTCAAATGGTCTATGAAGTGAGTGTATGATGCCCCATGATCATATCAATGTATACAGTTATGATTTAATAAAAAAAAAATAAATAAATAAAAATAAAATAAATAAATAAATAAACAAATAGAAATATACTCAATTGCTAATGGTTGGTAGCCTTTGAATGGAGAGATCAAACAAATAGAAATATACTCAAATACTAATGGTTGGTAGCCTTTGAATGGAGAGATCATTTTCTTCTTCCAACTCTTTTCTCTTTTTTGCCCTCCACTTTCCATATTACTACATTTAGAAATGTACCAGTGACAAGCCCTCAGATTTTGAGTGTTACATGTAAAATCAAAGTCAGAACCAAAATTTTAACTCTGTGGCCTGTATGTTGTGTCCTTTAATTTTGCATACATCTAGGTATGGATTAGTTTCAGCTGATTATTTCTAGAAATAGTAAAACAAAAATTCATACACTAAAATAGAATAGTTAGTGCTACAGTAGCTCAATTTTCCTGAATGATAAGATCCAAAGACTTTATCTTATGTTTTTTTTTCTAATTCATCTTTGGGGATGTTAGAAGCATGAATGCAAAGTACATTCCTAACTTTAGAAAAAATAATTCAGCACTATTCCTGAACCAAACCTTTTCCTCCAGCACACAGAACTTAAAAAAATCTTGTTGAATGAAAGCCCTTACTCATCACACTGTGGTTCACTCCCCACCCCCATTATTGCAGGTGTGTGCTCTGCATAGCTAGTCAGTGTAAGAAGGTGCCTTGCCCGTGCCCTCCCTGCTCGTGGTTCATCTCTAAGGGGATGATGATTGTAAAGAGGTCCCTACAAGGCTAAAGCTCACTGTACGGTCAGCAAGTTTAGTGCTCTCCTTTGATCCATGTAACAATCTTATGCAGTGGGTACTATTATCCCCCTTTTATTGATCAGATATTGCAAATGTTTGCTCCTAAAGGTCTGGATAGTATATATTTTTAACTTTTTGAGCCAAACTGTCTCTGTCACGAGTCCATCTTTGCTGTTACAGTGTGAAAGCAGCCATACCCAATACTTAAACAAATGCGCTGGCTCTGTCCCAACTGAACTGTTTACAAAAACTGGAAGAGGCAGGATTTGACCTTCAGGCCATAGTTTGTCAATCCTTGCTTCGATATCTATAAAACTGATGCTTACAGAGTTTAGGCAGCTCACATTGAAGTGGACTAGCTTTAGGCCTAGGTCAGTCAGCGCAATGGCAGAGGCTGGACTCTCACTCATGTGCATTGCCTCTTTATTATAATCTTCATTCTTCTGTGTAGCAGGTTGAATTAAGATATATTAAAGTCCTACCTTCCAGTGTTCCATGCATATGAACATATTAGCAAATAGCCTTTAAAGAGGTGATTAAGGAGCACGAGAGGAAATCATCCTAGGCTTAGGGTTGTCTCTAAATCCAATAACTGGTGCCCTTAGAGAAAAGAGAGAGAGAGAGATTTCAGACATAGTATACATAGAGAAAATGACCATGTGATGATAAAATTAGAGGTATGCTACCCCAAGCCCGGGACACAAGGAGCCACCAGAAGCTGGCAAAGGCAAGAAAGGATTGTTTTCTCTAAACTTTAGAGGGAGTACAGCCCTGCCAACAACCTCTTTTCAGACTTCCAGAATGTACTAAATGGATTCACAGTACATTATGAGAGAACTAGGAGAGAATAATTTTTCCTTGTCTAAGCTATCAAGTTTCTCCTCATTTGTTATGACAGGCCTAGGAAAAAAATAATCCCTCTTTTTTTCTAGTGATTCTTGGTTTTTCTTCAGAGAGTATTTTGGCTGCTTTTGATACTTTTTTGTGGTTTAAAAGAATTTCTTTCTGTGTGAATTAGGAGTAGCCACAGTGCCTTGATACTGCTATTAGTATAACTAGAAAACTGATGGCTATTTCATCTCTTTTAGAGAATAAAATTAAATGCAATTTAAATAAATTTAAATAACTCAACTTTTTATTTCTTATAGCAGGATATCATTAAATAAAATCATAAGATATCCGTAAGTTGAAGATAAGAGAAACCCAAATGTAAATCTCTGAATTAGATAATGCACAGTCCACTAGGAAACACAGTTCTTGGTAATGGAACAATTTCACCATTACCAGCATGCTATATAAATCAAAACTGGAGGTCATATTTAATTTTACACCTTGGCGTTAGTTCAAAGGTTTTTACAGTAACTTGCAAGGAGTTAATGTACTGTGAATTCATTCTAGTACATTGATTTCTGGATTATCTAAGTGAAAGGCACAGTTCTTTGGCAAAAGTAAACTTTTAGAAGTAAATTTCCTTCGTCATTCCATGTTCTCATTATAACTCAGAATTTATAATAACTTGTTTCATTGTTCATGAATACAAATCATTGTCTGGTTGACTCAACAGTCTATCAGATTAAAAAAAAAAATGGAGTTTCATCTCTGAAGTTTGTTGTGTGCATACTTTATCAGATTAGGAACCTGTGCCATAATGTACTTTGAAGGAGCTTGGCTCTGAATGAAGAATGCTTCCACCCTCCTCATTCCCAAGCTTCATGCTGTTCTAGATATTTATGAGATTTCCATTGTCACTTTTAGGAATTTTGTTTAAATGCTAGATATTGATGGTTGTAGAAGTCCATCTACCCAGTGAAGCTTAAACCCCTGAAACCTTCACTTGCATGATCCTCCTTCAAATGATACATCTCAATTTGCTTTCTCATTGTATTTAAGAAGAATAACCCTTTCATTACATAAAATTCAGAGCCCACACACAGCTCCATCACTGGATAGCATGCAATGTGACCCTTCCTGAAGGTTTCAGACTACACTGATGTTTCCAGCTCAATTCTTCATCAATTCCTTTATATTATGAGTGGGGCCATCCTGCCAGGTGAGGGTCCCTGTACCTTCTACCTTCCTTTCCTTTATCTGTTTTTATATTGGACAATATTTTATATTGTATATATGAGTAAGTTTGTGCTTTGTTTTAATTGGGGAAAAATCTTTACTTTAGCTGCTGTAGAGCCCCTTGAAGGCACATTTCATCTGAAGACACCCTGCTATTTTGTTCCAGACAGCTATTGCTCTGCTGGAACAAGAATTCAGGTGTTTCCAGATCACCCACATTTTCAAAAGAAGTCAGAAATCTTTATTTTCCTCTGAATTCTACCAATTTTGAACTCTTAATTTCAAAGCAAATGTATAAATTCAATGTACAAATAAACAAGTAAATAAACAGGTGGACAATATATAAACCCACTGTGCTAGTCCATATAATGGTGGGATTCGGGTCAGCGTTCCATTAGGGACCTAGAGGAGATGAAGCAAAAAAAAAAGAAAAAAAAACAGAAACACTTTTCTTCCAAGCTATATATTTCTGAATCCTGTGAGATGCATAGGGACATCTATCTACGCATAAACTGTTGCCGATTCTCAGGATTAATTATGTAAGTCTTGTATTCAGAGTTGGGAAATGAAGCTGCTATTTAAAGAGCAGATCCACTGGTCATTTTGAAGATGATCATTTTCATTTCGATAGTATGTTATCCATGTGTACATGTCACAGTGGTTTATTTTAAATAATATTCTTTTTTCAAGAATGTTAATTTATTGTTTGATTTTTACCTAAATTATTTTCTGCTTGATTAAATACTTAAAGTCTATCCAGCTTAATTTTTCAGACCAGCCAGGCTTATAATGTATCTTTGGTTTTTAGCTCAGTTCACCTTGTTGAATTTCATCCATTCTACCCGATGAGACACAGATCACATGTTAATTTAAAAGAACAAATGTTTGCTGTTACATTTATATATCTTGAATTCTTTTTTTTAATTAAATCATAAAGAGGTAGATCATGTATACATTAATGCCTTTATGGGGTACACTGTGCTGATTTCATATACAATTTGGAATGCTTACATCATACCAGTTAATATATCCCTCCCTCATTTACTTATTTTTTTTATTTATTTATTTTTTTTTGTAGAGACAGAGTCTCATTTTATGGCCCTCGGTAGAGTGCCATGGCCTCACACAGCTCACAGCAACCTGCAATTCCTGGGCTTAAGTGATTCTCCTGCCTCAGCCTCCCGAGTAGCTGGGACTAGAGGCGCCCGCCACAATGCCCGTCTATTTTTTGGTTGCAGTTTGGCTGGGGCTGGATTTGAACCCGCCACCTTCGGTATATGGGGCCGGCGTCTTACCGACTGAGCCACAGGCGCCGCCCCTCATTTACTTATTATTGTGTTAAGACATTTATGTTCTATACTTGATGGATCCAACATGTGCCCTTGCAATATCCAACATAGGTGTGATCCCACAATTCACCCTCACTCCAATTCACCCTCCCCCCACCACTCTCATCACCTGCCTCCTTCATCCTGATCTGTTCTGATCTGTTCTTCATTTGTAAGTGTGAGTGATTATAAATTGCCATATCCATGCCAACATCTGAATTTTGGGATTTTGTTATGTGAGCCACTCTTACTGGAGTTAGATGATTATCTCAAAGTGGTTTTGATTTGCATTTCTCTGATGATTAAAATGATGAGCATTTTTTCATGTGTCTGTAGGCCATGAGCCTGTCTTCTTCAGAGAAGCTTTTGTTGAAGACCCTTGCCCACGATGAAATGGAATCACTTGTTCTTTTCTTATTAATAAGTTTGAATTCTCTATGGATTCTGGTTAACAAACTTTTGTCAGAAACATAACCTGCAAATATCTTCTCTCATTTTGAGGGCTGCCTGCTTGCTTTACTTACTGTGTTCTTGGCTCTGCAGAAGCTTTTTAGTTTGATCAGATCCCAGTAATGTATTTTTGGTGTTGCTTCCATTGCCCGGGGTGGGTCCTCCTGATAAAGTATTCTCCCAGGCCAATTTCTTCAAGTGTTTCCCCTGCACTCTCTCCAAGAATCTTTATAGTTTCATGTTTTAAGTTTAAATCTTTTTAAAGATTTAAAGTTTTAAGTGAAAGTCAATTTTTGTTAGAGGTGAATGGTGTGGGTCCAATTTCAGTCTTCTACAAGTTGCCAGCCAATTCACCCAGCACTATTTGTTAAATAGAGAATCTTTCCCCCAATTTATGTTTTTGATAGGCTTATTGAAGATCAAATGATGATAAGTGTCTGGGTTCATCTCTTGGTTCTCAATTATGTTCCATACATCTACCTCACGATTTATGTACCAGTACCATGCTGTTTTGATCACTATAGATTTATAGTATAGTCTGAAGTCTGCTAGTATGATTTTTCCTGATTTGTTTTTATTTCTGAGTAATGTCTTGGCTATTTGAGATTTTTTTCTGGTTCCATTTAAAACGAAGTACTATTTTTTCCAGATCTTTAAAGTATGACAGTGGTGCTTTGATAGGGATTGCATTAAATTTGTATATTGCTTTAAGTAATATGGACATTTTAACAATGTTGATTCTTCCCAGCCATGAGCATGATATGTTTTCCATTTGTTAACATCTTGAGCTACTTCTTTTTCTCAGAGTTTCCTAATGCTCTTTATAGAGATCTTTCATGTCCTTTGTTAGGTAAACTCCCAAATATTTCATCTTCTTTGGCACTACTGTAAAAGGAATAAAGTCCTTGACTGTTTTTTCATCTGGACTGTTATTGGTATATATAAAAGCTACTGATTTGTGAGTATTGATTTTGTATCCTGAGATGCTACTGTATTCCTTGATCACTTCTAAACGTTTTGTAGTTGAGTCCCTGGGGTTTTCCAGGTATAAAATCATATCTGCAAAGACTGAAAGTTTAATCACCTCTGACCCTTGATCACCTTTTCCTGCCTGATTACAATGGCTAATACTTCCATTTCAATGTTTAAAACAGTGGAGACAATGGGCAATCTTGCCTGGTTCCTCATCTGAGTGGAAATGTTTTCAATTTTACCCCATTCAATATGATATTGGCTGTGGGTTTTCTGTAGATGGCCTCTATCAGTTTGAGAAAAGTCCCTTCTATACCTATTTTCTTAAGTGTTCTAATTATGAAAGGATCCTGGCTATTGTCAAAAGTTTTTTGTGCATCCATTGAGAGAATCATATGGTCTTTGTTTTTAAGTTTGTTTATGTAATGTATTATATTTATAGATTTATGTATATTGAACCAACCTTGAGACCCTGGGATAAAACCCACTTGGTCATGGTGTATAATTTGTTTGATGTGTTGCTGGATTCTGTTTGCTAGGATCTTATTGAATATTTTTGCATCTATTTTCATTAGTGATATTGGTCTATAATTTTCTTTTCTTGTTGGATCTTTTCCTGATTTGGGGATCAGAGTGATATTTGTTTCATAGAATGTGTTGGGAAGTATTCCTTCTTTTTCTATATTTTGGAAAAGGTTAAGTAATATAGGTACTAGCTCCTCTTTAAAGGTTTGGTAGAATCTGATGTGAAACCATGTGGTCCCGGACTCTTCTTTCTTGGGATATTTCATATAGTTGATGCTATTTCGGTACTTGATATAGGTATGGTCAGCATTTCCAATTCTTTCTGGCTATGTCTAGGAAGGTGGCGTGCATCCAAGTACTGGTCATAAATACTACATAAAACTCTATTCTTAAATAATATTCTATAAATGGTATTTTTAGTAGATTGTTCTTTAACAACATTATGTATCTATCTTCAATACCTTTAGTGGCCTTTTAGCCTAAGGCTGCCCTCGGCATTTGTTACTTAACTTCTGAATTTTCCAATCATCTCTTAACCAAGTGCTGTCTCTTCTTCAATCCAACAATACACCCAAATTAATATCAGAATTCTTAATCAGTTTATTGAGCCCCTCTAGCATGACCAGACCTCCAGTCTGGCACCAAACTGCCTTAGTCAAAGTTATAGTTGTCTCCAAATGCAAATTCTTATACAGAAGATTTCTCTTTTGACTTGTACACATTTTGGATTTATTCTCACATTCTTTATTTAATTTGTGGTCTTGCCCTGCCTAGATTGCCTTCTACATGCTTACCCATTTATCAAAGTTCTGCCATGCTGTAAAGGTTATTTATGTTAAATTAGGCCATGATATGCATAGACTTATGTTTTAGGGATAGTAATATGACAGCTGATCAGACATGGAATGGATTAGAAGAAGGAAATTGGGGACTTGGAACCCAGTTACTGGGCCATTATATCATAACAGTGCAACTGAGAGATATTGAGTGTCCGGCCTTGGCTGGTAGCAGTATAAGGAATCAAACAATTGATTTACTGACCCCAAACAAAGTCTATCATTTTGTCAATGCTATCCTAACCTTTAATTTATATGGAAATGATCTAGAATGAGAAATGGCACCCAAATTTGAAAATTATGACCCTATAATTTTCTGCTAAAGCATCTTTACAGAATTATATTCTCTATTAATCACTAGTTCCAAAAAAAAAAAAACATGATAAAGAAAAGAACATTTTCCTCTTTGCAGGATAGCTTTTAATAGTAGTAAAATATATTAGTATATCATTTACACAGGGTATTAATTTTTTTTCCACACAATCTTACTGCTTATATCTTTTGACCCTCATGGCATTGTAAGGAATTACAGAAGAAGTATTGCTGTGTTGTTATTTTCACAAGAGGAAATTGAACTATTGAGATTTAATATTTTATTCCACATCACAAAAGGTTAGGCTTTAATTTATAATCCCTATCGCCAGTTAGCACTGTCTAATATATTGCCAGACCATGCTAACTGGCAATAGGGAAATAAATAAATAAATAAATAAATAAATAAATAAATAAAATATATTATTTTAAAGGACTTTTAAAAATAATATATTATAAACTTTCCTAAAATGTATACATAGGCTCAAATTTTACAAAGTCACATTCTCATGTAAGAGTCCTACTATTCAGACCATGCTAACTATGAATGTATTTTAATCTTATTTTCTTGGGACATTATGTAGAGATTCCCAAAATATTCTAAATATTTGCTCTATGGCACTCTTTCACTTCACCTTCTGAAACACTCATTGCTGTGCCAAGGTTAATGCATCAAAGTGGCATAGGTGATATTATAGGAACACATGAAACATTCAACTTTAAAATCTCAGTTGTTGAAAGCCACAGGGATACCTCACCACCACGTTCATCTTGGCTGGTTGGAGGCTCTCCTCTCAGTCATCTTCACTCTGGGGTGCTGGCTGATGGAGCAGCCCCTGTCTGAAACACTGCAGGTCCCTGTGGCACAGGGAAAGAAAGCATATGGCAAATCATGTTCTAGCTCTTACAGCTTCCACCAAGAGATGGGTGTCATGCTTGACTTATGGACACATTTCATTGGCCAACTCAAGCTATAAGATCACACCAATCTTCAGGGGGGTGGTAAAGTGTAATCATATCATATGTCCAGGAACACAACCTGAATTATGTATTATAATAGCATGATGGGGGAGACAAGATGGCAAACAGAAGCCAGCTTTCCACAGAGGCTCCTGTCCTGAAGGAGAGTTAAGGGATAAAAATTTAGCAAGTAACCTGATGGATTCCAGCAGCACCAAGCGAGAAAGTTGAAGAACGCACACCAACCCCGCTGAGGAGAGCTGCGACCACAAGGACGCAAACAAAAGGTACAAAACCCACCACCAAGCTGACGGGAGTTCCCCCTCCCCCACCTGATCGGCTTAAGAACCCCACAAACAAGCGGGCAGAAATCAAAGGCTCTCCCACTACACTTCACGGGAGAGACCTACTAAAATCTGGACCTACTTCCCTTACTAGGGTGCCTAGGCGTTCTCCTGCCAGACATAAAAATGTATAAAACTGTAAAAAACTGTAAATATCCTTTACTGGCAACTCTGAGCTCCCAGCACTTCCCTCCACTCTCTCTGACGTCTAAAAGCCTGTCCCCCAGGAGTTCGGATTCTTGGGTGACTTCTAGAGGGGAGAGGACAGTCCCCAAGCTGCAGCTGTCAGCGCTGATTCTGGGGCATGGGAGAGAGGTGAGGACAGTCAGCGGAGGGCGACCCTCACCAGTGTGGTGCTTCCCTGAGGCATGGTGCAGCAGCCCTCCTTGGGCAACAATACAACCAGGCATAAAACTGAGCGGAACTGTGTGACCTTGCTACCGGCGGCTCTGGGCTCCTGGCTCTGGGCTCCTGGCGCTCCCTCCATCCTTGCTCTGTGGTCTGGAGACCTGAGCACCTGCCGTGTGGCCGGGCAAGGAACTAGGTTGAACTGAGTCTGTTCGCTGCCGGCGGCTCTGGGCTCCAGCTGCTCTGCCCACCCCGCCCTCACTCTGAAGCCTGAAGGCTTAAGCTGCGGTTGTGTGGCCGGGTGAGAGACTGGGAGGGAGCTGAGTGTGCTCGCTCCCAATGGCTCTGGGCTCCCTGCGCTCCGCCCGCCCTCGCTCTGCGGTCTGGAGACCTGAGTGCCTGCCGTGTGACCGGGCAAGGAACTGGGTCGAACTGAGTCTGTTCGCTGCTGGCGGCTCTGGGCTCCAGCTGCTCCCCCCACCCCACCCTCACTCTGAAGCCTGAAGGCTTGAGCTGTGGCGGTGCGGCCGGGTGAGAGACTCTGGTCTCTGGGCTCCCGGTGCTCCCCCCACCCTCGCTCTGTAATCTGGAGACCTGAGCACCTGCCGGGTGGCCGGGCAATGAACTAAGTGGAACTGAGTGTGTTCACTACCAGTGGCCCTGGGCTCCCACCGCTCCACCCAAACGCACCCTCACTCTGAAACCTGGAGGCTTGGGCTGTGGCAGTGCAGCAGAGCTAAAGATTGGGAGGAACTGAGTGTGCTCGCTGCCGGCGTCTCTGTGCTCCCAGCACCCCACCCTGCCCTCACTCTGGGATCTGGAGGCCTGTCCCCCGGGAGTCCAGATTCTTGGCGGATTTGTCGGGGTGTGGACAGTGCCCGAACTGTGGCTGGTTAGTCCTGACTCTGGGACACAGGAGTGAGGATAGGGGAGAACCACATCAGAGCCGCAGTTCCCTGAGGCAGCTGAAGCCACACCCCCTGCCTCGCTGGGCAACCAGAGGAGGCCACCTCTGAAAGGATCTGCCTAAGGTGACTCACAGACCCAGGAAACTTACAAGGCAGGGCCACTCAGAGAACTGAGACTTCAACCCAGAGCAAGTGCTTCACTGGGGTCAAACAGAAGCCAGCTGAAAATAAGTCAGAACAACTTAGCCCCGCTAAGACAGGGCCCCAGTCTCTCAGGTCACAACACTGAATGGGCCCTCAACTAAACCCCAGGGGAAAAATCAAAGGGAGTAAAACAACCATGGGGCAGAAACAGCGGAAAAACTCTGGTAACATGAATAACCAGAATAGATCAACCCCTCCAAGGAAAGATATGGCGGATGTAATTGAAGATCCCATTCATAAATAACTGGCAGACATGTAGGAAATCGAATTCAGATTTGGATTGCAGACAAGATTGACAAAATGGAATTAGGAATCCAAGGAGAAATTCAGAAGTTGTCTCAAGAATTTAACAAATTTAAAGACAAAACCACCAAAGACTTACACACTGAAGCAAGAATTTGCAGCCCTTAAAGATATGAAAAATACAGTAAATCCCTCAGCAACAGAATGGACCAAGCAAAAGAAAGGATTTCTGACATGGAAGATAAAGCCTTTGACCACTCCCAGTCTCTCAAAGAGGAAGAGAAATAGAAAGCAAAAACAGATCATTCTCTTAGAGAGCTCTGGGATAATTCGAAGGCCAATATACAAAAAATAGGAGTTCCGGAAAACAATGAAGTGGCATTGATGGGCACAGAGGACCTTCTGCATGAAATTATGAAAGAGAATTTTCCAGACATGCCTAGAGACTCTGAAATTCAGATAGCAGACAGTTTCAGAACTCCGGCACTATTCAACCCCAATAAGTCATCCCCCAGACATATCATAATTAGCTTCACTAAAGTTAACATGAAGGAGAAAATTCTCAAGGTTGTCAGGCAAAAGAAAGTCATTACCTACAAAGGTAAGAACATTTGAATGACTGCAGGTCTCTCTGCTGAAACTTTTCAAGCCAGAAGAGGGTGGTCATAGACTTTTAATCTCCTAAAGCAAAATAACTTTCAACCCCGGATCTTGTACCCAGCTAAACTGAGTTTCATCTATGATGGAGAAATTAAATACTTTAATGACATTCATATGTTGAAGAAATTTGCCACAACCAAACCAGCTCTTCAGGATATTCTCAGACCTATCCTCCATAATGACCAACCCAATCCTCTACCACAAAGGTAAACTCACTCAGAAACTCCTGATCAAACTCCAACTTCTACAATGGCGAAAAGATTAAAAATGTCCACTGGACTTTTAAAAAACTCGATATTCAAAATTTCACCAAACTTATCAATAGTCTCCATCAATGTGAATGGCTTAAACTGTCCTCTAAAGAGACATAAGTTAGCTGACTGGATACAAAATCTCAGACCAGATATCTGTTGCTTACAAGAGTCACATCTTAACTTAAAAGAAAAATACAGACTCAGGGTGAAAGGATGGTCATCCATATTTCAGGCAAATGGTAACCAGAAAAAAGCAGGTGTTGCAATTTTATTTGCAGACACAATGGGCTTTAAACCAACCAAAGTAAGGAAGGACAAGAATGGTCACTTCATATTTGTTAAGGGTAAGACTCAATATGATGAGATTTCAATTATGAATGTCTATGCAAACAACGAGAATGCACCTCAATTTATAGGAGAAACTAACAGACATGAGCAATTTGATTTCCTCCAGTTCCAAAATAGACGGAGATTTTAACACTCCTTTGGCAGTGATGGATTGATCCTCCAACAAAAGCTGAGTAAAGAAATTCTAGATTTAAATCTAACCATCCAGCATTTAGATTTAGCAGATATCTATAGAACATTTCATCCTAACAAAACTGAATCAGCCCACGGAACTTACTCCAAAATCGATCACATCTTAGGTCACAAGTCTAACCTCAGTAAATTTAAAGGAATAGAAGTTATTCCATGCATCTTCTTGGACCATCATGGAAAAAAACTTGAGCTGAGTAACAACAGGAATCTGCATACTCATACAAAAACATGGAAGTTAAATAACCTCATGCTGAATGATAGCTGGGTCAGAGATGAGATCAAGAAGGAAATTGCCAAATTTTTGGAACAAAACGACAATGAAGACATGAACTATCAGAACCTCTGGGACACCGCAAAGGCAGTTCTAAGAGGGAAATTTATAGCACTGCAAGCCTTCCTCAGGAGAACAGAAAGAGAGGAAGTTAGCAACTTAATGGGACATCTCAAGCAACTGGAAAAGGAAGAACACTCCAACCCCAAACCCACTAGAAGTAAAGAAATAACCAAAATCAGAGCAGAACTAAATGAAATCAAAAACAAAAGAATAATACAACGGATCAATAAATCAAAAAGCTGTTTTTTTGAAAAGGTCAACAAAATAGATAAATTGTTGGCCAACCTAATCAGGAAAAAAAGAGTAAAATCTTTAATCTCATCAATCAGAAATGACAAAGACGAAATAACAACGGACTCCTCAGAAATCCAAAAAATCCTTAATGAATATTACAGGAAACTTTACTCTCAGAAATATGAAAATCTGAAGGAAATTGACCGATACTTGGAAGCTCGTCACCTTCCAAGACTTAACCAGAGTCAAGTGAAATGTTGAACAGGCCCATATCAAGATCGGAAATAACATCAACCATACAAAACCTCCCCAAAAAGAAAAGCCGGGGACCAGATGGTTTCACGTCAGAATTCTACCAAACCTTTAAAGAGGAATTAGTACCTATACTACTCGACCTGTTCCAAAGGGTAGAAAAAGAAGGAAGACTACCCAACACGTTCTATGAAGCAAACATCACCCTGATCCCCAAACCAGGAAAAGACCCAATAAGAAAAGAAAATTATAGACCAATATCACTAATGAATATAGATGCAAAAATATTCAACAAGATCCTAACTAACAGAATCTAGCAACACATCAAACAAATTATACATCATGACCAAGTGGGTTTTATCCCAGGGTCTCAAGGCTGGTTCAATATACATAAATCTGTAAATGTAATTCAGCACATAAACAAAGTAAAAAACAAAGACCATATGATTCTCTCAATCCATGCAGAAAAAGCTTTTGATAACATCCAACATCCCTTCATGATCAGAATACTTAAGAAAATTGGTATAGAAGGGACACTTCTTAAACTGATAGAGGCCATTAACAGCAAACCAACAGCCAATATCATATTGAATGGAGTTAAACTGGAATCATTTCCACCTAGATAGGGAACCAGACAAGGCTGCCCATTGTCTCTATTGCTTTTTAACATTGTAATGGAAGTTTTAGCCATCGCAATTAGGGAAGAAAAGGCGATCAAGAGTATCCACATAGGGTCAGAAGAGATCAAACTTTCGCTCTTCACAGATGATATGATTGTATATCTAGAAAATACTAGGGACTCTACTACAAAACTCATAGAAGTGATCAAGGAATACAGCAACATCTGAGGTTACAAAATCAACATTCATAAATCGGTAGCCTTTATATATACCAACATTAGTCAAGCTGAAAAAACAATTAAGAACTCCATCCCATTCACAGTAATGCCAAAGAAGATGAAATATTTGGGAGTTTATCTAATAAAGGACGTGAAATACCCATATAAAGAGAACTATGAAACTCTAAGAAAAGAGATAGCTGAGAATGTTAATAAATGGAAAAACATACCATGCTCATGGCTGGGAAGAATCAACATTGTTAAAATGTCCATACTACCCAAAGCAATATATAACTTCAACGCAATCCCTATTAAAGTTCCACTGTCATACTTTAAAGATCTTGAAAAAACAATACTTCGTTTTGTATGGTATCAGAAAAAACCTTGAATAGCCAAGACATTACTCAAAAACAAAAACAAAGAAGGAGCAATTACGCTACCAGACCTCAGACTATACTCCAAATCGATAGTGATCAAAACAGCATGGTATTGGCACAAAAACAGAGAAGTAGATGTCTGGAATGGAATAGAGAACCAAGAGATGAATCCAGCTACTTACCGTTATTTAATCTTTGACAAGCCAATTAAAAACATTCAGTGGGGAAAAGATTCCCTATTTAACAAACGGTGCTGGGTGAACTGGCTGGCAACCTGTAGAAGACTGAAACCTTTCACCATTAACCAACATAGACTCGTACTGGATTAAAGATTTAAACTTAAGACATGAAACTATAAAAATACTAGAAGAGAGTGCAGGGAAAACCCTTGAAGAAATTGTATTGGGCGAGTTTTTTATGAGAAGGACCCTCCGGGCAACTGAAGCAGCTTCAAAAATACACTATTGGGACTTGGTCAAACTAAAAAGCTTCTGCACAGCCAAGAACACAGTAAGTAAAGCAAGCAAACAGCCCTCAGAATGGGAGAAGATATTTGCAGGTTATGTCTCTGACAAAGGTTTAATAACCAGAATCCACAGAGAACTCAAACACATTAGCAAGAAAAAAACAAGTGATACCATCGCAGTCTGGGCAAGGGATTTGAAGAGAAACTTCTCTGAAGAAGACAGGCGCGTGACCTTCAGACATATGAAAAAATGCTCATCATCTTTAATCATCAGAGAAATGTAAATCAAAACTACTTTGAGATATCATCTAACTCCAGTGAGACTAGCCTATATCACAAAATCCCAAGACCAGAGATGTTGGCGTGGATGTGGAGAAAAGGGAACACTTTTGCACTGCTGGTGGGAATGCAAATTAATACATTCCTTTTGGAAAGAGATATGGAGAACACTTAGAGATCTAAAAATAGATCTGCCATTCAATCCTGTAATTCCTCTGCTGGGTATATACCCAGAAGACCAAAAATCACATCATAACAAAGATATTTGTACCAGAATGTTTATTGTAGCCCAATTCATAATTGCTAAGTCATGGAAAAAGCCCAAGTGCCCATCGATCCACGAATGGATTAATAAATTGTGGTATATGTACACCATGGAATACTATGTAGCCTTGAAGAAAGATGGAGACGTTACCTCTTTACATGGATGGAGCTGGAACATATTCTTCTCTAAAGTATCTCGAGAATAGAAGAAAAAGTATCCAATGTACTCACCCCTACTATGAAACTAATTTAGGACCTTCACATGAAAGCTATAACCCAGTTACAACCTAAGAATAGGGGGAAGGGGGAAAGGGTGGGGAGGGAGGGGGGAGGTGGGCAGAGGGAGGGGCATTGAAAGGATCACACCTGTGGTGCATCTTACAAGGGTATATGTGAGGCTTGGTAAATGTGGAATGTAAATGTCCTAGCAAAGTAACTAAGAAAATGCCAGGAGGGCTATGTCAACTAATGTGATGAAAATTTGTTAAATGGTCTATGAACCAAGTGTATGGTACCCCATGATCATATTGATGTACACAGCTATGATTTAATAAAAAAATAGAATAGCATTATGAATGAAAGACATGCTCAGAGACCCACTTTAAAGGGAATGTGAAGTGCGAAGACTATGGTGTAGTTTAAGGTGGAATTCTCACAAGGCAGAAAATGTAATAAGGGGATTTCATACAGGCCCTGGAAACCACTGTTCTAAGAATTACTCAGTAATCTTGGCTTATCAATGTAGTGTTACAAATGCCAAGTTTATTATGTGATTAAAGCATCAGTCACTTTAATTTTAACAGCACTTATTTGCAGTAATGAGAGAAATCACTTGTGTATGTGTAGTCCTAATTGAACAGTTCAGATTGTTCTATGTCTCCTGTTCCATTTGTCCCTAAAATCCTCAATGTCTTCTGAGAAAAAAAATCATACCTTTTCTCTGCTTGAGGGAACTAGTACAAGGGAGTTAATGCTAAAACTCTCATTTATGTGAACAACTGGAGATACCATTTTGATTAAATAGCCTGATTATTCAATTTAAAAGATCATTTCTTTAAATGATGTGGTTGTTTGACTAAATTAACACTGATACATTTAGTTATAACAAGTGACTCAGGTCTGGCAATTAGTCAGAAATCTGTGTCAACCACAATAAATACACTTCGTAAGTATTTCTTACACAATTAAACCCAGAATTCATCTATGCATGTTATCTTAAATTGTTGTAGAATTTGTATGTATTAAATGTGTCATATACCTTGTACTTAACTATATGCCAGACTTCCCCCCCACATTTATAAAACTGATCACTTCAAAAATATAAATTATTTCAAAGATAGGGTTGATTCTCTATCTTGTTACTCCTGCACTAAAGAAAACATTCTAGGACCATAATAATT
Organism: Nycticebus coucang; assembly: GCF_027406575.1. Lineage (NCBI taxonomy): Eukaryota > Metazoa > Chordata > Mammalia > Primates > Lorisidae > Nycticebus > Nycticebus coucang. The sequence continues at coordinate 30,146,482 of NC_069786.1, forward strand.
CTCTTCTACTTGACAGTGAGCTGGTTATCTCAGTCAAGTCTGGATTCAAGTCCTCTGTCTACCTCTCACTATCAAATGAAGTTTTTTGCCTTGATGACCTTGAATAATTCACTAAAATAAAATCTACTGGTAATTAACCTTTTTAATTAAGGAAACTGATTGATACTCAAATGATTTTTGTGGTTGACTATAATTAAATTTAATTTAAAAATTTGGTACAAAACTGAATTTTAAGGAACTGAGACAACTTACTGGTTAATAAATTGCTTGAACTTTATGCAACTTCTAGATCAGCTACATTTCTTATTGTATTGTGGGCCCAAATGAAATACTTTGTTATTTGTAATACATTAGCATCATTTTGTAATATTTAACATTGTTTTCAGTATCCTGATGGGTTTTTATATGATGCAGTAAAACATTTTTCTACAAGTAGAGAAAAATAGTAGCAGGCTATTTTCAAGAGCCTTATTTTAATAACTCAAAAATTTTTAAAAAGGAGGCAACAATAATTTAGGCACTTTCAATTATTCCTTCTTAGGCCCCTCAGAGGCCTAAACAGGGTTGGAAGCTTCTTTGAGAGCATGTACCTCCTGCCCATGAGCAGTATTTCCAAGTCAAAATATAAACTCACTGAGGCAAACTGACATACTGAGTTTGATCTACATTTTTACATATAATGATTGAACTCTAAAAATAAATGTTTAACACTGCCAATTCATACCTTGATACTACTAATAAAGTATTGTTCTAACTTGTCGTTTTCTTTCTTGGACCAATGTCAAAACATTTGTCCTCATTTTTCCCCCATGTCTCTCAAACAAATATACCCTCTAAACCAGTCTAACATAAGTCACCAGATACTTTTTAGGCTGATACATTTTTTGCTAAACAGAAAAATAAGTAAATTCTAGTAGTGTAATTAGAAAGATTACAGTAGTATAACTGGAAAGATTAAGATGTATAATTGGAAAACTATATATCCATGTGGAAAAGAGTGAAACTAGACCCCTATTTCACATCATATATAAAAATCACAGAAAAATGGATTAAAGGTCTAATGAAATGCCAAAAACTATAAAACTACTAGAAGGAAACATCAGGGAAATGCTTCAGGGCAAATATTTCATGGGTAAGACCTCAAAAGCACAGGCAACTGAAGCAAAATTTGACAAATGGGATCACATCAAGCTAAAAAACTTCTGCACAACAATAGAAATAATTGACAATCCGCAGAATAGGGAAAACATTTGCAGACTATTCATCCAATGAAATATTAATAACTATGGGCATGGCGGCTCATGCCTGTAATCCCAGCACTCTGGAAGGCCAAGGCAGGCGGATCACTTGAGCTCACAAGTTCAAGACCAGCCTGAGCTAGAGCAAGACCTCATCTTTAAAAATAGCTGGGTGTTGTGGCAGGCACTTGTAATCCCAGCTACTTGGGAGGGTGAGGCAAGAGGATCACTTGAGCTCAAGAGTCTGAGGTTGCTGTCAGCTAGGATGTCACAGCACTTTACCAAGGCAACAAAGCAAGACTCTGTCTCAAAAAAACAAAAAAAAAAAAAAGAGAGAGAGAGAAAGAGATTAATAACTAGAATATATAAGAAACTCAAATAACTCAATAGCATAAAACCAAATAATCAGATTTAAAAATGGGCAAAATATCTGAATAGACATTTCTCAAAAGAAAATATGCAAGTGGCCATCAGGAAAGTGAAAAAATGCTCAGTATCATTAATCAGTAGGGAATTGGAAATCAAAACCACTATGATTTATCATCTCACTCCAGTTAAAATGAATATTATCAAAAAGACACACCATAACAAAGCTAGCAAAGATACAAAGAAAAGTGAATGCACATACACTGTTGGTGCGAATGTAAATTAGTACAGCCATTATGGAAAATAGCATGGTGGTCTCTCAGAAAACTAAAAATAGAACTACCATATGCATTTTCACTGCTGGGTATATACCCCCCACCCCCAAAGAGGAAATCAGTATATAGAAAAGATATTTGCACTTCCATGTTCTGACAGCACTATTCACGATAGCCAAGATACAGAATCAACCTAAGTATCCATCAGTTGATGGGCAGATAAAGAAAATGCAGTGTGTATTCAGAATGAAGTATTATGTGGTCATAAAAAAAAGAATGAGATCTTTTCATTTCAGCAACATGGATAGAACTGGAGGTCATTATGTTCAGTGAAATAAACCAGGCACAGAGACAAATATCACATTCTCTCACTCGTATGTGGGAGCTGAAAAATTGATCTCAAGGAGGGAGTGAATTGAATAGTGGTTACCAGAGGTTGGAAAGCTTTTGGGGGGAAGGGTAAAGAAGACAAGTTGGTTAATGAGTACAAAAATACAGTTAGATAGATAGCATAAGATCTGGTGTTTGATAGCACAGTAAGGAATCTATGGCTAACAGTAATTCATTGTATATTTCAAAATAGCTAGAAGTAGAAATACGGAATGTTCTCAACACACACAAAATAAGGCTGGCTGGGTGCCCTGAGTCACATTTGTAATCCTAGCACCCTGGGAGGCTGAGGTGGGTAGATTGCCTGAACTCACAGATTTGAGACCAGCCTGAGCCAAAGCAGGACCTCCTCTCTAAAAATAGCCAGATGTTGTAGTGGGCACCTGTAGTCCCAGCTACTTGGGAGGCCAAGGCAAGTGAATCACTTAAGTCCAAGGGTTTGAGGTTTCTGTGAGCAGAGACCTCACAGCACTCTACTGATGGGGACAAAGTGAGATTCAGTCTCGAAAACAAAAAAAAGTGTAAATGTTTGAGATAGATATTCCAGTTAGCCAGATTTGACCATTATACTTTGTTTGGTTATATGAAAATATCACGTTACCTCATAAATATATGCAACTGTTAATGTATCCAAAAATTAAAATTAAAAAATAAAAAATAGATCTTTAAATACTGATAAATGAAGAAAAGGTACCATTTTAACTTATAAGATTTCAACCACCTCTTAGCTTATCCAGCACTTTTAACCCCTGTGTTATTTTTAGTTCTGAGTTTTTATTATTTGAGCAAAGCATCAGTAAATAGAACATGGACTGTCCAGGAAGAAGTATGTTGTTACTTTATTTAGTAAGAAAACATAAGTAAATTAATCTAGGTTATTTTCTTAGGCTTAATTTTACATCTCCAAAATGAAATCTTATTAGGAGAAAAATGTGTTTCTATTTGAATCATGGAGAGAAAAAAATGAACACAAAGTAAAATGCTGGGAAGATCTTTCATTAATGAGACCACTTCATTCAGAAAACTGTGTTTAAACTTATCTCCATTCCTCTAACCGAAAGATTTCGTATTGGAAATTAATGATATAGATTGAAACTGTCATTTCTAGGTCCCTGGGTTTCAATTCTATTTGGCAGGTCATTAAATAAATATCTCTGGTTATAAAATGAATAGAGATAAAGTTAATTACTTCTATTCAATCCATATTTATCTATAATAGAATATTTTTGAGCACCTACTATGTACAATGTGTATGGTTTACAAAATTACAATGTTGGATATGTGCTCTACTGATAATTCTGTAATGACTACCTCACACCTAATTTTATACACACATAAATAACTAAAATAGAACACTAAACCGTCCCCACGTCAAATAATGTGGTGGTCAAAGCAATGTATTGTGCATATAAATTGTAGTACAAAATACTTTTGGTAGAAAAACTTTTTAACAGCAATTAGATTTGTAAATGTTATCAGTGAAATGTTACCTAAATGAGATCAGCTACTCTTTGGTGTATTTTACTGAAATGAGTTTTTAAAACTTTAGTGAGACTTCTATAGTCAAAAATTAGAATTCTCACATGACAGGTTAACCTTGTAGATAGTCATATTTGATCATATTTTGTTGCCCAAAAGTGTAAATATTAAGTATGTGGATAAAACTAATCCTTTCAAGTGTGGCATAGGTATAAGAATATGCAATTATTAATATTTCTCACTGTGGACATTCCTTTGGGGTATACTCTAGCATGAAAAAAGTTTTTCTGAAAAATAAATGTCACTGTTGCTTAACCCTGTTGAATTTCAAAATTATTTTATACACATTGAATTTATAACCTTGACTTTCATGGCGATCCTCTGGGTTTACTTCTTATCATGGGTAAAGGAAAAGAAAGTATTACTAGAGGCTTGCTAATTAAAATCCCTCAATATGAAAGTATAGATGAGAATGATTTAAAATCTCATTCAAGACATTTAATTCAAAACCTGGTTTAAAATATGGTTTATATAGACACTCAAATATTTAAAGTTTATTTATATGAAATCTTTAGAAATTTCACATTTACATATGTGAAGCATGAATGCCATGAGATGAATTCCTCCTAATTTCTAGCCATACTTTTTTCATTTGCTAGCTAATGAAAGCATTTTGTGACTCAGTTTATTAAGTAAATAACGCAAAATTAAATAATGCTTATGACCTCTCTTTAGCCCTTTATACAGTTCTTACCCTGTACCTAATACTGAATTGGTGATCAAAGCTCTTAGAACTGACTATAGAACTAAAATTATATCAAACAATAGAGAATTATTCTTTTAACTATCTCAATTAAAGCAATTTTTTTTTTCTATTCCAAAAGGATCTTTCCTGAAAACTCTTAGATTTGGTATATTCTCTCTTGTCAATGAGTACTATTGGGAATTTTTTAATGAGCCCAGTATAATCTAAGGGAAATGTTATGTGTGGAGGGAGGAGAGAAAGAGCTGAAGACCTGGAGAGATATCAGGTGGAGGAGAATAATGTGCCTTATACAGGAAAATGGATACCTTTTTCATTTTCATATGAAGAGAGTAGAAAAATGATGGGAATGCATACAGATATAATCAAAGGACATTGATGGGGTTCTCATCTATTTCTTTCTTTTTTTCCAGGAAGAGAGATGAGTTCTTAGAAGTATGAAAATAGATGGAGAAGGTTTTTAAAGAGCTGTTATGCTGCATGAGACTGAGGAATAAAAAACTCAGAAGAATGAGCAGGCAATATGAAAAATCTGTTGAAGTGTTGCCAGTGTGATATTAGTATGTTCTTCCTCTTTGTGTAGTCTTGTTTTAAGCACAGACAGGGAAGACAGTTAGACTGATCTCTGTCTGAAGCTTTGCCAGCTTTGTGTGGCAGAAGAACACAGGATGGATGGTCAGCCATATTGGCAGGAGAGTGGTTGAGTAATAAACCAGAGAGGCTAAGCTCTCTGGAAAAAGAATTCAGTTTTTGTGAGCAAAGATATAACCATTATTGGAGCAATTGTGGTAGTTTGCATAGTTAAAAATCAAGATAGAAGAGCAGGAAGAAAAAATCCTTTTGGGGGGGTTGTGCTCTGTCCAATAAAGCACATAGTGAGGATAGTACTAATACCTTGAAAAGAGAAGAAAAAAAGAAAAGCAGGAAGGGCATGAGGGAAAACAAGTTAGGGAAGTGATACTCAGCTTTGACTATCTACTGGAATCATTTAGGGATGTTTAAAAACCACCCATACGTGGGTCCCATGCTTTTATATTCAGGTGGAATTGGTTTGTGGTACATCCTAGGCAATTGAGTTATATTTTACAAACAAGGTCAAAAACCATTACTTAGAAGCCTCTCATAAGAATCTTACCATTTTTGCAAAATGGGTTGGCATTTTATATTAAAATCAATGGATAATCCGCAAAGATTTTTTTTTAATTTATTTATTTTTGTTGTTAAATCATAGCTGTATACATTAAGATGCACCATAGATGTGGTCCCACCCATTATCCTCCCTCCACCAAAACCTCTCACATCCTTTCCCCTTCCTTGGCCCTTTCTCCATAGTCTTGTGCTATAGTTGGGTTATAGTCTTCATGTGAAAACTATAATTTAGCTTCATAGTAGAGCTGAGTACGTTGGATAATTTTTCTTCCATTCCTGAGATACTTTGCTAAGAAGAATATGTTCCAGCCCCATCCATGTAAACATGAAAGAGGTAAAGTCTCCATTTTTTTAAAGGCTGCATAATATTCCATGCTATATACGTACCTCAATTTGCTAGTCCATTCGTCGGTCGATGGGCACTTGGGCTTCTTCCATGACTTAGCAATTATGAATTGGGCTGCAATAAACATTTTGGTACAGATGTCTTTGTTATATTGTGACTTTTGGTCTTCTGGGTATAAACCTAATAAAGGAATTATAGGATTGAATGGCAGGTCTATTTTTAGGTCTCTAAGTATTCTCCAAACATCCTTCCAGAAGGAACATATTAGTGTGCATTCCCAACAGCACTGTAGAAGTGTGCCTTTTTCTCCACATCCATGCTAACATCTCTGGTTTTGGGATTTTGTTATGTGGGCTACTCTTACTGGGGTTAGGTGATATCTCAAAGTAGTTTTGATTTGCATTTCTCTGATGATTAAGGATGATAAGCTTTTTTTCATGTGTTTATAGATTGTGTGTCTGTATTCTTTAGAGAAGTTTCTCTTCAAGTCCCTTGCCCACCCTGAGATGGGGTCACATCTTATTTTCTTGCTAATATGTTTGAGTACTCTGTGGATTCTGGTTATTAGACTTTTATCAGTGGTATAACCTGCAAATATTTTCTCCCATTCTGAGGGCTGTCTGCTTGCTTTACTTACTATGTTCTTGGCTGTGCAGAAGCTTTTTAGTTTGATCAGGTCCCAGTAGTGTATTTTTGATACTGCTTCAATTGCCTGGGGAGTCCTCCTCATAAAATATTCACCCAGGCCAATTCCTTCAAGAGATTTCCCTGCACTTTCTTCAAGTATTTTTATAGTTTCATGTCTTAAGTCTAAATCTTTTATCCAGTGAGAATCTATCTTAGTTAATGGTGAAAGGTGTGGGTCCAGTTTCAATCTTCTACAGTTTGCCAGCCAGTTCACCCAGCACCATTTGTTAAATAGGGAATCTTTTCCCCACTGAATGTTTTTAATTGGCTTGTCAAAGATCGAATAACGGTAAGTAGCTGGGTTCATCTCTTGGTTCTTTATTCTGTTCCAGACATCTACTTCTCTGCTTTTGTTCCAGTACCATGCTGTTTTGATCACTATGGATTTATAGTACAGTCTCAGGTCTGGTAGTGTGATTCCTCCTGCTTTGTTTTTATTGCTGAGTAATGTTTTGGCTATTCGACGTTTTTTCTGATTCCATATAAAACAAAGTATTATTTTTCAAGATCTTTGAAATATGACAATGGAGATTTAATAGGAATTGCATTAAAATTATATATTGCTTTGGGTAGTACGGACATTTTAACAATGTTGATTCTTCCCAGCCATGAGGATGGTATGTTTTTCCATTTGTTAACATCTTCAGCTATTTCTTTTCTTAATGTTTCATAGTTCTCTTTGTAGTCATCTTTCACGTCCTTTGTTAGGTATACTCCCAAATATTTCATCTTCTTTGGCACTACTGTGAAAGGAATAGTCTTTGTTTTTTTGGCTTGGTTATTGTTGGTATATATAAAGGCTACAGATTTATGGGTGTTGATTTTGTAGCCGAGACATTGCTGTATTCCTTGATCACTTCTAAAAGTTTTGTAGTAGAATCCCTAATGTTTTCCAGATATACGATCATATCATCTGCAAAGAGTGAAAGTTTGATCTCTTTTGACCTTATATGGATACCCTTGATAACCTTTTCTTCCCCAATTGCAATGGCTAAAACTTCCATTACAATGTTAAAGAGCAATGGAAACAATGGGCAATCTTTCCTGGTTCCTGATCTAAGTGGAAATGATTTCAATTTAACTCCATTTAATACGATATTGGCTGTGGGTTTGCTGTAGATGACCTGTGTTAGTTTAAAATGTCCCTTCTATACCAATTTTCTTAAGTGTTCTGATGATGAAGGGATGCTGGATATTATCAAAAGCTTTTTCTGCATCAATTGAAAGAATCATATGGTCCTTAGTTTTTAGTTTATGTGTTGAATTACATTTATAGATTTATGTATATTAAACCAGCCTTGAGACCCTGGTATAAATCCCACTTGGTCATGGTGTATAATTTGTTTGATGTGTTGCTGGATTCTGTTTGTTAGGATCTTTTTGAGTATTTTAGCATCAATATTCATTAGTGATATTGGTCTATAATTTTCTTTTCTTGTTGGGTCTTTCCCTGGTTTGGGTATCAAGGTGATGTTTGCTTCGTAGAATGTGTTGGGTAATATTCCTTCTTTTTCTATATTTTGGAAGAGGTTTAGTAGTATAGGTACTAGTTCTTCTTTAAAGGTTTGGGAGAATTCTAACATAAAGACATCTGGTCCTGGGCTTTTCTTTTTAGGGAGATTTTGTATAGTTGATGCTATTTCAGAACATTTCCACTTCGTTCTGGCTATGTCTTGGTAGGTGGCATACTTCCAGGTATTAGTCGATTTCTTCCAGATTTTCATATTTCTGAGAGTAGAGTTTCTTGTAGTATTCGTTAAGGATTTTTTTAATTTCCAAGGGGTCTGTTGTTATTTCATCCTTACCATTTTTGATTGATGAAATTAGAGATCTTACTCTTTTTTTCCTGGTTAGGTTGGCCAAAGGTTTATCTATTTTATTGATCTTTTCAAAAAACCAACTTTTGGATTTATTGATGTTGTATAATTCTTTTTTTTTCAATTTCATTTAGTTCTGCTCTGATTTTGCTTATTTCTTTTTTTCTGCTGGGTTTGGAGTTGGAGTGTTCTTCCTTCTCCAGTTGCTTGAGATGTCCCATTAAGTTATTAACTTCCTCTCTTTCCATTTTCTTGAGGAAGGCTTGCAGTGCTATAAATTTCCCTCTTTGGACTGCCTTTGCAGTATCCCAGAGGTTCTGGTAATTCGTGTCTTGATTGTTATTTTGTTCCAAAAATTTGGTGATTTCCTTCTTAATCTCGTCTATAACCCATCTAGCCTTCAGCATAAGGTTGTTTAGCTTCCATGTTCTTGTATGAGTGTGCCGGCTCCTGTTGTTATTGAGTTCAACTTTTATTCCTTGATTGTCTGAGGAGATGCAAGGAATAATTTCTATTTTTTTTAATTTGCTGAGGTTAGATTTGTGGCCTAGGATGTGATCAATTTTGGAGTATGTTCCGAGGGCTGACGAGAAGAATGTGTATTCAGTTTTGTTGGGATGAAATGTTCTGTAGATGTCTGTTAAGTCCAGATGTTGAATGGTTAAGTTTAAATCTAAGATTTCTTTGCTTAGCTTCTTTTTGGAAAATCTATCCAGGACTGCTAAAGGGGTGTTAATATCTCCAACTACTATGGAAGTGGAGGAAATCAAGTTGCTAATGTCTGTTAGAGTTTCTCTTATAAATTGAGGTGCATTGTGGTTGGGTGCATAGATATTAATAATTGAGATCTCATCATATTGAGTATTACCTTTAACAATTATGAAGTGTCCATCCTTATCCTTAATTATTTTGGTTGGTTTAAAGCGTAGTGCGTCTGTGAACAGGATTGCAATGCCTGCTTTTTTCTGCTTTCCATTTGCCTGGAATATAGATGACCATCCCTTCACCTTGAGTCTATATTTGTCTTTTAATATAAGATGCGATTCTTGTATGCAGCAGATATCTGGCTTGAGTTTTTGTATCCAGTCAGCCAACCTGTACCTCTTTAGAGGACAGTTTAAACCATTCACATTAATTGAGAATATTGGTAAGCCTTTCGAGAGTCCGGTGGACATTTTTAATCCTTTTGCGACTGTGGAAGTTGGAATTTGATCAAAATTTTCTGGGTGAGTTTACTTTTGTGGTGGAGGATTACGTTGGTATTTATGAAGGATAGGTCTGAGAATATCCTGGAGAGCTGGTTTAGTTATGGCACATTTCTTCAACATGTGAATGTCATTGAAGTATTTAATTTTTCCATCATAAATGAAACTCAGTTTTGCTGGGTTTAGGATCCTGGGTTGAAAGTTATTTCGTTTTAGGAGATGGAAAGTCGATGACCATCCTCTTCTAGCTTGAAAGGTTTCAGCAGAGAGATCTGCAGTTATTCTAATATTCTTCCCCTTATAGGTAATGGTTTTCTTTCGTCTGGCAGCTTTCAGATTTTTCTCCTTCATATTAACTTTAGTGAAATTGATTATGATGTGTCTGGGAGATGTCTTATTTGGGTTGAGTCATGCTGGAGTTCTGAAACTGTCTGTTATCTGAATTTCAGAATCTCTTGGTGTGTCTGGAAAGTTCTCCTTCATAATCTCATGGAGAAGAGACTCTGTGCCTTGTGAAGCCACTTCGTCTCTTTCAGGGATCCCTATATGACAAATATTGGTTTTCTTCGAATTATCCCAGAGCTCTCTGAGAGAGTGATCTCTTTTTGCCCTCCATTTTCATCCTCTTTGAGAGTTGGGAGCGTTCGAAAACTTTGTCTTCAATGTCAGAAATCCTTTCTTCTGCTTGCTCCATTCTGTTACTGAGGGATTCTACTGTGTTTCTCAGATCTTTGAGGGATGCAACTTCTTTTCTCAATGTGTCAAAAGCTTTGGTCATTTGGTCTTTGAATTTGTTGAATTCTTGAGATATCTTTTGGGTTACTGCTTGGAGTTCTAATTCAATCTTATTTGCTATCTAGATTCTGAATTCAATTTCTGACATCTCTGCTATTTGTTTGTGCATGGGATCTTGTGCTGTTTCTGCCCAATTGATCCTTGGGGGAGTTGATCTACTCTGATTATTCAAACTGCCAGTTTTTCTGTTGATTTCGCCTCATGATTTTTTTTCACCATTGCCTCTGGCCATCCTCAGAGTTGGAGAGGTGTCTCTCCCAGATTAGACCCCAGTGGGATCACTCTATTATTGCTGGATCTTTGTAGGGAGTGACTCTGTGTAGTTCCTCTGGGGCTACGCTAGCTAAGGAGCTCTGGTTGTGGAAGCATCTCTGGCATGGGACACACCCGGATCTAGCAACAGGGCGGGAGGTGGTGCACATGATTCTAGGAGTACCTGTCACCCAGTGACTTTGGCACAGAGAGCCCAAGGCTTCAGTAGTCTCTGGCTGGGAGAAGGGCTCTGCGCAGAGGCCGGGAGGGCTCCAGAGGGCACACGGCTACCAGTATCCCTGGCCAGATGAGCGGGCCAGTGTGGAGGCTGGGAGGACGCAGGAGGGAGGACGCAGGGTTGCATGGCTCCCGCAGTTCCTGGACAGGGCATGCGGAGGCCCGGTTGGTGCGGGGTCGCAGCTCAGATCTTATGGAGGTCCGGGCGGCGCCAAGCCCAGGGATTTGAGGTTGCTATGAGCTGTGACAGCACGGCACTCTACCTAGGGCAAGAACCCGAGCCTCCAGTGTGCCAAAACCAACTCTGCCCCTGAGGGTTAAAGCTGTAAGGCAGCTCAGTCCCTGCCTTTAGGCAGCTCAGTCACTAGGTTACTAGGTCCTGCCCGATCCTTGCTCTGGGACCCTTAGGGCGGAGCTTGCCAGGGCAGTTCTCTGACAATGGCTGCCTGCAGCCCAGCTCAGTGGCTCTGTCTGGGACCCCAGACAATGCCCAAAGTTCTCCACACTCCTGCTCAAGCTCTCCCCAAGGCAGTTTAACTGAGTGCCACGTCTAAAAACACCAAAACAGTTCACAGGTAAGTCCTTTCTGGTTTTCAGTCTCACTGCTACTTGTACTTATGGTTGCCTGCGTGATTAGGTTGTTCGAACACATGCAACCACTTGCCAGTTTCCCACTGTTTTTGTCCTCCTCTTGGAGTCCAGAAGTCCCTTTCTGACTCCCTGTATCCTCAAAGGGATGATTATAGGCAGATCCCACCAGCCATAGATGCCTGGAGTCTTATCTCCCCAGACGCACCATGCCCAGTTGCAGGGAAGCTGTTACTTGGCCACCATCTTTAATCTCTCCTCTGCAAAGATTTTTAAGAAGAGGAGTAATATGAATTATTACATATTTTAGAATATCTTTACCCTTAAAGTAATTGACAGATACCAAAAAGGAACAATTAGGGAAAAGGGAGACTAGGTGGAGAGAACATTATATCATTCTGGTCAGAAATGGTGAGATCTTGAACTAGGGACTGACAAAAGAATGGTAGATTAGGGGACCTATTTGTGGTGTTCCAATATAAGTATTTATGACACTTATTAATGTAAGTGTATAATTAATAAGAAGGGTCCATGATAACTTGGGATTTTTTTTATTTTAGATAATTTCTTATTTTTTTTTAATTCCTGGATAACAAATTACCACAGGCTCAATGCAACCATCATTCTCACAATTCCCATGGGTCAGGAGTTCAGGCCTGGCTTCTCTAAATTCTCGGCTCAGATCTCATCAAGTTACAATCAAGGCATGGGCCAAATTGCAATCTCAACAGAGTTTTGACTGGAGAATGTGCCTCTTCTGAGCTTCCTTTTTGCAGAATTCATCTCTATGCAGCTATAATACTAAGGTCATTCTTTTCTTGCTAGCAGACCCCCCCTGGGCTGCCCTCAGGTTCCAAAGGCCACTCACAACACCCTGCCATGTGGCCACTCCACTGGCATTTTATAGCATAACTATTTGCTTCTTTAAAACCAGCTGGAGAAGTTCTCTTTCTAGAAAAGAGGACCAGGCCCTCTTTTAAGAGTTTTTACTGGATTAAGTGAAGCCCACCCGTGGTAATCTCCTTTTGATTAACACAAACTGATGGACTATTTGGCATATTAATTATATCTGTAAGTTCTTTCTCTTTTTCCATCTATCATAACCTGATAATGAGAGTGGCATACCATTACATTTATAGTTTTTGCCTAAAATGAAACAGAAGACATTATATAGGTATGTACAACAGGAAATAGATACTTTTGCAGTTAATTGAGATGAGGAATACAAGGGAATCAGAATGGTTTAGGAGATTGTTTCCTACCTTTAGACATGCTGAATCTGGGCTAACTGGTCATCCAATTAGAGTAGTTCCATAGGTGGTATAGAATTCACTGGAGACATCAGCACTGGAGGAACATATTGGATAGTAGAGGGGATTGTTAAAACAATGAGATTATCTCATTAATGATAGACTGTTAGGGAAGACTATAATAAGAAGTGGGCTGAAGAGCAAGACCAGGTAACGCTGGAAATTCTGGGCTACACTTCAACCCATATCTCTTGATTGTGGGGCAATATTCCATTATGCAGCTTTTGACCAATCTTCTACTTTATTATTTGAATGATATACTGTTCTTCCTAATTTGTGGTCTGCTCTATGTCCTCCTCCCACCCCCAAGTCACAGTACCTGGAAATCAGAGTCACCATCATTTTTAGTGAAAGCCTTGCTGATCATAAACTGGTGAGAAAGATTAACTCTGTTGTGCTCCCTGTTACAGACAATGAACTATAGGAATTGTAGAATGGGGAGCATAGGCCTAGTGAAGGGAGATGGCACCATCTTTAGTCATGAACTGCTTCATTTCTTCTTATCAGAAACCAGAAGTAACTGTGCACTTTTATGATTGCTTCCATCCCACAATTGCCTATGAAGTAAATGAAATGGCACAAATTTGGATAAAGATATCATCATATTTCTTTATCTTTCAAAATGTGTGTTTGTTTATCTGAGTAGAAAATTATTGAACCCACAATAACAATATTGTTGAGGAATCTGAGCTGCAAGAATGGAAACAGAAAGTGAATTTTATCAGTATGTTCTGACCAGACTTTCTTCTCTTAAATCTTTTTCTTTCAGGTTATATGCAGGAAAAATGTGTCATCCCCTGTCCATTTGATTGCAAGTTAAGTGAATGGTCCAGCTGGGGATCTTGCAGTTCATCTTGTGGGATTGGAGTGAAAATTCGATCCAAATGGCTAAAAGAAAAACCTTATAATGGAGGTCGACCATGTCCCAAACTGGATCTCAAGAACCAGGTAAAGTGAGCGAAGCAATAGTGAAAAGCTAAAAACCTGTCCCCATTATTATTTCCAGTTGATAGTAAAGTCAACTGTAGCTCATGAAAAATTATCACAAGCTTGGAAAAGGATTTAAGAGGGCCAAAATTAAGATTATAGAATTAGTAATAGAAGTTTTGCCTTCCCCTGGGTAATGCCAAGACCAACTTGGTATCCTTAGCAATAATAATATTTACAAAATCAAATCCAATTGACTTTTAAATGATCTTGTAGTATAATTGGGTATTATACGATATATATATTTATTTAAATGTTAATAACAATGTTGGGAGAATATCAGTTTCTTAACGGCAATATAATTAGTGGAATTGGAGTGAAAATTCAATCCAAATGCCTAAAAGAAAATCCTTACACAGAAGGTTGACAGAGGCCCAATCTGGATCTCAAGAATCAGGTAAAGTGTGTGAAGCAATAATAAAAAGCGAAAAATCTGTCCCCATTATTATTTCAAAACTAGTGTTCTATTTTTCTTTCTCCTGCCTCTGTATCCTAATTTTTGTTATTCTCAATCTTGCCAATCCTTCCACAACTCTTTAAGTCTCTTTTGAGCTGTTTTTCTGCTTCCTCAAAAATCACACCTATTTTTTATAAATGAAACCCTAATAGACACATTTCCATATAGAGGTCTAATAAAATAGCCATCCTAAGTAATCCAAGTTGATTGGAGTATTCCAGTTGCCTTTTCCATATAAAAGAGTCTAAGATTTAGTTTAGAATCATAATAAGAACTCAAATTTCTCCCATGATTGCGTACTGATTATTAAATTAGGACTGATATTTTACTTTTGTAAAATCAATTAAATAGGAAAAGCACAAGATGTTGATAATTAGAAGTTCTTTATATAGAGAGGGGTAAAGTGTATCTCACACATTTGAGTATGTAGATCCTTTGTCATTGGGAAATTCAGAACAGAAAATCTACAAAGGTGTCTATTACTAATTCTGTTGTATTAATGTCTCTGATCTTAACCCCATTTTTATCAGGTTCTATATAGGTTGTTTAGTGTGAGGAAATCCCATGCATCTCTTTCTAATTAAATTTTTTTATTAAATCATAGCTGTGTACATTAATGCAATCACGGGGTACAATATGCTGGTTTTATATACAATTTGAAATATTTTCATCACACTGATTAACATAGCCTTCCTGGCATTTTCTTAGTTATTGTGTTAAGACATTTATACTCTACATTTAGTAAGTTTCACATGTACCCTTATAAGATGCACCATTTGTCTAGCACTATTAGACTTAAATACCATGTGTTAAATTAAGACCAATATCTCTAATTATTTTTTCAAAGTTTTAATGAACGATATATAACTCACAGAAATAAAAAATTATCATTCCATCTTGTCGTTCCAGCAAGATATATTTAAATTTTAAGACAGAGCATAGTAATTATGCTAGTCTTGTTTTTTAATGTTATGTGGTAAAATAATGACTGCAGTTTCTTTCCTCAAAGAAGTTGTAAACCTTTTTAGGGAAAAAACAAAACAGAGAATTGTAAAATCAACGGTTGCAAGAAAACCCACAAGCACAGACGTCTGATGGAGAGAAGAGTGAAATATGATTAATACATGAGAACAAAGATAGTCTGAGGAGATGAGCCTTATAAAGAAAGGAATAATACAGGTTTATGGTCAGGAGGGAGACTCTCAGGTGAACACTGTGTAAAGAGTATTTGACTATCCCTAGAGGGGGTTCCAGGCTTTTAAAATGGAAAAGAACTACTAAGCATACATAGTTATAAATAATGTATGACAATTTTTTTTATATCTTCCTCAAAGCCTTCAATGAAAGCTAAGCCTTTATAATGCTGGTATTAAATTACTAATTTTAAGATGATAATTTTATGAACTAGGGCATTTTCAAGAGACTAGCAAGATTTCATTTGAGAACAGACTTTAAGACTTTTTTTTTAAGATTTTTTTTTTTAGTATTCTCAGCCAAGACAAATGTATAGAAACGTAAGATAATGGTACTAGGGTGTCTGCTATGACTTAAAGGAAACTTATTCTAAACACTTACTTGACATACATAACTTATAATCTTGAAAACTAGTACAAAATAGAAATTAAATACAAATTCAAGAATAATTTAGATAAATTTAGTAATTAAAAATAAAGTGAAGGTAGTCTGCCTGTTGTGGGTATTTTTAACTTTAGAGTTCTAGGAGAGAATTATAACTTTTTAAAGACATCTTTTTTTTATGACACTCAGAAATTAGTCCTGAGGTTTTTTTTTTATTTTAAAATTTTACTTTTGCATTTTTTTATTAAGTCATATACAGATAGATCATGAATACATTTATGAATATGTGGGGTACAATGTGTTGATTTTGAGTCCTGACTTTTAATGATCAGAAATATAATTTAGTATGCTGTTTATTCTAACATAATGAGGTTTCTGATATCTATCATATATATGGCTAAATTAAACTTGAATCAAAAAACTTCAACTCAGATCTCCCTTCCTCTCACGCCCTACTTTCTGCTTTCCTCTGTCTCCATCTCTCATCTCTTCCCCCATTCTCTTCCCTTTCGCTGATATAAAATAAACTGTCCTCTTTTCTTTCACCTCTCGTCTCTCCCACCACACACTATTTTCCCTCTCTAATGTTAAATAAACTTTTATATTCTGCAGAAAAGAAAATTTCAACTCAATCCATACTTTATATGCTGTCTAAAAATTTATTTTTAAATTATAGTTGTGTATATTTTGTGGGGCATGAAATAATTTTGTGGTTTATAAGTACAATATGGAATAATTAAATTAATCTAATTAATATACCCATTGCCTGAAATTCTTATTCTTTTCTGTGATGAAAACATTGGAAATTTATTCTCTTAGCAATTTTCAAATGTATGTATGTAATATACCATTAACTATATCTACCATGCTGTGAAATGGATCTCAGTTTTTAAGAAATAGCTAGGAGAAGTGTCTCATGCCCATAATCCTAGCTACTTGGGAGGCTGAGTCTAGAAAATCACTTGAGCCCAGGAGTTCTGCTCTGCTGTGAGCTATGAGGATAACATTATACTTGAGTCTGTGTGACGGAGCAAGATCCTGTCTCAAAAAAGAAAAAAGAAAAAAACCACCACAAACTCATTCCTTCTCTCTAACTGAGGCTGTGTACGCTTTGACCATTATACTCCTGTGCCCTTCACTTCCTAGCTTCTGGTAGCAACCATTCTACTTTTGTTTCTGTAACTTCCATATGAAGTTAAGAACATACAGTACTTTTATTTTTGTTCCTGACTTATTCCACTTAGCATAATGTTTTCCAATCCCATCCATGTCTCAAATAACAGAATTACTTCCTTTTTAAAAACTGAATAGTATCCCATTGTGTATCTATAACACATTTTCTTTAACCATTCATCTGTTGGTGGGCACAGGCTAATTCTATATCTTGGCTCTTATGACATAGTGTTACCATGAATATACAAATGCAGACATCTCTTCAACTTATAGATTTCTAATCTTTTGGATAAATACCCAAAAGTGAGATTGTTGGATTATATGATGATTCTATTTGTAGTTTTCAGAGGACCCTCCTTAGCGCTCTCCACAATACTACACTAATCCTGAAATAGTGTTATAAGGATTTCCTTTTCTCCACACATGCTCTATATCTTAAGTTAATTGATTAGGACAATAAGTATTAATCCCTCCCTCTCACTCATAAGTCTTTGAATGGCAAGGGAAAATACTACTGTGAAAAATCTTGAATTTTTTTTCTTTTTTTTTTCACAGCCATGTTAACATTTATTTAAACATTCTTTATCTTAAGTGCTCACTACCTTTTCTTTACATTTTCCTTTCTAGACACTTTATTCTTTTTTTATTATTAAATCATAGCTGTGCACATTGATATGATCATGGGGCATCATTCACTAGCTTCACAGACCGTTTGACACACTTTCATCACACTGGTTAACATAGCCTTCCTGGCATCCTCTCAGTTACTGTGCCAAGACACTTACATTCCACATTTACCAAGTTTCACATATACCCTTGTAAGATGCACCGCTGCTGTAATCCCACCAATCTCCTTCCCTCTACCCACCTCCCCCGTCCCTCCCCTCCCTTTCCTCCTTCCTCCTATTCTCAGGTTGTAACTGGGTTACAGCTTTCATGTGAGAACCCTAAATTAGTTTCATAGTAGGGCTGAGTACATTGGGTACTTTTTCTTCCATTCTTGAGATACTTTACTAAGAGGAATATGTTCCAGCTCCATCCATGTAAACAGGAAAGAGGTAAAGTCTCCATCTTTCTTTAAGGCTGCATAATATTCCATGGTGTACATATACCACAATTTATTAATCCATTCGTGGATCGATGGGCACTTGGGATTTTTCCATGACTTAGCAATTATGAATAGGGCTGCAATAAACATTCTGGTACAAATATCTTTGTTATGATGTGATTTTTGATCTTCTGAGTATATGCCCAGTAGAGGGATTACAGGATTGAATGGCAGATCTATTTTTAGATCTCTAAGTGTTCTCCATATCTCTTTCCAAAAGGAATGTATTAATTTGCATTCCCACCAGCAGTGCAAAAGTGTTCCCTTTTCTCCACATCCACGCCAACATCTCTGGTCTTGGGATTTTGTGATATAGGCTAGTCTCACTGGAGTTAGATGATATCTCAAAGTAGTTTTGATTTGCATTTCTCTGATGATTAAAGACGATGAGCATTTTTTCATATGTCTGAAGGCCGCACGCCTGTCTTCTTCAAAGAAGTTTCTCTTCAAATCCCTTGCCCAGCCTGCGATGGGATCCCTTGTTCTATTCTTGCTAATGCGTTTGAGTTCTCTGTGGATTCTGGTTATTAAACCTTTGTAAGAGACATAACCTGCAAATCTCTTCTCCCATTCTGTGGGCTGTTTGCTTGCTTTACTTACTGTGTTCTTGCCTGTGCAGAAGCTTTTTAGTTTGAACAAGTCCCAGGAGTGTATTTTTGAAGCTGCTTCAATTCCCCAGGGGGTCCTCCTCATAAAATACTCGCCCAGACGGATTTCTTCAAGGGTTTTCCCTGTACTCTCCTCTAGTATTTTTATAGTTTCATGTCTTAAGTTTAAATCTTTAATCCAGTGAGAGTCTATCTTAGTTAATGGTGATCAACATTGTTAAAATGTCCATACTACCCAAAGCAATATGTAATTTCAATGCAATCCTTATTAAAGCTCCACTGTCATACTTTAAAGATCTTGAAAAAACAATACTTCGTTTTATATGGAATCAGAAAAAAACTCAAATAGCCAAGACATTACTCAGAAATAAAAGCAAAGCAGGAGGAATTACGCTACCAGACCTCAGACTATACTACAAATCGATAGTGATCAAAACAGCATGGTATTAGCACAAAAACAGAGAAGTAGATGTCTGGAACAGAATAGAGAACCAAGAGTTGAATCTAGCTACTTACCGTTATTTAATCTTTGACAAGCCAATTAAAAACATTCAGTGGGAAAAAGATTCCCTATTTAACAAATGGTGCTGGGTGAACTGGCTGGAAACCTGCAAAAGACTGAAAAATCTTGAATTTAAGAGAAATTCTCAGGTGGCACCTGTGGCTCAGTGAGTAGGGCTCCGGCCCCATATACCAAGGGTGGTTTTAAGAGTTTTAATAAAAGTAACTAAATTATAGTATTAAAAGAGGAACTTACTTTTAGTACCTGAACATGAGGATAATATGTGTTAGATTGAGCCCAACATACTGTATATAAAAAAAAAGTCTGAATTTGCATGTGTTTATGAGTCTACATAAATGTTAGTGTATCTGCGTATAGCTATTCATTCCTTCCCTTGGATTCTTTTTAGAATATGAGGTCTTTTTGAGGGCAAGGGTTATCTTTTAAGTTGGCATCTCATTCTAGACCCTAGTGCACTATCTTGTGGGCTGTCAAACTACATTAAGTAGCCTTCTCTGGATGAGTGGTGACTAGTTCCATACAAATAAATACAGGGTGGCCATAAAGTTCTATGCAATATAAAATAGTGTGCAACTTAAAATTGCAAACGAACTTTATGACCACCCTATTAGAATTCTAGTCTCTTACGCCATGATTTGTCCTTAGAAGTCTTGAAAACATGAGCTCTTCTAGAAGAAATAAAAATTTCCAAATTAACATTGCCCTAGGAGAGTCTTTTAAGATTTGCCTGAAGAATTTTGTGTTTGGATCCCCACTGAAATCTAATATAGCAATGTAAAAGGAAATATTACTAATATGTACACAACCTCATAAATTGGTCTCAATCTGTTAGTGAAATCAATATTTATATTTCATAAAAGCCTCCCTTTTCAGTCAAGCCTAGCAACATGGCTTTTTCTCTCGAAGTACCTACGACAGCAGTGCTTGAATAGTTTTACACTAAGTATATTTGTGATGCTAAGTAACTCAAGCGTGCAGCTTGTCCAAAGCTCTTATCTAGGCATAAAACATTTTCTAAATAGTTTATTAGATTATTAGATCAGTTGGCTGATGCCCTTGACTCTGCCTTCCACAATAAAATCCATAATATATTTTAATTTGTTATCATCTGTAATGTGTTGAGTGGATTTAAGTATACTTGTATTATATATTTTTGCTATTTTTTTCTTGCTGAATAGAAGATTAAATGTGAGGACATTAAAGCCTAATTGTATTTATATTTTCCTTTACAAATTCTTCACAGAACTAAAGCCAAGGGAGTTCCAGAAAACTATATTTTGTTTATAATTTGCAAAGCAGTGTGTTCACAATTTGTTGAAATAAAAATCTTATTATGGAGATTCATTACCCATACTTTAAAAAAAAACATGGTATTTAAATGCATTTTTGAAAAAGTTTTGATTATGTTAACAACCAAATGAAAGGATATAAATTAAATATGTGTGTTCTCTGGAAACAATTGCTGTTTTAAAAGTCTGTCTTCTATCACCGAATGGGCACAGTGGAAGAGTATATGGTACACTTCCTGGTATGGGACACAAGTACGATAGGGACTTTAACAAATGTAAACATTATAACCTAATCCCTCATATTAATCTGAAAAGAAAAAATAAATAAAGGCTGCCTTTTCCCCAAGGATGGTTAGTCTAAATTTGGAAATGATGAGGATAATGCATTATATTTTTCATAGCTAGGTAATAATGTTTTCAATAATGCTTTCTTTCCAAATAGACACAGATGTATCTTAGCATGAACATTTCTTCCTTAGAAGATGACTTTTGGGAAAGAGCTGGAGAAATAGCTTATGCTCATTTTGATACCGCTTCATTAACTATTAGCAGCATGCAAGGATGTGGAAATAAGATAACTCATTCTACTGGAATGTTTATCTACTCAGAAAAATATGGCCATACTGAAGCTGTAATTGGATTTAATTAATATTGGCCTCTTGCTTCTTTTGGACCACACTCACTCCCACTGATCCTGACCTAGACCAAATCATTCCCACCAGAGTGCTGTTCACATCGAATTTAGTACTTTGGTGGGAGCCATAGACTTCACTGGAACCAAGAAGGTTTTCCTGAGCATGGAAGGCAGCCTGAACAGATCCGTGATTCAGCACACTCAGATGCACTGATCTTGCATGGGGAGGGAAAGTTTGTGATTGTACCTTTGATAAGAACTTATTTTAAATATGGAATACCACATGCCACAGAATTAAGGGCTGCAGAGTGATTTATTCCTCAAGATTATCTGGGAATATTTGGTAGAGGTAGAAGCTCCTACACATTTTTCTTCTCTCCCACATATTAGTTATCCCAAAACCCAGGTACGCAGCACCCTGTCTCAGAGGCAGTACACAGTGGCTGCTGTGAGCTAGTGTTCTTCCATTTGCATCCTTTATAACTCAGCTGGTCCCAACTCTGTGCTCTCAAGTTGTGGCATTGTACTAATTGAGCTGAGTAGACCTCAAGGGAGAGGCAATTTTTCTTTCTCACATTGCATTGCCACCATCTCTAAGAAGAATTGTTTTTTCTTCTCAAGAGATTCCTCTCCCTCAACACACATTCTATTCTTGATCATTCCAAAGTACTACCCCTCAGGCTCGTTTTGAAACTTTGATCATTATTTTTGAGAGCTGTCAGAATCAGTCATGAGAAGCAATTTTCCCAGCTCTGTTGTCCACTTGCTTTTTTTGGATACTGCTACCCTGCACACATCATACTCACTTTTAGTCGTCTTTGAGATGTTCATTATGCACCTCTAGAATGTTCCTCACTAGGCTGGCTTGGCAACTGTCCCTACAGCTGCTCCTAGGCAGGGTTTTGGGGATTGGCTGGAGACAGCTATAAAATTGTGAAGCAGGCAGATTTTGTCAAATTTTTCTTTTGGAACATTTTCACTGTTTACTCATACCTCATATTGTTGCTAGGCCCTTAACTCCTAAAGCCCTGAAATATTAGATAACATCATTTCCTGTAGTTTCAACTGGAAAATCACATCATCTGTGTTTGCAATTTTGCAAACTATCTTGACCAAGTACTTCAAGTAGAAATTCCTAAGTAATTTTCTAGAAAAATATAAGAGCAGAATCTACTTTTTCATATCTTTTCTGAATCAGTGTGTCATTTAGTCTTTAAATAAAGGATGAGAAATTCCCTCCTCCTTCAAGGCATTGACAGAATACAGATCTGACTTTTACCATGAGCATGAATTTGTTATACTAAACATACTTGTTAGAAAATTAAACCTAAACTGATGGGAGAGCAACATCTTCTGTACAAAATGGAAAAAATAACTGGCTTGAAATTACTTGAAAATAAGATTCTAAGTGGCATGTTTAGTTCTCTAGTTCTTTAATTTTTTTTAAGCTTTCTCCCTATACTAAGTCAAAGTACCAAAAACCAGGTGACCCAGATCCTGTCAAAGGACCCTACAAAAAAGCAATTATTGAATTGTGATTTATTTTTTACCTACATGACTTAAGATACATGGTAAAAATAGTCTCTCTGAAAAGCCTATCTAAGTTTTTTGAAATCCAGCATTTATTGTTCATATCACTATTGATCATAAGACTAGAAAAATCACCAGGATTAGGAGGAAGCTGTAATAAAAACAGTTTCCCAGGCCCCTTCTCCACAGTTAGAGTGGATCCAGGAATGTGTATAAGGGCTGTCCGGAAAGTATCCAGTCATGTAATATGAAAAATAGTATTAACAATGGCTGGATAACAGCCATTTTTGACAGCCTCCATATGTGTTTTTAAAAAGAGGGGTGCGTATGGTTTGTTCCTGATCTTCCTGAGTAGAAAGGATTGTGAATACTGACAGAGTTGAGATTCTTGCCCAGTGCTGAATTCAGCCCTAGAAAACAATTCCCCTGCAGTGGTCTTAGCCTGTCCTTTCTAATTCAAACAGTAAAAGTAACCACTACTTGTTTGCCTAGTATTAATATCCTACTCAAAGCAAATCTGTGAGGATCCTTCTATTTTATAGAAGAGGAGACTAATGTTTCGAAGCATATAATGACTTGTCCAATATCACTCTGTGTTATATTAAGAGGTTAAAACTCAATCAGATCTGGTCTCACATTGGATCTTTCTGAGCCTCAGTTTCATAATCAGTCAAATGGGTACAACAGTGACAGCTACCTCATAAGCTTGTTATGAGTATTGAAGAAAATAAATATAAACTTCTTATTTCATTGCTTGGCACATATTATAATAAATTCTAGATAAATGTCAGGTATGATCCTTTTTCTTTGCTCTCTAAAATGCAATTTCTGTTTGCAAATCAGTTTACTTTTATCTCTATCATATGTTTTTCAAACCTAAATTATGCAGACTGTTCCTATTTCTACATTTATCTACTAAATGTAGATACATTTGAAGTCAAATATTTAGTTGCAATGACTTAGCTTAAAAGCTACTGTTAATGCTTCCTGAATGGGAAGTCTGGTTTATTCTAAATATTTCTTAACATCTTATTTGTCTAAATAAAGGCAAAAGTTCTGCTTTTTTCAGTTTCAATTACCACCCACGGTCGGAAAATAGTAAATGGAAAATTGCAGAAATAAATAATCCGTAAATTTTAAATTGCATGTTATAACTAGAGTGAGGAAATCTCATGCCCTGCCACTCTGTCCCACCTGGGATATGACTCATCCCTTTGTCCAGAGTCTCCATGCTTTGTACACTACCTGCCAATTAGTCACTTAGTAGCACTCTTGGTTATCAGATTGGGGGCAGGAGGCTCTTTATCTGAGAAATGCAAGCTCCTTTAAATTATCAGGCCCAAAGAAGCATTTAAAATGTAGCAAGTTATATTTCATCCTCCCTTGAGCTAAATAATCACCTCTTGAAGCCACTCGTGATGCAAGCTTTAAACTAAACAAGTGGCCATATATAAAATGCCGTACATCCTATATTTCAACAATGTGTTGCCAGTCACTAACCAATATTATTTCTGTAAACCAATGAGAATTACTCATGAACAACTTTTGTAATTGCCCCCCTCATGATTTGTCCTTTTCATCTTCACAACATTATCTAAGGCAACCTAGAAGTATATCCTGGTCCTCAGCCCTCAACTTTGGCCCAAGTAAACTCTCTGTATTAATTTCTCCTCAGCTCCTTCCTTTTTGGTCAAACAAATTGACTGTTCTGGTAATGTAATGCTTATGTTCAAGAAATGCTATTTTACTTAATAATGACCCCAAAGAACAAGAATAGTGATGCTAGCAATTTGGATATGCCGGAGAAAAGTGGTATGATGTTTCCTTAAGTAGAAAAGATGAAAATTCTCAACTTTATAACAGAAGAAAAAAATAAACCCCTATGTCATGGTTGGCAAAATCTATCTACAAATCTTCTGTCTATAAATCTTCTGTCCAATGAAACTTTGAAGAAGGAAAAAGAAATCAATTCATGGTAATGTATAGTTCAGTATTAATGGCAGTTTCAAGCATCCAATGGGGGGTCTTGGAATGTATTTCATGAAGATACAAGGTGATACTACAGTATGTACTCTGTTGCCCTTCCTCTGGGCACTCATTAAATACCTTCTATGTTGGACTAAAATCACATTTTGCTGTCATGTAAATAAAGACCACTCAAGGCAGAATGGAGCTATTGCTTTCTTTCCTGATAGAACTCCTTTCTTCAGATCAGAAGGCACTGGACACTATGCTTATTGCCAGTGCTGAAACCAAGTATAGAATGAATTGCAAAGTTGCCTCCAAAGAATATTCCCAAACAACAAAAAAGTTGCCCCAAACCATCTTCTACCCTAATAGAGAACAGTTTTGTTATCTTTAGAACAAAATGTTTGAATAGCAATATTACAGAAGTTTGAATTGAACTAACTCTCCAATGCAGTGTATGTCAACTGAAGAGCAAGCAAGTACCCTGTGGTGTAAGACACAAGAGCAGCTATAACACACAGAGGGAGATTGCTGTTCCTTTTCTCTGTTTTGAGAGCAAGGAAATATTGAAGTTATAGTTGGTCCAAATTTTATATTTATAGGGATATTTCATACTTTTATTTTTATACTGTATTTTTAAATCTTTGCTCAAATTCAGCTTCCTAATGTTTCCTACCCAACTACCTATTTAATACAATATCCTCCCCCACTAACCAGTATTTCTCCTATATACCTCTCTTTGGCATTCTTCCTCCTCCTCCTCCTCTTCTTCTTCTTTTTTTTTTTTTTTTGTTTTAATTTTTGGCTATCTCTCCATCATACCCCCTAAACAGACACACTGCCCAGTCCCCAAGATTGTCTTCAAAGACACTAACAGTGTTGTCTTAGATTGGGTTTTCCCAGGAGCAAAGCTGGAGACAGGATTGAGTAACAAGAATTTTATTTCTCAAGTACAGGCAACATCATTAGGGAAGTACATAAGTAGATTTAACAAAGAAGGGAAGATGCCAATAACAGGTAGGTTATTAAGCCTGGTACCACAGTGCCCAACAAAGCTTAAGCCTCTGAGTGACTCAGAGAGACTGTGCAAAACACATACCTCAAATTTATCCCACCTGAAAGGCCAGAGAGCTACAATCTTCATTAGGACATTTCTGAGAGTCCCTGATTGATGGAATGTTAAGTCTACATACTTCGGACTAACTAAGTATAGCAGTCTGTTCTGGAAAAAGCCTTTAGGCATGGAAATACAGATGCTGGTATTTGGAATTTGGCCTGAGTACAATTAAAAGTTGCCACTACTATTATCCCTGTACCATTGTAAGTACCCTGAAGAATAGAAATTGTTTAATTGGTATTTTTCACTAGGGTAGTGTGTTGTCGGTGCTATTCATGTCAAAACCAGAGTGTATTTATTTTCCAATAAAAATATACTTTACATAGCCCTATGGCCAGTTAGATGTATATTTGAGTATTTTTTTTTTTTTGCTTAGAATAACATAGATGTACAATATGGCTGTGCAATCTCATGTGATGTTTCCAGAAAAAAATTCCATGTCCTTTGTAGATGGTGGGTAAAGGCAATTAGAAAGACTAAATCTGGATATAGAGACTAGATCCTTGATTTTTAAAGGAAATTAAAAAGACTAAATCTGGATATGTTCTAATTCATGAGTTAGAAATAAGGGCGTGCTGATGGCTTCAGAGTAGCACAGTATACGAGGTCAAAGAACTAAGTTCTAGAACTCATTGTAAAAATGTGCTATGTACTTCATTACTGAATATCACTACAGTCAACTTCACAGTACTCCCCTTAGGAAGCTATGGACCAATGCCAGTGCCTAGTCCACATTTCAGAGCAATTTCAAAACTCTTTTTCTGGAATGACCATCATCAGATCTGAAGTAGTAGTGTGGCACACAAAAACATCCAATAACAATAATGAACTCAGCAAGACATCACCCAGGTGAGCTTGAACACAGCTGTGAGATGCTCATATATCAGGGTCATGAAACCTTACCAAGTTGTTTATACAATGCTGCCAATGTCAGCACACAGTAGTAAGTTCACAAACTTAATTGTCAATCCTCCTAGAACAATAGCTCTGATGGTTTGAGCAGCAGTGTTTGTGAGGCACTGTTATATTACAAGAGGATTGGCCTGTCTCTATTGACCAATCTTGGCTGTTTAATTGCCAACACCATCGTCACTTCCTTTAGGTGGTTGCTGGAGACATCCACTGTAATCAATTGACCAGGTGTCAGGAGGCTGTAGTGGATAACACCAGCATTGCACCACAAAACAGACACAATCAGCACTTTTTGATATTCGGTTTGGGGCTGTGTTTTGGTACTTCATCTTTATCCAGCCACTATACCAAATGCTTTTGATTATAAAACAGAGTCCATTTCGCATTACATGTAACAATGTGGTATAGAAATGGTTCATCTTTATACCAGGACAGCAAAGAAAGGCAATCTTAGAAATGGTTTCATAACAGAGAATGGCTTGAGCAAAGGGGGAGTAAAAATGGTTTTTGTCTCTTCAAAACCCGCTTACCATTTTTTTTTAAGAACTAAAAGTCAGTGGTAGTGAGAGTTAGGGAATGTTCTTGGAATATTCTTTTGTTCTTTGTATGGCAGGAGAGAGCTCCAGGGAATCCTCTGGGTGGGCAGGGGGTAGAGGGGAGGTCAGAAGATCTCTTTGGCCAAAGATGTGATTAATCTGGGCAGAAACTTCAAGATTGTTTTAGCCAAAAAAAATGAAATTATGGGCTTAACCAGAACTTTTAAAAGCTCTGTGATTCTGTTTAGAAGTTTAGAAGATGCTACTATTTTTTGAGACAGGAGTCTGCCAACCTCCTCATTTGCTGACAAATTAATATACTTTTATTTCCTTCTCCCCAAACTGCTTGTTCCTATTTTTCTGATGGGGCTTCAGAGGACAAGTTCTAAGCTTTCAGTAACAATTTTTTTCTGGTGCTCATTCAATTCATGAGGAACACATCTATCTCATCTATCTAGCTTCTTTACCTTGCTGATTTATTTCAAGTGGTTCAATATTGTTGGAATGGTAACGTCAAACTTTGGTGCTAATTTGTGTGTGAGATGGATTCGCTTCCACTACAGCTTTCAGCTCATCCTTATCCTCCTTGGACTCAGGTTACCCATGTGTTCATTTTCAAGATTAAAATCCTCAGAACTTCTCAAACTGTGCATTCCACATCCTTCCCAAATGGCTTTGTGGATATTCCGAGCTGTCTGCACTGCATTGGTTCCACGATGAACTCATATTCAGAAATAACAAGAATTTTTGACTTATCCATGGTTTCACAAAAATTGTTCTAAAAGAAAAAAAAATTGAAAGGTAATCACAAACCAAAAGGTGCATGTGAAAGAAGAAGGATGTACCTTCACAATAAAATGAAGAGCATCAAAGCAAAAGAGATATCAAAGTACAGAGAGTCAAACTTAGTATTTGAAGAAATCAAACATTTCATATTCAATGACCTTAATAAATATGTATATTCAGCCACCCTGCTCAGAATAAATTCCTGTTCCCTTTACTATTCCCTGCATATTCTCGTGCTATAAAATTAGGGATATTGTCTGTGTTACTCAGGCATGTAAAAAGATGTATGATGTGGAGGGGAATCTCTTAGGTATAGGAAATTTATTAATGAGTCCCAGTAGCTTTCAAAAAGAGAAGAAGTAACAATAAACTGGAATCTAATGTAATGGTAAACATTTTGGAAAGCAGTTTAAACTCAGTGCACTTGTGCTGTTATTCATTCATTCTTTCATTTTCTTCATTGCACACTTAATGAACACTACTGCTCAAAGAGTTTCTACTGTGAGCTGGTACTTGTGACAACAGGAGGGGAGATTGGAAAAGGTGGAAATGTATGTAATAATGCTCTACAAGCTCATGGCATCCAAACTGATTTAACTTTTTCAAAAATGCGTGAAACCCATTGTACTCCATCAGTAAAACTGTCCTTCCTCCATTTTATTAGGATGATATACAACTAAACAGGGACCTCAAGCCTAACTGGCATAAACAACAAGGAAATGCATTACCTCATATAATAGGAAGTCTAGTGAGTGGCCCTGGAGGCTTCAGGATGGGCTGGTTCTGTAGCTTCACCTCATCATCATGGACCTAGCTTCTTTCTGTCTCTCTTTGCATTGTCATCTTCAGTGCCAACTTCACACTCCACTTGTTGGCAAGACAGCTCAGCAGTTTCCAGCTTAGCCTCCTGAAGCAGTGATGGTTAGAATAATAAGAGCATGACACTCCTTGAGGAATCTTAGGAATAACAAATCCTTCCCAGCTCTTTCAGAGGACTTTCCTTAACACCCCGTTATCTGAAGTTGGATTTTGTGTACATTTCTGAACTGATCAGTGGAAGTAAAAACTTAATTAGCTCAAACAAGTGCTTTCCAAACTTCTATCTTTTCAATTTAAGGGGACATATAGAAATCTATAATATTTGTTCAGAAAACTGAGATACATGTTCAAAGCTGCTTATATGGTGGTGTCTGAGACCTAGACTCTCTGTGGTTATGACAGCCATGTCTCAGCCAAACTTGAAATGAATGCATTATGATACTTTGGTCTGATAGGGCAGTGACTCATGCGACATCTCTTGCTTAAATGCAGACTCTGGGTAGGACTGGGAAAAAGGGGACAACCTTCAATTTTAACAAGCTCCAGATGAAGGCCAAGCAGTTGGGAAACTGTCATTGGGTAGTCCCCTACAAGGGAATGCATGTGGTGATATGTATGTTATATATTCTTAATTTTACTCTTTCTGACATTTAATTGGATAAAGGTATAATTAGTTATAAGTAAAATTTGGAATCTTCTATGGAGAAAAATTAAATAATGTTTTTGGTCCAATATCAGAGACTTTTATTTATGTATGCTAGAAAAACAAGGCAGGATACAAGTTGCCTTGACCCGAGCTCTTCCTTAACAAATAAGTTTTTGGCCAGGACATCATTCCATTTTGCAAGTTATTTG
This sequence comes from Nycticebus coucang, assembly GCF_027406575.1. Taxonomy (NCBI): domain Eukaryota; kingdom Metazoa; phylum Chordata; class Mammalia; order Primates; family Lorisidae; genus Nycticebus; species Nycticebus coucang. The sequence goes on from NC_069786.1 coordinate 30,176,259, forward strand.
GTGTAAACAATATTCCAACTCCTCACCCTAGTGATAAATAAGTAAGCCCCCAGAGAAGCAATATATTCATACACTACTTCTATTTATCCTGACCTCTGTAGCCATGCAACTCTTTCTTGGGTTATTTACAAATGATTTAAAGGCTTACTAAAGGCAACACTAAAAGTGTTGTCAAGGGAAAAGAAGCCATACTGTGTAAATTAATTTTAAAAAGTTTTATTCTGAGCTAAATTTGAGGACCATGGCCTAGAGCCACACCCAAGAAGCCTTGAGCAAGTAGACGTGCTATGGTGGGGTTAGTTTGGCTTTATATGTTTTAGGAAGACAGGAATTATAGGTGAAGTCATAAATCAATACATACAAGGCATACATTGGTTTGGCCTGAAAAGGTGGGACATCTTAAGATGGAGGGCTTACAGGTTATAGGTGGGTTTGAAGATTCTTTAGTCAATAATTGGCTGAAAGAGTTCTGGGAATCAGTGGAAAGAAATGCTCAAGATAAGTGTCCATTCTTGATAGAAAAGTCATCATTACATATGGTAAGGACCTGAAAGTTTGTCTTATATCACCTTAGGCCTTTTAATGAGTTACAACAGACGTCTCTAATAAGGGACGGGGCCTGATGAGGCATGTTTGACCTCCTTTCTCTTGCTTAGCAACTCAGTTTTAGGGTATCTCCTGGGCCAAGATTGTTCAATCAGTCAGCTGTTGGTGGGGGGAGCCTTAAGATTTCATTGTAATCCACAATATGCGTATATTCATAACCACAGTAATGAAGGGAGCCAATTCTACTATTTCATTTATATTTTCCCAAAATGTTTCATTCTGAGTTAAACCTATAGGCTATTCAAAGTTGCAACACTAATATTGGCAAGTAATAGCATCTGCCAAGGGTAAGGTGAATTACATATTGTTTTGTATGAAAATGAAATAAGAGTCCATAGTTATGGAAAAGAAATCCTAGTGAAAATTGTCATTCAAGCAGATTTATATGTTTAGATTTATCAATATGGTTGCTCTAAAAAGTTTTAAAAGCCCCAGAGGATGATACATTTAGAAGAGTTGAGGGTGAAATTTTAGGAACTGCAAGCAATGAGATATCAAACACTTGGTAGTTATTTGCTGATCCTCTTCTGTTTTTATGAATCTGTCCCAGTTTGTCCTCTAAACTTGAGGCTACTGAAAGACAGGCTGCCTTATCTTCTGTTGTCATCACAGTTCCTCCGAGGTATGAGTACTCACAACCATATGAGTGAAAGTTCATGTGCCCTCTAAATAATAAAGCAGAAAAGATTTTGTGTGTGGAGGGGTAGAACTTTTGACAGAGTGCATATTTTATTTTCTTTCTTCTGAGTAAATTGAGTCATTGGAAAATTGAGTTAGCATGTGTATTTAGATACTTTCTGATCAGATTCTGTTTTTAGGCTCACACTAACTGCTTTTATGCTTTTGTTTTTAATGGCATTTGCATTACCATCTCTGTACCAGTCAAAACTGGAAACTAAACAAGCAGAATCAAGCCCTGGGATACAAGTAAAAGGAGAAATTTTTGATTCCATCATTTTGATGTATTGGTATGGCTCATTCTCTTTTTGATGAAAAAGAAATTGAGCTTTTTGTTGAGTACTGAATTGCTAACTCTGTTTCTTTATGCATTTTTTTTTAATGGGGTTTTTCATGTAGTTGACTCGGGACTTGTCAAATAAGTTCAACAAAGTGGAGGGGAAAGCTTCCATGTAAAAGGAAAATTTAGTGACCTGAGCACTGACGCATGTGGACTGATCTTGATTTTTCCCTACCCCTGCTTCTGGCCTTGGTATAATAGACATTTGATTCTAAGTCTCCTATGTCTAGGAAATCAAACCAGAAAGATAATTGAGTAAAATACTGAATGACTCTAGGAGAAAAATTATTTAAGTTAGCTCCTTAATATAGGGATAGCAAAGAACTAAGGAAGAGGAACTGAATAGAAAGAGCTTTGTAATGTAAAAGTGAAATATGAACATTTTGAATTCAGTATATGATCCCCTTTGCATGAATTCTTATCTGTCACTTGTAATGCACATTATTCAGACCTACTGAAAAATCTTTTCAGGCTTATTACTTAATTAAAAGTAAGTTATGAGCATTTTTAATCTTTATATAATTTATATCATTTGCAAGCCACTGATTTCCCATAATTCTGTTGGCCTTAATCATCAAAAAGTATTGCTATGCTTAAGTACAATTGCTATGCATTCTTCCTCCTCTCCAGCAGATGTTACAAAAGAAACTATCACAGCTGGAGAAAATTGATATTCAAAAGTATAAAACTTGGCAGTGAAAGGATTAATTTTCTATACTTAATGCCCTTGATTCTTGAAAACTTTAAACTTTCTTCACAGTTAGGGCAGTGCTTTCATTGTCTGGTTGGCAGTGGACAGATGATAATGTTCTGCTCTATTTTACTTTATGATGAGCCAAAGAGAACCGGTTGTTTCTTAATGAGTTTGTAAGAGATGCTTCGATGCTGAAACATTAGCTGCATCCTTTGGACTGCTATGATGGAGAAATGGGAAGTAGTTTTAACAACTTGCTAAAAGTATCACCATTAGAGTGAATGAAGCACTAAAATATATATACCAGATGTTTCAAATGATTAGATTTGGGAGAAAACATACAATTAATTTACATTTTAGTACTAAGTACAAATTTCACTTTATTCTGATTAACAACTTTATAGCCCATCTAAAAGACCATTTGAAGGAGTTATGGAAAGGCTATAAAAGGAGTCATAATCAAGAGATGACACTTCGTTGGCATAAAAGCAGAAGAGTTTCATGCCCAATGCCCATGTTACTCAGAAGGGTTCAAGTTTCACTTGCCCAGGAACTATTATTGAATTACATACCTGGAATCAATATGGGAGGCAGATTAACTAACTTAATTACAATTTGTGCCAAGGTTTAATCTCTCCACAGACCAGGTTAATTGTTCTAATTCATATCCACACTTTATAATTGCTATTCTTGCTGAGCAAAAGCACAAACCCATTTCCTAATAAGAATTATTTTAAAGGGGACTGGCTAAGAGAAAATTGATAGTTGAGCTTTGGTGCTTTTTCATAGATGAGAAAAATTTGAAAATACCAATGCTGTTGAGATAATATACTCAGTTGTTCTAATATAATGCCTAATATGTAATAATAGGTAACAATTGTTATTAACATCATTATTTAATCATATTGCTGGTAGAAGGGCTTTGGAAACTCCATGATGTTACAAAGTTTCTTCAAGCCTAAATATAATCTAGTGCCCACTGGCCAGCTCTGGACTACAAAGTAGACCCCATTCTCAGGAGGTCAGATCTAGGAAAGACACTCACACAAGTCATAAAAGCATCTCAAAACCATTTGGCAGAGAATTCTGGGGCCAAGGTTTTGTGATGTGTGGTCTAGAAAAAGGTTGCCAGTGGCATGTCCCCTGGACTCTGCAGGTTCTTTGCTCCATGAAGAGAGGCACAGCTGGAGAAGGGACAGAAAGGGTCCCTCTGTATTTAAGGGGAAGAACAGAAGCCTATACTGTTGGTGATCATTTATAAGTTGATTTATACTATTGCCTTCTTTTGGTAGCTTTATGATAAAAAACATTCTTGGAATCCAAGTCTCTATCAAAGGTAAAAGAATAAAAACATGGAGTGTTAAAGAAAGTGGAAAGGGATTGTTCTTAAATAGAGATTATTTTACTCATTTATGTCACATGAATTTATAGGTGTTTGATTATAAGGCCTCTGGTTTAGTCATTTTCTTCCTGTCTATACTGGTGTGCTTTGCTTTTGGTTACAGAATAGTGTGTGAGATTTGTGGGATACTTACTAAATTATTCCAGTTGAAACAGAAAAGTAATTTCATATAAAAGCCTTTACCATGGAATACTATTCAGCCATTAAAAAAAATGGAGACTTTACATCCTTCGTATTAACCTGGATGGAAGTGGAAGACACTATTCTTAGTAAAGCATCACAAAAATGGAGAAGCATGAATCCTATGTACTCAATCTTGATATGAGGACAATTAATGACAATTAAGGTTATGGGGGGGGAAGCAGAAAGAGGGATGGAGGGAGGAGGGTGGGGCCTTAGTGTGTGTCACATTTTATGGGGGCAAGACATGATTGCAAGAGGGACTTTACCTAACAATTGCAATCAGTGTAACTGGCTTATTGTACCCTCAATGAATCCCCAACAATAAAAAAAAAAAAAAAAAAAAAAGAAAAAAGTGCCCTTAAGATAAGTCCTTAAACCTTCTTGTTTCACGATGCCACATACTCTTAAAAATTATTAAAGATCCAGACTTAGCATAGTGCCTCACATCTGTAATCTCAACACTTTGGGAAGGAAGGTGAGAAGATCGCTCGAGACCAGGAGTTTGAGATCAGGTTGGGTGACAGAGTGAGATCTGTGATCTGTATCTACAGAAAATAAGAAAAATTATCCAAGTGTTAGTGAGTGCCTGTGGTCCCAACTACTCTGGAAGTTGAGCCAAGAGGACTCCTTGAGCCCAGGACTTCAAGGCCACAGCCATCTATGATGGCACCACTATATGCCAGCCTAGGTAGTAGTACTAAACCTCATCTCTAAAAAATAAATAAATAAATGAGTATCCAAAGAGCTTTTGTTTATATGGCCTATATATCTATATTTACTGTAATCAAAATTTCAGATGAGAAATAGAGAAGCATATTTATTAATTTATTTAAAAATAATTAAAATTAAATCTACTATATGCCAACATTAATATTTCTTTCATGAAAAATAATTATATATCCCAGAACAAGTAATAGTTTTAAAATGTGACATTTTACATTTTTGTAAAAAAGAACACAAAAATCCAATAGGCATTCTATATAAATCTTTAATCTATACATCATTTTCTAATATGACACATTGGTCATTTAGAAAATATTTATCCATTGCATTATACTTAAATATTGATATTCTTTACTACATAAGTATCAAAAAATCTTACTCATTAATATCACTACTGATATTATCAGAAAAGTCTTTAAGTACTAAGTTCTTAAAGCTTATGATAACACATACAAATTTTTCAAACTCCCCAATTTTTTGTTTGAGAGTTTAAATTGCAAACACAATTTTTTCCCTTGAGTGACAGGCTCACCTCATTCATTTTTCTGAGAAATTATCTGGTAAATACGCAAGTCTTTATAACCGTAGCTTGTCTACAAAACATCCTCTTAACAGAGAGCGTTGTTCCATAATCAAAGAAGCTAGTTCAGCCTGCAACTCATTTGTTGCATGAAGAGAACCATCAAACTCTAGTATTCAGCAGAATTGCTTTATGTTCAATTCAGAATTAGTTGTGTGGAATATTGCAAAGATGTGTCATTGAGGGTGTAGTGGTAGAGAATACAATGACTGATAGTAACACTTCCTGCCACTCCTTGATTTAAGTAAGGGCAGTTCACCCTCTGTTGCTTTGCAACATCATTATAGATGTCACAAGAAGGGGGGGGGAAGCAAATGACATCTGATTCATTGTTATGAAAATAATTTTGATTTATAGACTGTCTAAAAGTGTCTTGGGAACTCCATGGGTGTCCACAAACCACACTGAAAACTACTTCCTTTAAAATAGAAGGGGAGGGGTCAAAGAAAATGAAACTGTATTTTTCTCTTAAATTTCTCACTCAGTCATAATAAATCCATTATAAAAACAATTTTAGAGTTTTTTTTAAATAATCCTACCTAATTTCTTTTGCCAAGACTTCCTCATCTTATGCACTTTACTTTCAGACAGCTATTTTCATTCATTACCAAAATTCTTCCTATTGAAGTTTACATTTAGTGCATTTGTGCATACTTTTACAGTACCATTTGTAATTACTCTGTATAATACTGCTCCAAAATTGAACCTCAATCTTTTGATTTTTCCTAGTTTAGCTTTTCCACAAACTTACTTTGTGTGCCATTAGCCAGCCTTTTCCCCTGTATTCTTTACTATTTGCTCTTATTCACGTTTAAGTCAGCAGGCCCAGAGAACTCAAATCCAATAGTTTCAGACTTTATTTGTCTAGTCTGTTCCCTAGGGTTTATCTTGTCTCTGTTTTTTTTGTTTGTTTGTTTGTTTTGTTTTGTTTTGTTTTTCCAGCTTTACCAATGACACTTCTAGTCCCAGCTCCCAATGTGGAGACCACATAGTACTTGACCAGAAAGTATGGGAAACCCAGATGTCTCACAAAGAGTATACCTTAATTTTCCTATTTGCTTTGCATTAGTTTAAACCTCAGGATCACAGAACAGAGACCTCAAGTGACATTTAATATTTTAAAATAGCTACTGTTTCAATCAGTAAGTCATCTCTTCCTTATGGTTTTAGGGTACAGTCACAAGGGGGCTAGGTCTGGAGTCCAGCAATCACGTCTCAAAATTCTTGGTCTTTATTGTTTAAACCTAAGCAACATAAAACTCCCAGAATCCCAAAATCTTCATCCTAGACAGTAGAATCTTATTTACATGTAAAATAATACACAAAAATCACATGCCACAATCTGTAGCACATGATAATCTTCCATAAAAGATAGCCATTATTTTATGTTAATAAATCATTCTAAATGGGCTTATTTCTACTCACTTTTCTCAACTTTTCCTAATTATATCCAAATTTAAGTTCTCAGGACTAGTATTTATTTTACTGAGACTCTGGAAATAAATATGCTCTTGTCAAAAAGGCCAGTGTCCTCAGTGTACTTGAGTGAAGTCATTTACTTTCCATGTTTTTCCTGACAGTCATATTGGAGTCTTTGTTCATATTGACTAAGACATACATTCAGTTTGGGGGGTCTTTGGAACTATCACCTTTAAGGAACATTTGAAATGCCCTTCATAATTTATACATAATATTTATACATATTTTTTGGAGTACATATGATATTTTATTTATTACATAATAGAAGGTACTATTATCAAGTCAGGGTATCCAATGCCTCTGCTCTTTAATTCATCTCTTTCACCTACTTCAAAATATATGTTGCTTAAATATAGTCATGCTACTCTTCTATCAAACATTGGCATTTATTCTTTTTTTCTAATTGTGTGTTTTTAACCAACAACCAAGCTCTCTTCATCCTCTCACCCCCATGCACACACATACCCTTCTCATCCTCTGGTAATCAATTCCATACTTCCTTGAGATCCACCTTTGCAGTTCCCACATATCAGTGACAAATGCAATATTTGTGTTTCTGTGCCTGGCTTGTTGGCTTATTAACACAGTGACCTCCAGTTCCATTTGTGTTGCTGCAAATAACATGACTTTATTCTTTTTATAACCAAATAGTAAGTAGTCAATTGTGTATATATACCACATTTATTCTTATACTGATGAACACTTAGGTTGATTCTATCTTTTTGCTATTGTGAATATTGTTGAAATAAACATGGGAGTGCAGGTGCTTTTTTGATATACTGATTTATTTTTCTTCAGATAAATACCCATAATGGAATTTCTAGATTGTGCAGTAGTTCTACTTTTAGTTTTCTTGGAAATGCATATGCTGTTGTCCATAGCAGCTATAGTAAGGTATTAATTTACATTCCCAAGAACAGCATGTAAGAGTTTCTTTTTCTTTGCATCCTCATCAGTATCCATTATTTCTTAGTACAGTAAGTGATATCTAGTTTTTTTCTCTCTCTTTTTTTTTTTTTTGGCAGTTTTTGGCCAAAGCTGGGTTTGAACCCACCACCTTCAGCATATGGGGCTGTGGGGCTGGCACCCTATTCCTTTGAGCCACAGGCTCTGCCCGATATCTAGTTTGCTGTTGTTGTTGTTGTTGTAGATGTCCATTTATTGATACACCATTCATAATGTAATTTTAGGTGTACAAAAAAGCTAGATAAGAAAACAGAATGTATAGTAGAGCCCGAGCCCCAGTTTTTTTTTTTTTTTTTTTTTTTTTTATTAAATCATAGCTGTGTACATTAATGGGATCATGGGGCACCATACACTGGTTTTATAAACAGTTTGACACATTTTCATCACATTGGTTAACATAGTCTTCCTGGCATTTTCTTAGTTACTGCATTAAGACATTTACTACATTTACTAAGTTTTTGCGTTAAGACATTTAATACATTTTCTTAGTTATTGCGTTAAGACATTTACTACATTTACTAAGTTTTTGCGTTAAGACATTTACTACATTTACTAAGTTTCACATGTACCCTTGTAAGATGTACCACAGATGTAATCCCACCAATCACCCTCTCTCTGCCTCTCCTTCCCCCTCCTTCGCCTCCCTCTCCCCCTTCCTCGTATTCTTAGGTTATAACTGGGTTATAGCTTTCATATGAAAGCCATAAATTAGTTTCATAGTAGGGCTGAGTACATTGGATACTTTTTCTTCCATTCTTGAGATATCTAGTTTTGTATCTTTCAAAAAACTCAACTTATTTTATTGATCAATTTTAGTCTTTATTTCTTGTATTTCCACTCTGTTCTTTATTATTTATTTCCTTCTACTACTTTTAGGATTGTTTTGTCCTTGCTTCTTTAATTCCTTGAGATACATTTTGTTACACTGTGTATTTGAAATCTTTCTATTCTTTTGATAGAGGAGTGTATTGCTATAAACTTACCTTTTAGCACTGCGTTTGCTTTAGGTTTTAGTATATTGTGTTTCAATTTTTATTGGTTTCAAGAAAATTTTTCATATGCTGTTAATTTGTCCCCAATCCAAGGATAATTCAGGAGCATGTTGTTTAATTCCCATATATTTGTATACTTTCCAAATTTCTCGTTATCAATTTCTAATTTTAGTTCACTGTAGTCTGAGAAGAAACTTGATATAATTTTGATTTTTTAAAATTTATTATTTTCATTTTCATTAGCATTTTCTAGGATGTAGTCTATCCTAGATAGTGTTCTGTGTGCTGATGAACGTTCATTCTGTAAGTGTTGCATGAAATGCTATGTGGAGAATGTTGTGAGGTTTTTCTGCATCCTGGCCTGAGGTCCAAGCACTTTGAATGTATAATTCTATTATTCAAATAGAATAATAGAGGGGATTAGAATAATAGAGGGGATAGAGATATCAGGTAGGTCAGTTGTGAGTGGTGATGGACTGAGCAGGTCTGTCCTTTAGCCTCAGGGTGGCATAGACTGGCATCAGTGTTATCAGGGTGGCATAAACTGGCATCAGTGTTAATAAGGTCCAGGTGTCCTTATTCTTGGACCTCCAACTGGCTTGCTTGGGTGTTAACAGTGTCAGCAGTCAAGCAGACGGGTGGCTGGATCTTTCAGCCCCTTGGTAGTGGGTGTGGTATTGGCAATGACAATAGCAATGGCAAGTTACTCCTCTGGCTCCAAAGCAGTCTCTCCTGCTATTGCCAGTGGCTTGACAAGCTAGGAAGGCCAGTCTCTAGGCCCACAGGTGATGAATGTGGGTAGGCACCTGCCTTGGTGATAGTGGAAGGTTAGTTGGGAAGGATTGCTCAGTTGCTAATGGTGGTGGATGGGCTTGTGATATCCCCAGGCCCTGGACAGCATGCTTAGGCTCTGGGGAAGGTAAAACCAGGCCAGGTGGACCTACCCTCAGGTCTTTTGCTGGTGCATGTGGGAGCCAGCTATAGTAGGCAGGGGTGAGGTGATCCTCAGGCTCCTTGTGGAATGAGATTGGGGTAGCAGCAGCAGTTGTGCTGTGGCCCTGCTGCTGGAGAGGGTAGGGGTGATTTCAGTGGCATCAGCCATAAATAAGAGGTTAGAGAGCAAGTATTTTAGCCACAGAATGTGTCTGCAAATACAGTAACGCTTCTTCAGGACACGTGTGAATGCACAGTTTCCCTACTGCTAGGCTCATCAGGGATTATACTAATGGCTCTTACTTTACCCTTGATCTCGGCTGCTGGTAGCAGCACCTAGCTACAGGCGGGGCATGCCAGTGGAACTCCAGCAATGTAGAGTTTCTGGAGCTTCGGCCTCAGGCCAGGATGCAATCTGATGGAGGTTTGGCTCTCAAAATGGCACCTTACTCTGGCTGCTTAGGACTTGGGAGTGGTGGTGGGACTGAGAGTGAATCCCCTTTCCAGAGCAATGTCATTTAAAGTCTCCAGGAAGGTCTCTCTGTAAGTCTCATGGGTCTGTCAGGACCTATGTGAGTCAAGGAGCTCTCCTATGGCTAGGATTGCAGAGGTCCACAGTGAGAATGTGGAATGCTGGGGGTCTCTCACTTACCCTTTTACCACAATGGGGAGCATCTCCAAGCTCCCAATCAATCCCACTGAGCAGGCTGCCTCATTTCCCTCTTCGACTTGGACTTATATGTTTCTCTTTTGAATTCCAGGTTTATTATTTTTTTCCTCTTCTTTTTTTTATTGTTAAATCATAGCTGTGTACATTAGTGCAATTGCCTGTACCCATTCTAAGATGCACCATAGATGTGGCCCCACCCCTCCACCAAAACCTCCCCTCTCCCTTCCCCCTCCTTGGCCCTTTCCCTATAGTCTTGTGCTATAGTTGGGTTATAGTCTTCATGTGAAAGCTATAATTTAGCTTCATAGTAGGGCTGAGTACATTGGATACTTTTCCTTCCATTCCTGAGATACTTTGCTAAGAAGAATATGTTGCAGCTCCATCCATGTAAACATGAAAAAGGTAAAGTCTCCATCTTTCTTTAAGGCTGCATAGTATTCCATGGTATACATGTACCACAATTTGCTCATCCATTCATGGGTCACTGGGCACTTGGGCTTCTTCCATGACTTAGCAATTATGAATTGGGCTGCAATAAACATTCTGGTACAGATGTCTTTGTTATGTTGTGACTTTTGGTCTTCTGGGTATAAACCTAGAAAGGAATTATAGGATTGAATGCCAGGTCTATTTTTAGGTCTCTAGGTATTCTGCAAACATCCTTCCAGAAGGAACATATTAGTGGGCATTCCCACCAGCAGTGTAGAAGTGTGCCCTTTCCTCCACATCCACGCCAACGTTTCTGGTTTTGGGATTTTGTTCTGTGGGCTACTCTAACTGAGGTTAGGTGATATCTCAGAGTAGTTTTGATTTGCATTTCTCTGATGATTAAGGATGATGAGCTTTTTTTCATGTGTTTGTAGATCGTGCGTCAGTCTTCTTTAGAGAAGTTTCTCTTCAAGTCCCTTGCTCAGCCTGAGATGGGGTCACGTGTTCTTTTCTTGTTAATACGTTTGAGTTCTCTGTGGATTCTGGTTATTAGACCTTTATCAGAGGTATAACCTGCAAATATTTTCTCCCATTCTGAGGGCTGTCTGCTTGCTTTACTCACTATGTTCTTGGCTGTGCAGAAGCTTTTTAGTTTGATCAGGTCCCAGTAGTGTATTTTTGATACTGCTTCAATTGCCTGGGGAGTCCTCCTCATAAAATATTCACCCAGGCCGATTCCTTCAAGAGTTTTCCCTGGACTTTCTTCAAGTATTTTTATAGTTTCATGTCTTAAGTTTAAATCTTTTATCCAGTGAGAGTCTATCTTAGTTTATGGAGAAAGGTGTGGGTCCAGTTTCAGTCTTCCACAGGTTGCCAGCCAGTTCACCCAGCACCATTTGTTAAATAGGGAATCTTTTCCCCACTGAATGTTTTTAATTGGCTTGTCAAAGATCAAATAATGGTAAGTAGCTGGATTCATCTGTTGGTTCTCTATTCTGTTCCACACATCTACTTCTCTGCTTTTGTGCCAGTACCATGCTGCTTTGATCACTATGGATTTATAGTACAGTTTCAGGTCTGGTAGTGTGATTCCTCCTGCTTTGTTTTTATTGCTCAGTAATGTTTTGGCTATTCGAGGTTTTTTTCTGATTCCATATAAAATGAAGTATTATTTTTTCAAGATCTTTAAAGTATGACAATGGAGCTTTAATAGGAATTGCATTAAAATTATATATTGCTTTGGGCAGTATGGACATTTTAACAATGTTGATTCTTCCCAGCCATGAGCATGGTATGGGAATCTGTTAACATCTGTTAACATCTTCAGCTATTTCTTTTCTTAGAGTTTCGTAGTTCTCTTTGTAGAGATCTTTCACATCCTTTGTTAGGACTGTGAGAGGAATAGAGTCCTTGACTGTCTGTTCAGCTTAGTTATTGTTGGTATATATATAAAGGGTACAGTTTTATGGGTGTTGATTTTGTAGCCTGAGACATTGCTATATTCCCTGATCCCTTCTAAAAGTTTTGTAGTAGAATCCCTAGTGTTTTCCAGATATACGATCATATCATCTGCGAAGAGTGAAAGTTTGATCTCTTTTGACCGTATGTGGATACCCTTGATCACCTTTTCTTCCCTAATTGCAATGGCTAAAACTTCCATTACAATGTTAAAGAGCAATGGAGACAATGGGCAACTTTGCCTGGTTCCTGATCTAAGTGGAAATGATTTCAATTTAACTCCATTCAATACTACATTGGCTGTGGGTTTGCTGTAGATGGCCTCTATTAGTTTAAGAAATGTCCCTTCTATAACCATTTTCTTAAGTGCTCTGATCATGAAGGGATGATGGATATTATCAAAAGCTTTTTCTGCATCAATTCAAAGAATCATATGGTCTTTATTTTTAAGTTTGTTTATGTGTTGAATTACATTTATAGATTTACGTATATTGAACCAGCCTTGAGACCCTGTAATAAATCCGACTTGGTCATGGTGTATAATCTTTGATGTGTTGTTGGATTTTGTTTGTTAGGATCTAATTGAGTATTTTAGTATCTATATTCATTAATGATATCGGTCTATAATTTTCTTTCCTTGTTGGGTCTTTCCCTGGTTTGGGGATCAAGGTGATGTTTGCTTCATAGAATGTGCTGGGTAATATTCCTTCTTTTTCTATATTTTGGAAGAGGTTTAGTAGTATAGGTACTAGTTCTTCTTTAAATGTTTGGTAGAATTCTGACGTAAAGCCATCTGGTCCTGGGCTTTTCTTTATAGGGAGATTTTGTATAGTTGATGCTATTTCAGAACTTGATATAGACCTGTTCAACATTTCCACTTCATTCTGGCTAAGTCTTGGTAGGTGGCATGCTTCCAGGTATTGGTCGATTTCTTTCAGATTTTCATATTTGTGAGAGTAGAGTTTCCTGTAGTATTCATTAAGGATTTTTTGAATTTCTGAGAGGTCTGTTGTTACTTCATCCTTACCATTTCTGATTGATGAAATCAGAGACTTTACTTTTTTTCTCCTGGTTAGGTTGGCCAAAGGTTTATCTATTTTATTGATCTTTTCAAAAAACCAGCTTTTGGATTTATTGATCTGTTGTATAATTCTTTTGTTTTCAATTTCATTTAATTCTGCTCTGATTTTGGTTATTTCTTTTCTTCTGCTGTGTTTGGGGTTGAAGTGTTCTTCTTTCTCCAGTTGCTTGAGATGTTCCATTAAGTTGTTGACTTCCTCTCTTTCCATTTTCTTGAGGAAGGCTTGCAGTGCTATAAATTTCCCTCTTTGGACTGCCTTTGCAGTATCCCAGAAGTTCTGGTAATTCGTGTCTTGATTGTTGTTTTGTTCCAAAAATATGCTGATTTCCTTCTTAATCTCGTCTATAACCCATGTATCCTTCAGCATAAGGTTGTTTAGCTTCCATGTTTTTGTATGGGTATGCAGGTTCCTGTTGTTATTTAGTTCAACTTTTATTCCATGATGGTCTAAGAAGATGCAAGGAATAATTTCTATTTTTTTAAATTTGCTGAGTTTAGATTTGTGGCCTAGGATGTGGTCGATTTTGGAGTATGTTCCATGGGCTGATGAGAAGAATGTGTATTCAGTTTTGGGGGGATGAAATGTTCTGTAGATGTCTGTTAAGTCCTGATGTTGAATGGTTGAGTTTAAATCTAAAATTTCTTTGCTTAGCTTCTTTTTGGAAGATCTATCCAGGACTGCTAAAGGGGTGTTAAAATCTCCAATTACTATGGAAGTGGAGGAAATTGAGTTGCTCATGTCTGTTAGATTTTCTCTTATAAATTGAGGTGTGTTGTGGTTGGGTGCATAAATATTAATAATTGAGATCTCATCATATTGAGTATTACCTTTAACAAATATGAAGTGTCCATCCTTATCCTTAATTATTTTGGTTGGTTTAAAGCCTATTGCATCTGCAAACAGGATTGCAATGCCTGCTTTTTTCTGCTTTCCATTTGCCTGGAATATAGATAACCATCCCTTCACCTTGAGTCTATATCTGTCTTTTAATGTAAGATGCGATTTTGGGATGCAGCAGATATCTGGCTTGAGTTTTTGTATCCAGTCCACCAACCTATGCCTCTTTAGAGGACAATTTAAGCCATTCACATTAATTGAGAGTATTGATAAGCCTTTCGAGAGACCGGTGGACATTTTTAATCCTTTTGTGACTGTGGAAGTTGGAATTTGATCAAAAATTTTTTGGATGGGTTTACTTTTGTGGTGGAGAATTACACTGGTCTTTATGGAGGATAGGTCTAAGAATGTCCTGGAGAGCTGGTTTAGTTGTGGCAAATTTCTTCAACATGTGAATGTCGTTGAAGTATTTAATTTCTCCATCATAAATGAAGCTCAGTTTAGCTGGGTACAGGATCCTGGGTTGAAAGTTATTTTGTTTTAGGAGATTGAAATTCGATCACCACCCTCTTCTAGCTTGAAAGGTTTCAACAGAGAGATTTGCAGTTATTCTGATATTCTTCCCCTTGTAGGTAATGGTTTTCTTTCATCTGGCAGCTTTCAGAATTTTCTCCTTCATATTAAATTTAGTGAAATTGATTATGATGTGTTTGGGGGATGTCTTATTTGGGTTGAGTCATGCTGGAGTTCTGAAACTGTCTGCTATCTGAATTTCGGAATCTCTTGTCATGTCTGGAAAGTTCTCCTTCATAATCTCATGGAGAAGAGACTCTGTGCCTTGTGAAGACACTTCATCGCTTTCGGGGATCCCTATAAGACGAATATTGGTTTTCTTCAAATTATCCGAGATCTCTCTGAGAGAGTGGTCTGTTTTTGCTCTCCATTTCTCTTCTTCTTTGAGGGTTTGGGAGCATTTGAGAGCTTTGTCTTCAATGTCAGAAATCCTTTCTTCTGCTTGCTCCATTCTGTTACTGAGGGATTCTACTGTGTTTCTCAGATCTTTGAGGGATGCAACTTCTTTTCTCAATGTGTCGAAATCTTTGGTCATTTGGTCTTTGAATCCATTGAATTCTTGAGATAACTTTTGGAATTCTAATTCAATCTTGTTTGCTATCCAGATCCTGAATTCAATTTCTGACATCTCAGCTATTTGTTTGTGCATGGGGTCTTGTGCTGTTTCTGCTCCATTGATCCTTGGGGGAGTTGATCTACTCTGATTATTCATATTGCCAGAGTTTCTATTGATTTCGCCTCATGATTGTTTTTCACCGTTGCCTCTGGCTGTCCTCAGAGTTGGGGAGGTGTCTCTCCAAGATTAGACCCCAGCGGGATCACTCCTATTGTTGCTGGATCTTTGTAGGGAGTGACCCTGTGTAGTTCCTCTGGGGCTGCTCTAGCTAGGGAGTTCTAGTTGTGGAAGCAGCTCTGGTTTGTGATACACCTGGATCCAGCAAAGGGCTGGGAGTGGTGCGCACGGTTCTGAGAGTGCCAGGCACCCAGTGACTTTGGCACAGATAGCCCAAGGCTCTTGCAGTCTCTGGCCAGGAGAAGAGCTCTGTGCAGAGGCAGGGATGGCTCCAAAGGGCACGCAGCTACCAGAGTCCCTGTCCAGATGAATGGGCTAGTGTGGAAGCTGGGAGGACACAGGAGGGAGGACGCAGGGTTGCGTGGCTCCCGCAGTTCCTCGTCAGGGAGTGCAGAGGCCCCATGGGTGCGGGTCACAGTTCGGGGGTCGGTGCACAGCTCTTATGGAAGACTGGGCGGCACCAAGCCCAAGAGTTTGAGGTTGCTATGAGCTGTGACGTCACGGCACACTACCCAGGGCAACAGCCCAAGGCTCCAGTGTGCCAAAACCCGTCTCACTCTGCCCCTAAGGATTAAGGCTGTAAGGCAGCTCAGTCCTTGCCTTTAGGCCACTCAGTCAATAGGTTACTTTGACCTGCCCAATCCTTGCTCTGAGACCCTGAGGGCGGAGCTTGCCGAGGCAGTTCTTTCACAATGGCTTCCTGCGCCCAGCTCAGTGGCTCAGTCTGGGGCCCCAGACAGTGCCCAAAGTTCTCTACACTCCTGCTCAAGCTCTCCCCAAGGCAGTTCAACTGAGTGCCAAGTCCAAGAACACCGAAACAGTTCACAGGTAAGGCCTTTCCAGTTTGCAGTCTCACTGCTGCTTGTACTTACGGTTGCCAGGGTGATTAGGTTGATCGAACACATGCAACCACTTGCCAGTTTTCCACTGTTTTTGTCCTTCTCTTGGGGTGCAGAAGTCCCTTGCTGGCTCCCTGTATCCTCAAAGGGATGATTATAGGCAGATCCCACTGGCCAGAGATGCCTGGAGTCTTGTCTCCCCAGACTCGCTGTTCCCAGTTGCAGGGAAACTGTTACTCGGCCGCCATATTTAATCTCTCCTCCACCAGGATTATTTTTTAAGAGATCTCTTCAAAGTGTGATTATCTACTTGCTATTTTGGTTCTTTGTGGACAAGGTGAGTGTAAGATGCGTCTAGCCAGCCTCTTGAAGCCCCTCTCCTTGAGTGGATGCTCCTTATGATTTGAGATAAGAGTACAGTATTAAATTACCATTGTTGATTCTAGAAGGAGTACACTCAGCATATGCTTTCATCAAAATTGAAATCACGGCTATTTGTTCAATAGTGACAAAATTTCTGTGGCCTTATTATTTCATACAGTTTTTAAAAACTTATTTTGATTTATAGCACATTATTCTAATTTTAAATATAAACTTAAGACATTTATCAAAATCCCCTTGTAGGGTCTCATCACATTCTGCAATTCAGTAATACTTCTAATACTTCTCTTGGCAGTATTAGATTATTTTATTAAATTTACATGTAGAGTGCTCTACATTTTCAGCAATTACATTGAAGTTCTATCTTTATTGAGAAAAGATGAGAATTTTCACTTTTGATTAAGCTAAATTATATGTTTCAAGAAGCTTCTAATTAATTATAACTCAGAGATTTTCATTCGTGTCCCGAATAGACTAAATTTAAATGTATTAATAAATTAACAAGATTAAAATTTTAACCATGTGAAGGGCTATTGGAAGTCTCTGGAATTTTGTGAAAGACATCTTTGTAAATCCTTAAAATCAAATCAGAATTTTAAGTAATTTCTTACCCCAAAAGTACTAAGTGCTATGGTTTGAATGTGTGTATCACTATAAAATCTATTAAAATTTAATCCCCAGTACAGCAGTATGAAGGGGGGGACCTTTGAAAAGGTTATTAAATCCTTTGTTCCTTCAGCCATGTTTCCTCTGGAAGAGATAGCTTTTAAGGTGCCACCTTGGAAGCAGAGAGCAGCCCTCACCAGACACTAGACCTGTCAGTACCTTGATCTTGGACTTCCCAGTCTCCAGAAATATGAGACAAATATTTCCATTGTTTATAAATTTTCCAGGCTCAAATTTGTTGGTATAGTGGCATGTGCAGGCCAAACTCTTCAGTGTCTGTCAAAATACTGAGAATTTTTTCTTTCCTCATGCCATGACTTTTGCAGCTCATACAGAAATATCAGTTTTTGATACTGTAATTTTATGTCTATGACAGCTGTAAGATTCTGTTCAAACATTAGATAAGTTATTACCTAGATACTTTTCCAGATTGAATTATTATGGTAGCATCTTCCCTAAGATTACTTTTAGAATGTTGTCCTCTGATTTTAAATAAAAAATAACCCTGGAAATCAGGCTCAGCAAGCTGTTTATATAAAGGACCAAATTGGAGATATTTTAGGCTTGGAGAGACATGAGGCCTTTGTCTTGGTTACATAGCTATGATGTATTGCTAGAGCAGCCACAATAATAAGAAAACAAATAGACATGGTTGTGTTCCAATAAAATTTTATTTATCAAAACAGACAGTGGATTGGATTTGGCCTGTGGGATATAGTTTGCCAATCACTGCCCCTCCCCCCAATAAATGAACAGTTTCTCAGAATATTTAGAGGTAGGGAAGATATCAAAAATAAGATTTCATTTTTCTCTCCCTAGATTTTCTCAGACTTGAAACAAGCTTTCTCTCTTTTTTTTCCTTTCTTCTCTTTTAAACCATGCATTATAAGTTTGAAAAAAACAAAAAAAAGATTTCAGTCCTTCACCCAAGTGGTCTGCTGCATACACTGTGCCCATTAGGTGCAGAACTACAACTTGAACTTTACCTAACAAACACAACAATGTAACCTAATCATTTGTGTTCTCATATTAATCTGAAATTTCAAAAAAAGAAAAAACAAGGGAGGTAGGGGAATGATAAGTTAAAGTCTTAAGAGACATGACAAGCAAATCAATATACCTCCTATGATTAAATTATGAATTGATTAAATCATCTATAGAAGAAAGGCATTTGGGAAACAATTACATAAATTTGAATGTGAATGGGGTGATAAAAGATATAAGGAAAAAATAAAAATAAGGGTTCACATGAATAAAATAGCAGATCTTAATTGTCTTTCACATATATAAGGGGTCTCAGGAATGATGCATCTAAATTTGAATGGTGTGGCCTCTTTGGGCTATTAGAAATAGCATTCTGGAAGACTTCAGCCATAGGATAATCTTGATGCCATACAAACTGTTTACTATTCTAATTATTAGAATAGGATAACATTCCAACTGTATTTTGAATGTTCATTGAGAAATTAATTGGTTTCTAAGCATAAAGGTAATTGCATAAATTCTCATGTTCAGGTAATTTTTGGAAAGAGAACTGAAGAGAACTAAATTTATTTATTGTAGAACTTTTAATATACTTAAATGCACTATGAATTTCCAAGGGGCAGTACAAGGTGGATATGGCTTATATGTTTCTTCAACTTATTTAATCATAGAACCCCTACTGAGTAATTGCAGAAGGTACATGGATCATAATCTGAAAAATGCTTATATATATTCCTGGGGTCAGGGATGACTCACAGCATTCTTAAACATGAGAATGGCCATCTAGAAATAGTTTTCCCAGCTGAAAGGCTCAATAGATACCCAAGGATAACAATTTTGTTCCCTCAGCTACCATTTAGGGTTTATTATAACTATTGCTTTTCTATTCTCAGCTTGTACAACTCAGAGTGACCTTTTCTACTTTAATTGTATTCCAAATTCTCACCTTGTTTCAGAGAAGAGAAAAGGAGAGCAAAGGTGAAAAAAAGGCAGAACGGGGTTGGTAGAGCTGTATCCCTAATAAAGGCTAGGGTCTCTGAAATATAGGTGAATTGTACTTCACACCCTTGGGACATAGAAGCATTTCAAGGTCCTCTGTTTTCCAGAAAACAAGTTAAAGAAGGGGAAAGACTGAGACCTTATAAAATGTCAGAGTCATGGGCAGAAGCTATGAGAGTATATTCTGTTCCACTTGGGAAAGAAATGTGTCCCTAACAGAATGCTTTAGGACCCACAGCTCCTCATTCCCTGACTTTCTGCTGCCCTCAACCATTCATTCTGATGTTCTGGAGTTTTCCTGCTCAAGGGATTAATAATATTAAGAGTTCAAATTAATAAGGAAAATGCTTTCCCTGCATTAGCTGTCTTGTCTTGGATTACACCATGAGAAATGTACTAACATCCTATCTTTTTATACTTGAAGAAAATGGTTTTCAGAAACATTTAAGTAATTGTCAAAATTGCATAGCTAGTAAATTATGAATATAAGACTAAAATCCAAGGGAGTTGTTCCTAAAGTCTTAGCTAATATTTCTCTGTAATGATCCAGTATATGAAGGGAGCAGAACCCTCTAATCCCACCTGAAACATTTCTTAATCATTGAAAATGTTAGGCACTGTGCCATGAGCAATGCTTTCAAAAGTGGAAATGGTCTAACCCTTACTCTGAAGGCACTTAAGCAGCACCAACTTCATGGAATTCTAGTTATTACCTATTTATTTTATTTCATTTTATTTTTATAGAGATGGATTTTCAGAAGCACTGAGGTGGGGGCAATTCTAGTCAATGAAGTTAGGGAAAGTTTCATGGAAGAAGTACCAATTAATCTGAACGTGTAGGATGATTTTAACAAGTAGAAAATGGAAGACCGTCTTTCTGGGCAGGAAAAGCACAAAGAACCCACAAGCGTCTAGTGAAGGCAGGGAATAGTGCATTATCAAATATAACTGGTTAAAGCCTTAGGAATAATTTCAGAGATGATTTATAGGACATGTTGATGGATTGGAACTTGAGGCAGAGAGGACTAAAGATTTTCCACATTGGATGGCTGGTGGGATACTAACACCACTAGTGGACAGAGAACACCTTGAGGGCTGGACACAATGAGACTAGTTCCAGACATGCTTCATTTGAGGTTCCTTAAGGTTTTTAGCTGCAAATTTCCAATCAATAGTTGAGTATTTAGATTTAAAGCCTGGTAAAATGCTTGATACTAGAGAGACTGAATTGGCGCTAAAAAAGGTGAAATATTTCAATGCATACTAGCATTCATAATATAATTAGAGTAACTTATTTGTTATACTTAAAGAATATTATAAAATACTATTAACTAAGGTATTCGTATATACTCTACACACACACACACACACATATGAGGGCTGTCTGGAATGTATGCACCCACGTAATATGAAAAATAGAGACATACATGGCTGGATACAGCCTTCATATTCCAATATGCACACCAAAAGACATATTATATTTAAAAATCAATATGTATTACTTGTTATATATTAATAGTATATATAAATATAGAAGAATATAGGTGTATCTTCTATAAGAAAAAAGAATCTTGAGTTTTAAACCATTGATACAGAAGCAGATTTTTTTAAATCTTCATTAAATTTTATCAACTGCTTATAACATATAGATTTTTTTATGATTTATGATGAAATTCAGAGAAGAGGCGCTAGTGACACAAAGGATGCTATTTCACAATTTTCTTCTGTTACTTTCTCTCCCTTTCACACGCATACACAAACACAGTATATCAAACATCGCCAGTCTTCTGAGATGAAGATGCTAACATATCCTGTGTCAAGTTTTGAAGAAAAAAAATGTTCACTTGTGTCTTGCCTGAGAGAAGAGTTGCAAATCAGACTAGGATTGAATTTGCAATTACCAAATGTTAGAGAAGAAAAAACTTTGATCATCTACAGTTGTATCTCTCGTGAAGGGTGAGCCCTAGAGAGGGCCCCCTCACTTTCCTGGCATGGTGGGGAGATCCAGGACTAGATGAAGTCTCCAAGATGCCCAAAGCCATGCTCAATCTGGTTGCTTCAGTTTTCTGATTTTAAGGATTAAGTTGAAATTCCATTGAAACTAATTTTCTATACTTGTTAATTTTCTATTTTTGTTGACCAAAGGAAAAACATAACATTTTTTTCTAGATTGCCTCTAATGCTAACAAATAGAAACAACATAAGAACCAAAAAGTTGGGCTAATGTCACCCCTTATTAAGAAAATATTAGGGGCGGTGCCTGTGGCTCAAGGAGTAGGGCATCGGTCCCAAATGCCGGAGGTGGCGGGTTCAAACCCAGCCCTGGCCAAAAAAATCACAAAAAAAAAAAAAAAAAAAAAGAAAGAAAATATTAGCCCACCAATCTTATAACAGAGTTAATTAAGTTTCCTTTCTTCTGTGTTTGCCAGATTAGTCATAGAGACCACAGGCTGTTTTGATTTACTTTTTTGTTTTAAGAATTGCATTCATTGAATTAAAGTCACATTCATAGTTGAAAATTTCTTATATACTTTTAAAAATCTGTAGAAGGGTGATGTGATCCAGATTAATCGTGATTTGAGTGAGTAAAAATAAAAATTACTGGATTGGAACCCAGCATTATTCCTGGTGTGCATACATGCACATACACACATGTGAACACACATACCCTAAATCTATACTCAATGTAGACTATGTTTATACTTTGCTAGCTTGAAATTACTACCATTTTATATTACTCATAGTTTGAGAAGAAAAACATCTCCCTTTTTTATTGTCTCATTCCCCCATCACTGCATAAACATCACCGATTCTGAAGTCCATGAACAACCTTTTTTTCCTTCTACATGTGGTATCAGAGAAAACACTTGAGCAGCTCCAAAACAATAGATATTCATTAGAAAAATTCATCATAGAAATCAATGATAAGTTGAGTTTTACCAAGGACAAATGCAAATACATTGAACATGTTCACATGGTCAGAATAATCCTTGTATACTATGGTAAAGTGAGCACAGCTAAAACGTGTCTTGCTGCCATTTGTATTTGGCCACCAGAATTCATTCAGCAATCAAAAGAGACCCATTAAGTACCATCTAATAGCAAACTACTTTTGGTCATGATGAGATAGGGACTTTTTGGAGCTTTCTTTTTTGATAAATTGTATAGAATTCAATGTGTAAATTTTAATTATGTTGTATAGTAATGACACTTCACTATTTATACAAAGAGCATACTTACAAAAATTTGTTTCTAATGATGCTAGAAAGCGAGGTGAGTCAAGACTTTAGTAGGGTGCTACAGCTTTTCTGGTCTTATAAGTAGACTTTATTGTTTAATTCTGGGAGTTTTAGCTTCACAGCAAAACTGAGCAGAAGGTACAGAGATTTCCCATATAGGCCCAGCCCCCACACACGCACAGCATCCTCTGCTATCAATATCCCCCACTTCAGTACTACATTTCTTACAGTTGATGAGCTGACATTGATACATCATTATTAGTCAAAGTGCACAGTTAACATCAGGAACATGTGTGTGTGTTTAATTTCTTCTTATTTTTGTCACTCAGAAATGCAAATAGAAGCATTGTTGTTGAGAAAGTGATCAAAATGCTATTCTTCTGCATGAGAATTTATCCTACTGGAGTCTGAGGATCCCCCCAAGGGATTATAGGCCTAGTCTAGAAAGCCCATATGTTGTCTAAAAAATTATGCATGCACGTATTTATGAGTATGTTTTAATTACAAATATAAATCTTATAAAAAGAATAAATTCAAGTATATTCTGGATTATCCAAATAATCACTTTATATCCCAACAAAACCTTCATTTACATTTGGTTTCTGCATACTAATGACAAGTAATCACCTGAATGGTGTATTTTTAAATCTGTATCTGAAGTTCATAGACTAATGAAGGTTTACAGAGTCACTCTTGTGACCCCATATTTTTAGGTTAGAGACACATTGGCCCAGATTTGAGTAGTTTTCATGTGCATAATAACATTATGTAATGAAACTAGAACCTTAGCCTTTTTAGCTACCTTTGAAGGGAAACACACACACACACACACACACACACACACGCAGCTGCGTAAGTATACACAAGCAAAATAGTGCTTTTCTCCCTTAACCAGATTTAAAGTGAGAGAAGGATGGAAAAGTGAAGAGGGTGGATAAGAAAACCCACTCATTTTTCTTTCTGAATTAATCATGGAAGAAGACTAACAGAAAGTTTAGGTGTGGTCAATTTTTTTGATAAAGACTGTTACTATTTCTGACTTTGCCTATCATTTGGGTTTGTATAACAGGGACTAGAAAAAACATATAAAGGCAAGTGAAGTGCTCAGTTGTATTTACATTATTCCTAGTAACATATTTAACTGCTGCTTTTTACTCCTCTATTCTGAGTATTTTTAACTATATGGACTATTATTTTGCCATCATGCGGCAATAGGTTTGGTTGAAGGGTTGGCCAAAGTGTTAGCTATTGACAAGCTTCTTTATCTCAGGCTGCTGAAGTGAGTTATGTTGGCCACAACTTTGAGCTAGGACCTCTTTCATGATACACTTAAAATTATATTGTCCTTCCTTTTAAAAAGATTTTTGCCTGCCTCACTCTCATTGTCAATTGAAAGAAAGGTAAACCATTTTAAGAGTTACCAATTGGGTGAAAATTCTTGGAAGTAAATGAATTAAGTTGTTCCTAGTTTTGTGTATAACTCTTTATCCATTTCTAGGTTTTTCCAGTATTACATATGCCATGATAAGGACCTAAGTTTATTAAGCAATCAGGATGTGTTTGATCTTTGCAAATCTCAAGCTCCCATTTTTCCTTTTATTTTCTTTTTAAGAGTAAGTACTACCTCTAATTTGCTCTGGTTTGAGCTAGTCTTTGCATATCAATAAGGAAGATAAGAGCAATTTCTTGATTAGCTCTGTTTTCAACTGTTACCATCCTTTACAGTTCTGCATTTAACCCTGAACTTCTCATTGTCTGCTTCTTTAGGATACAAGCACATGTCCAGCGCTAAAAGAGGGGAAATTAGACTTTTTGCCAACTTTCAGAATAGGTCCCAAGTAGGTGCTATCTAACAGCAAAGGATAAATATAGGTTTCAAATTTCCTTTTTTTTCCATGTCCTACCTATTTTTCAGAGTTCAACATGTTAACCTACTGAAGTATCTGTGTGTGTGTGTGTGTGTGTGTGTGTGTGTGTGTGTGTGTGTGTGTTCCTAATAGGAGTCTCTTTCCTTCCCTCCCTATTTTGTTTTATTAGCCTCCCCACCAGCACTCTTGCATCAACTCTAGGGAAGAAATCATCTGACTTGAAACAAGTCACACTATGTTATAAGTAAGTAAGTGGCTGGTAGGTGTTGTATTCTCACCTGTCCAGAATAATTTGCCTTGCTAAAGACAAATCCTAATTCAGAGTTAGGAAAGAGGAGATGGACGGGCTTAACGGAATGCTTGAGCTTTACCCAAAACTTGGGTAATCATTCCGAGCCTCATTTATTCCTCAGTTTTCTCCTCTTAAAGAAGGTATTATAATGGCTATTTTTCTGGAATCTTGCCAGGCTTGAATGGGATGATATAGCTAAAGCACTCCACATAGTATCTGATATAAATTCACATTAATAAATAAAACAAGAAATAAGCACTTAAAACAAGGTACAGTTTTAAATATTATGGCAATAAGCTAAGGATGTTATTTTTGGACAGCAGTTTTTGTGTTTGTTTTCATTTGCATCCAAAGTATTCTTTGAAATCTTCCTTGTTTCTCTGGAAAGTTATTTATAGGAAGTTAGGTGCCAAATTTACAGTTTCCTTTTCAGTTTTAACAATTGTTTTCTCTAACCCCTTATGAAATGGGTCTTATTACTTTGGCCACAAAGAGGCAGGTTCAATGTCAGCAAGAGATTAACTATATTGTAGGTAATCGGAGAACATTCTGAGGCTAATGACTTATAAGAAAACTCTGTCTTCTGTTGTCCTAAGAAATCCTTCCTCCCCCCTCCTTTCCTGTCCCCCAAATCTCATTTCGCACACTTGAACAGTTAAGACAAGAGAGAGGAGTCATGGCTCAACAACCACTGCCACCAAGAATATCCATTATCATTTTCAAAAAAAAAAAGGGAAGAATGGCTAATGGTAAAGGTCAGCTCACAAGTCCAATGTTAGCTTTGTTTTGTGATTGGATAGAAACAATGCCACACAGATAGGAGCCAAGATGCTGGCAATCTTTATATTCTGAACGCTTCTAAAGGGTAGATGAGGGACTGGCAACATAAAGGAAAGGTGTTTTCCCCTGCTCCTGCTTTTCTTTATTTAACTTTTTATTCTTTCATTTTAATCAGGTGTAGTTTAAGTACAGTGATACCAACCCTCAGGGGAAATCTATTACATCTACCACCGTGTATTATTTAGACCCTCTGTGTCATTTGGAAAATTATGCTATTAATCCCTTGGCTTACATTTTCACATTTCATAGTACGTTACCTATTTTTATATGGAATCATCTGCTTAATAATTAAATTTAATGCATGATGTTTTGAATGTAAAATTTTACTAGTAAATTAACTGAACAATAGCATATCATTTTCCCAAGAAATCAATCTTCCTGCCTCTTGATTAACCAAGCTGCATGAAGAAAGCGCATTTATTATTAAATTTTAAAACCATGGTTAACAGAGAGTTATTAATTTAATCTTTACTGTTGAAAATAGCTTCAACTTTATTAATCTACTACACAGCCTTAGGATATGCTAAACGAAAGAAATAGAATGGTCTGATGATCTGATGATTAGATCCCTTATATTTCCCTAACATCATCTACAGTAGATGAAGATTTATAAAATATGGAAGATGAAACCATCTCAACAATACGATATTCCTTGGAATTTACTCTTTAAAAAATTGCTTTTTATTACCAGTTTTTCTTCATATGCCTTTCTTTATGGGAGTAAAGCATAGAAAAAAATAATGAGGATAGAATTTATTGAGATCTGACCAGACCTGAACTTGTGATCCTGTGATATATGGATGGGGAATACACTATCTCTTCATTTCCCTGCCCCTCATAAGGTCAAGCTTAGAAAGTAGGAACAAAATGGTAATCTCATTTTTCTCAGGTAGCATTTATTAAAACCATTTGACTGCCCTTGTGACCACCCAAATTCTTCCTGAATATTTTTATTACCCTATAATCTACTTTTACCTTCTTAAGCAATATTTTTCTTTCCTAATAATTTTTGGGGCTACCAGTTTTTTAAATCAGGAGAATATTTTACTTTCTTAGCTTGTAACAAGAAAGATTTTACTTTCTTAGCTTTTTTCGCTACTTTCTTAGCTTTGTAACCATGGCTGTTTATAATCTAACAATATGCCTCGATGGTATCACTTTCCCCTTTCTTTTCTTCTTATAAAGTGTATTTTGCTTAATTCCCATCCTACCGAAAGCGTGCTGGAACTATAAGCTCAGGTTCTTTAGTGTTCAAAGAATTGAAAGACACACTGCCAACAAACACTAACGTGAAGAGCACCAACAAATGCTAGAACAGACGAGGTTGGGCTGGTAGAAACCCTTGGCTTAGGACTCCTCCCGGTAAGAGTAGTGATGGCCTCGGTAGGAAAAAGCACAGAGAAAAGTCTTGGTTGCCAGCCTATCGGCACATGCCCACCTACCTTCTAAGAAGCACCCTTAGAGACAGACTGAGGAGTACCCCCTCCAGAGTCTCTCAACAGGAACTGCTGTTCTGAGCAGACAGGACAACCAGGATGAAATACAAAGAGATTTGCATGCACTGCAATAAAACTCAGAGTTTACTAAAAGACACAAAAACACTCTACAAAGTTAAGGCAGAGCTCAGAGTAGAGGGATGGCAAAACAGCTCACCACCTCTCAAACAACTTCTTAATTATTATATATTCTATAAACTGTATTCATCTATTGTGACATTCTTTTTTTTAACCTTTATTTCTCATCTTAACTGCTCTCTGTGGGGTAGTCAGTACTGGTGCCATATAATTGTAGGTAAGTTCTTCCCTATGTTGAAATACCAATTTTCTCTTGTTGGACTGCTCTATACTTTGTTCCTTTAATTTTTAACCATTTCCATTAGGGCTTCTTCCTCCTTTTCTAAGCTCCTCCTTCACTGCCTACCCAATTCATTTCTCCATTCTCTTCCTCTGTAACTCCTATGCATACGTTAATACCCACATATTGTGTCACCTTCTCATTTTCACCATCTCCACCCCCAACCACACTGAGTGCTATTCTGCATTAGATGGAATCCTGGGACATTATTGGTTGTTGACTGTCTTTTTGTGTCAGTGTTTTCAACCTTTTTCATCTCACAGCACACTTGAACCTATAGTTAATCTTCCATGGCATAGTTAAATTATGTTGATCAAAAAAAGAGTAAAAAAAAAAAAGAATGTACATAACTGTGCTTCGAACTTCTTTCAAAAATAATTTATTTAATGATGTTTAAAAATTTTTGCAGCACACCTAAAATCCTCTCACATCACACCAGTGTGCCTCAGCACCCTCTTTGAAAATCACTTGTTTTATATGGTAGCTATAATTCTTAGCACCATGCTAAATATTGGGTATTCAAAATGTTATTTCAGCTAATTTTGAAAATTTTTTTCTATTAAGTAGTACCTGGGGAGAATGTATAATAAGTTCAATGTGTGTACTATTCCAAATTAAACAATGCCCATGAATAATTGGCAGGTTTAATATTTACTATAATCAGGCAAATAAGACAATAGGCTTTTTGGCTTTTCCTTCTTCCTTTTCCTTAAAAACAGCTACCTCTGATCCCCCAGGGTTATGGCCACTTTACTGGAACCTTTCTCTCCTATTGATATTGGCAGGAATTTAGATCTCAATTCCTCACCCAAAATAATTCTAGAATCCAAAGAGGTTTACTCTGGGGTTTGCTCCTTTGTCTTTAGAGGGGTGTTTTCTACAAAAATAGTCACTTCCAAGGGTAAAACTTCCATTTCCCGGGCGGCGCCTGTGGCTCAGTCGGTAAGGCGCCGGCCCCATATACCGAGGGTGGCGGGTTCAAACCCGCCCCGGCCAAACCGCAACCAAAAACTAGCCGGGCGTTGTGGCGGGCGCCTGTAGTCCCAGCTACTTGGGAGGCTGAGGCAAGAGAATCGCTTGGGCCCAGGAGTTGGAGGTTGCTGTGAGCTGTGTGAGGCCATGACACTCTACTGAGGGCGGTACAGTGAGACTCTGTCTCTACAAAAAAAAAAAAAAAAAAACTTCCATCTCCCAAGGACTATCTTGGAAGAGACTCTAACCCTTATCTCCCATTAACTGCCCACTGATTGGTTCAAGAACTTGACTACAAATCTCATGTGTCCCGGCTGCCTCCCAAACTCTCCAGATGCCCCCTTATCCATAAATTTCTGAGCAGGGAGTAGTTACATAACAAAAGGAACTGTTAACTTCTTTTCTGAACAAAGAAGTTCTGTTGTACCAGATCTTTGATACTTGTTCTAAAAAAAAAAAAAAAAACTACATTCCTCTTGACTTTTAAATGGCACATTCCATTCGGCAAAACAAACAATATTGTAATTCTAAAGGCTTGCAAACCTACTATATTCATCTGCTAATTTTGTTTTTTTACAAATAAGATGGAAATGTTATTTTCCACATGAAAAAATAATTTAAAGTAGTTTTCTTTCTAGACTTAATTTAGATTTAATTGTTTTTTTTAACCATTATTTTAAAAAATATTTTTATTTTTTATTTTTTTGTTTATTGTTGGGGATTCATTGAGGGTACAATAAGCCAGGTTACACTGATTGCAATTGTTAGGTAAAGTCCCTCTTGCAATCATGTCTTGCCCCCATAAAGTGTGACACACACCAAGGCCCCAAATATTATGTGGGGCGGCACCTGTGGCTCAGTGTGTATGTACGGCACCAGCACCATATACAGAGGGTGGCAGGTTCAAACCCGGCCCCTGCCAAACTGCAACAAAAAAAAAATAGCCGGGCATTGTGGCAGCTGCCTGTAGTCCCAGCTACTTGGGAGGCTGAGGCAAGAGAATCACCTAAGCCCAAGAGCTGGAGGTTGCTGTGAGCTATGACCCTGTGGTACTCTACTGAGGACAACAAAGTGAGACTCTGCCCCTAAAAAATAAATAAATAAATAAAAATAATAAATAAAAGATGTGTTCCAAGTCAGAATTACAAAAATTAAGAAAGCAAACTTTGGAATTGATAAGTTGTAGTTTGAGCCATCCTTTGAAATTCTATAATTAGAAATGTATTAAAGAAAGTGAAATTTTTAAAGCTACCAAAGATTTTCAAGTTCAGTTAATGAGGCTTCTCAATTTGCAAATGATGGATAGATTCCAGACCCCAATGCTGTTAGATGTCTTTCTTTCCTAAGGTCTCCAGAGAGTGACAGGGTTGGACTAGAACTGACCTGACAACCAAATCAAGGCATTTTTCACTCCAACTAATCTCCACTTTCCACATCTTAAGAATGAACTTAAATCTGGACATGTTAATAAGGGCTCCCAGCCAAATTTTTTCCCCTCCCACTAGTAAGCACATTTCCTACACCTTTTAAGTCCTCTTTGTTTTGTGTGGTTTTTGTTTTACACTCCCAAATATACAGATAGCTTTTATTATATGTAAATTTCCCTCCTGCGACCAGCTTTTCTAAGTTAGTACCAGTTATAATGAGCATTGCATCAGTAATTTCTCTACCTCATCTGTATGTTTAAAAACTATAGGCAATATTTGATCTCTTTTGGCAGCATAAATTTCTTATCCATTTATTTATAAGGTAAACTGATGTAATTGGAAGGATTTTTAAGTGATCATTATGTTGTAAATACCTAGTGAGTAGAGGTAGTTTCCAAAATGGAATTAATTTCTTGCCATAGAGTTGTGACTTGGCATTAAGTATTTTCTTTAAGGTAATGTTTACTTCAGCCACAATTCTTTTTAGTATTTTTTTTTTAATTGTTTCAGGTTTGTTGAAGGTACAAAGAATTAGGTTGTACTGATTGCATTTGTTAGGTAAAGACGCTCTTGTAATTGTGTCCCACCCCACAAGAGGTGTGCCAATACACCATGACCCCCGTCCTCCTCCTTCCTCCTGGCTCCCTTATCCCCTGTCCCCCTACCTTGAATTGATTTGTGTTTTTTTCATATGTCAATATGTATTAGATCATCTTCAGCTATGATTTTTTGAGTTCCAATAATGTGCCTAGCCTTAAGGATATAGAAATTAATAAACCCAGAGGCTATCCCTGAGTCTGGTTCATGTATTCTGCTGGTGTCAGCAAATCACCTGAAATGGTAGGCAGAATTTTATGTGATTGTTTGTATGTCTACTTTTTTCTACAGATAAAAGTTATAATTTTCATTAGGATTCCCAAGGGGTTGTAATCCACAAAATTAATAAATACTAGTAATCCAGGTTACCAGGCTAACTCTTGCCCAAACTGTAATACAGGTAAAGACTTCCAGAAAGATTGTTGGTTACTTTTTTAGGCTTCTTAGGAATGAAACTCTACACAACATGTGTGTATGCACACAAACGCGCGCGCACACATGCACTTTGGCATATGAGCTCTCCCATTTTTAAAGTTACACGTGCAACTTTAAGAGAGTAAACTGATACTGGTTTTCATGGACTGTCTTGGTTTAAGGCCCAACAATATGAAGGGCTATTTCCAACCAAGAACTTAGATTCAATGGTAATTTACTTTCCTTGCAATGCTGGGTGCTAGTCACCATCCTAAGACTGGCTCATCCTCAGCACACTGGTTTGACTACCATTGCAATTTAAATTATCTGAGGCATAAAGAACTTACATACTTAAAATTGTAGTACAAAAAGCTGATATTTTAGGTGATTTGTTAAATATTTTGAAATAAATATGAAATAAAATTAATCTAGAGGTTACTGTGGGTGGTGCCTGTGGCTCAGTGAGTAGGACGCCAGCCCCATATACCAAGAGTAGAGGGTTCAAACCCAGCCCTGGCTAAACTACAACAAAAAAATAGCCAGGCGTTATGGTGGGCACCTGTAGTCCCAGCTACTCGGGAGGCTGAGGCAAGAGAATCGCCTAAGCCCAAAAGCTGGAGGTTGCTGTGAGCTGTGACACTACGGCATTCTATAGAAGGTGACAGAGTGAGACTCTGTCTCTAAAAAAGAAAAAAATAATAATAAATAAAAAAATAAAGTTCTCTAGAGGTTACTGTGAGCTAATTATAATAGGGGAGGGAGGTAAAATTATATCCTGAAAACATTGTCCTCGTGTTATTATTTGTGAAACTCTGGGAGAGATCAGAAGGATATCAGGACCTAAATAAGGAAAGCAATAAAGCTGCCCACTTTTGTTTTAGTAATCCTGTGGTGTTCCAGGCTCTGTAGAATCAGAGGCAGCCTTCACTCTTGACATGGATGTGGGTATTATCACCACAACCACTAGCGAAGTCACTTCTGAGGCTCCTTCAGGAAGCAGGCAGAGAAGTGCTAGAGCTCATGTTACTGTGGCAAGAGCCTGGCTCATAAGCATCTGTGATCTCCTGATTTCCTGGTCCTAGAGTAGGCTGTGGACCTCTTGCAGGAGAGAAGTAAATGCAGAGGTTTCTTGAGAGTAGATGAGGCAAGATCAGAATAATCTCAGTTATTGCTGTAACGGGACTGATTACACCACGACAGTGAGATCCAGAGGATATCAGCTTCTGTGATCTACAGCATGCAAATTCCTCTTTTAGTCTCAATGGCTCACTGTAATATAAGAAAATATGTAGATAACAAGAACATATCTAACCTATAGAATTTTGAGAAATTTTAAATATAAACACTTGCAGAAGAAAAAGATGTGGATATTTGCAGCCTGGCAAAAGCATGAATACGTTCTCATCAATGCATAAGCATTAACAACAAATTTATTTCCCCCATTAGGCCAGTTGTAGTGGCTCACGCCTGTAATCCTAGCACTCTGGAGGCCCAGGTAGATGGGTTGTCTGAGCTCAGGAGTTCAAGACCAATCTGAGCAAAAGCAAGACTCCCATCTCCAAAAATGGCCAGATGTTATGGGTACATCTGTAGTCCCAGCTACTTGGGAGGCTGAGGCAAAAGGACTGCTCAAACCCAGGAGGTTGCTGTGAGCTACAAAGTACTCTACCCAGAGTGACAGTGAGACTGTGTCTCAAAAAAAAAATTATTCCCCCATTGTAAGATTTCACTATCTTATTATAATTTTTCATGTACTCCAAATTTTTGGTTGTAAAAATCCACCTCATCTTCTACCTAAGATCTTTCAATATCTAATGGCAAAGAGTACTAGTCAATCTACATTGAAGGCTTTTCATAAGATCTGGGAGTTATTTACATTTACATCTGACAAACACTGAATTGCTTAAGTTCTCAGTGAATACAAGGTACTACACTATTGCTCTGTCAACTGGCTTTGTGAACAGAGAACACAGACAATGGGAACGTGAACTGGAGCAGAAGAGGAGATGGCTAAGAAATACCCTGTACTGACTGTCTAAAAGACAAAGACATGAGTACAGGTGAAGGCCCCCCACATCTACAACCTTGAAGATGATGAAAAATTCTTAGAGGATGAACACATCACATGAGGTTAGGCAATAATGTATACAGAATCAACCAGGAAAAATTTGAAACTATATAAATCCTGGTGGAGGGGAGGGGGGAGATGTTGAAAAAAAAAAATGCTGAAACTACATAAACCCGAGGGGAAAAAAGTAAAAGAAATATATATAGCATATGGTGAAATACAGGATGATAAGGGACTTCGGCACTGTCTAATCCCTGATAAGAAAAGATAAAGTTAACAAACCCAGATATTCCAAGACACTTAAACTATTTATGCATGACATTCAAGCAAAGACTCTCAATTCCAGTCAAACCTAACCCTTTCCTTGAAGAACTCTCACTGGTGAAACCCTGACCTAATTCAATTACCCATTTTGAAATACCAGAATAAAGAACTAAGTATTATAATGGAACTTACCTGGGTACATAAGATACACTAGTAACATAACAACCTTGCATAAGGTTTAAGTATAAACTTTAAATCTAAGTTTAGGTCTGCCATAGGAAATACATTTAAAGGAATTATTTGGATAATTCAGAAACATGTCGTTTTGACACAGGAGAGAGATCCAGACCTTTTAGATGAGTATATTCAGGCTGATGGCGCAGTTCACATTGCAGCTTAGCACGTGCCAGTTGGTCTTCTGTGTTTCCTTCTCCACTTCTGTGGAGTTGACATACCGACAAAGCAAATGAGGCGAGTAAGAAAGGTCTAAGTTACAGAACAGGCATGCTTATGTTTGCTTTGCAGCTCTATCACTTGCTGTCTGTGCAACCCCGAGAGTCATTTAACACTCTCTAAAGTGATTTTTTAAATCTGTAAAATGAGTATAGTAGTATGTATTCCTGAGTGTTTCTTGATAATTAAATAAAATGATATGTGTACAGTTCCTAATGCAGAATGTGACATTCAGTAAGCACTCATTAAAGACCTGATTTTGCTTATTCACAAGTTGGTAAAACACTCTGGGGCATTTCTAAAAAGGACAGCACACCTGCTGAGTGCACAGTCTGTGTCCACTGAGGCCATTCAGTGCCTCCTTACAGACAAGCTTAGAGCTAGAACTCGATACGTACATAAGAAAGGACTGTTGAAAATGGTCATTGTGACTTTAGACACTACCTTTCAGGTTTGGGAGCGGGGGTTAAAAATATTAAAGGATAAAAATTAGAAATAAATGTTTTCAATTTTTTTAGATTTGTAAGATTCAATATCCCAGTACTTCACCCATGGGTAAAATCAATTGCATGTCTGAGCAGTTAACATTTAGAATCACCTTGGATTGTGCCATTTATTTTAAAAAGAGTGGTTCTATTAGGAGATACAACATTTTACCTAACATCCTTTCATAAAACTGTAGAAATAAGAATTCCCTAAAACTACCCCTTTTGGAATAAGATACTGTTATACATGAAAGTGTATCTCTTTAATCCACATTGAAAAGTATTTATATACTGAAAGGAAGAGGATTCTGCAATATAGAAAAATTATCTCTTTTAGTGGAAAATAGGATATCTCTTCCCATGAAGTATTTGTAATAGAATACAAGCTGAATAAGTATGGAATGCCAAATGAATTCATTCCTAATGTTAGAATCTTTTCAATACTATATTGAGGTGTATTCTGTATCCATTTTTTAAAGAATAATAATTTTTGTAAAGGCATTTTATTAAGGAGGAAAAGTATGTAATCCCAATAAAGCTTTTGATTAGATGTTATTCTATAGCATATTATGAAAACAGATCCATCCTTTCACTTGTTTTTGCTGTTATTTATATTAGGTGATACCTGTTTAGATTGTTTCAGAGACAGGGAACTTACCTTGAAGTAGAGGGAAATTTAGAACCACAACCCCTTCCTCCAATCATTGATGCCCTACCAATATCATTACAGTTATAAAAATCACTCAGATAATTTCTATGTAAGAAAATTGCCTATGATTTACTCCTCTAATTGTGGGTTAGCAAAACAATTAGCATCTCGGAAGCCACAAAAGAGCAGAAGTAAGTGAAATTTACTGGTTAATCGTGAGGGTGGTTACAGCAATCTAAGCAGAGATTTCTCCAATGAAGAATGTTGAGCTTCCCCTGAATGCAACTGGAAGAGCTTTGTCAGCTGTGGTCTGGCTAATGAATTAAGTAATTTAAGCAAGAAGGGAATAAATTGGCACTGATAATCAATGTGAAAGCTAAAAATGTTGATTTGTCTGCTGCGGGTGTTTATCATAGGCCTAAATACAAGGAACTCATAAACCAAAAAATGATGCACAGCATAACACTTTAGTAAAATTTGAAAATATATTGGATAGTAAAATCAATGATCATGAAGGCAGGTTCTATGCAATGAGGATAACATCTTTGGACTTATTTTTCCAGCGTTAATGTTCCTTCATCATAATGACTTTGAATTTCAGTAGGTACCTTACTAAGTCAGGTACTTAGTCATATTGGTATTTCACTGTGAAACGTAACTCCTTAATGATAGTTATTTAGATAAGAGGTTAACGCACATAGATATGTACATGTGTGTATGTGTGTTTTGGATTATATTCTGACGCATAAATTCAAGTTACACAACATCTGTGGACTTTGGTTCCCTTCTGTGTCAAATAGAGCCGCATCCACTTAGGAATATAGAAAGGAGAAAATGGGCTTCTGTGTATGATTTTTCCAGTGCAGCCATCGCCACTTTTATGATGCTGAACTTAAAATGAGAGAAAATACAAGGGGGGCTGGGAAAGTCACTGCAACAAGATGCAGGTGTGACCTGGAGTGAAGAAGAGAGAGAAGGAAGGAAGGTTGGTGCAAACATTTTAGAATGCAGTTCTAAGGGTAGGTCAGCAAGGCCATCGGGGAGTCCTTGAACCAAATTTGCCTGTCCCGCATTTCTCAAGAATGGCCCTGTATCATATCTCTGGTGTAGTCAGTCACAGGCTGGGAGCAGCTCCCGAGAAGCATAGACCAAGTGATCCTTTTCAAACATTAATGAGCATACACATCATTTGGGGTTTTTGTTAACATGTAGATACTGATTCAGCAGGTCTAGGGAGGGACTTGAGATTTTACAGCTCTACCAAGCCCAGACCTGCATATGGCCCCAGCCTGAGGACCACAGGTCAGCTTGCAATGGTGGCAGCACTTAGCTATCATTCAGTCCATGTTTGTGGGTCCATTCCTCTCATTCATTTGCAGTCAAGGAAACCCAGTTCCACAGAACTTTTGTACAGTCCAGCTAACAGGCCAGTGTTCAGACTGTGGATGACTGCTCTGTGTCATGTGGTCATCCCTGAAGCACTAATCTAGGACCAGCCTTCTGAGAAAATGTTATCTGGAGTGATGGCTTTTCATTATAAATATCCAGTGTTTTAAAATATAGTTTGTTATTATATAAAAGTATATTAAAGTCAACAAATTGGGAGACAGCTACATTGAAAAGGTACAGTTTCTGAAAGGAGGGACACTCCATGTTATGAAGCGCCACATTGGAAAGCACTGGGATTGACATGAAGCAGAGGGAGAAAAGAAAAGTGTGGTGGGAGTTTTCACTGTGGTTTTCCTGTGGAGAAGGAACAGGTAAGGCAGAGTCAGTGGGTTTGGGATTGGCATAGGGACTGTCTCTCATCTGGTGCCTGAGCCTGGGGTGAGTTGGGGCCTGAGTGTGAGAGCCTGATGAAGGAGATAGTTGAGGTATGGGTTCTAGATTGTTTGGTTTGTATTCGAAAAGTGTACCCCTAGGGAGGAAGGGTGAGGCTGACAGTGAGGCAGGAGGCACAGGAGAGGGATTCAGGCCTATGTACAAGGCACGTGAGTATCCAGAACAAGGCCTGCCAGCCAGGGTGAGTGGGACAAAGGCTAAAGCATCAGCAGAGAGCAAGGTTCATGCAGCTACTGATTTTGTTTCAGAAATGAGTTGTGGGCACCAAAAGCCCTTAAGTGCCTCTTCAACATAAGCATTTTCATTTCCACATGACAGGGTTTCTCTCCAGGTCTTTTGTGCCCTTGGTGAAACAATTTTTTTTTTTTTTTTAGTCAGAATAAGCATCTCCAACTCTCCTCTTGGTTTCTTTAATGT
Source organism: Nycticebus coucang (assembly GCF_027406575.1). Lineage (NCBI taxonomy): Eukaryota > Metazoa > Chordata > Mammalia > Primates > Lorisidae > Nycticebus > Nycticebus coucang. Next base: position 30,213,227 of record NC_069786.1, read on the forward strand.
TCCTGATTAAAAATTTACTCAATTCTTGATTCTATTCTAGTAACAGCCAATTAAAACAACTTCATTATTTCTCTAAGTAGACCAAATCTACTCCCTTTCGCTCTGTATAATTTGATTCTTACACCTTGCTTTGTGGAAAGCAAAAAGGGTGTAGAAATGCTTAAATAAATACCCAGGATAAGAGGTTCAGAAAAGCCCACGGACAAACCTATGCATTAGCATTTACTGCACTGAGCACTTCAGAGAGTGACATCCTTCTCTCCAGCACTCTCCCTCTTACACTGTTCTTTCAAGTTTTTGACCTCATGCAGAAAAGTTTGGTGCTAATGAACTTTAAGCCATTTTAGTCTGGGAATGTTCTGGAAGCTGCTGCAAGATGACCCAGGTCCTAGGCTTACTTAAATTAAAAGACTTCAGCCTAGCAAAGGAAACAATCAGCAGAGTAAACAGACAACCTACAGTACAGAATGGGAGAAAATATTCACAAACTATACATCTGACAAAGGGCTAATATCCAGAATCTACAAAGAACTCGAATCAGCAAGAAAAAAAATCAAAAACCCCATTACAAAGTGAGCAAAAGACATTAGAAATTTTTCAAAAAAAGATAGACAAATGGCCAATAAACATATGAAAAACTTCTCAAAATCGCTAGTTATCAGGGAAATGCAAATTAAAGCCACAGTGAGATACCACCTTCTCCCTGTCAGAACGGCCATTATTAAAAACGTAGAAAAACAGGAGATACTGGAGTGAATTTAGAAAGGAAGGGATGCCTGTACCTTGATGGTGGAACTACAAGTTAGTTAAACCTTTATAGACAATAGTAAAGAGATTTCTCAAAGAACTAAAAGTAGACCTACCATTTGATCCAGCAATCTCACTACTGGGTATCTACCCAAAGGCCATGAAAAGGAATGAAATAATGTCTTTTGCAGAAAGTTGGATGGAACTGGAGACCATTATCCTAAGTGAAGTATCTTAAGAATGGAAAAACAAACACCACATGTGCTGTCTAGCAATTAAGAGCTAAATGATGGGCACACATGAAATTGGAAACCAAGAAGGGAATGGGGGAAGGGAGAGGGGTAAAACTTACCTATCAGGTACAAAGAACACTGCTCTGATGATGGGCACACTAAAAGCCCCACTTAGTCATTATACATATAATGTATCCATGTAAGAAAAATATTTGTACCCCTTAATGTTTTTGAAGCAAAAATAAGGGAGTCCTGCACAAGAAATTTCAAGAAAGGTGAATTAACAACCTTAAACTCAGAAGACCCACTCATCTCCGGGGGCTTGCAAGAAATAACAATCACATAATTGGTGTTTTCTGAAGCAGGTAGTGTTTACTTTAGCATAACAATACAAGCTTAGCTGGCGGACTCTAGGCACTTGAAGATACCTGGGAGGGCAGCACAGTACATAATTATATCCTTGAAAGGAAAATAGATAACCTCTCCAAGAATACGGTATTTTCATTCATACAAAATCTAACCTGTTTGTCAACCATCATTTTACAGTGACAGCTAGCAATGGGAGAGAAATGACAAATAGCTCTCACTCCTGTGCCAGAAAGTAACTTTCCAGCTTCTCTTCAAACCACAGAAAACAGAGCCATCTCAATACAAAGTCAAAGAATGGCCAGAAGAGGGAAGGTCAAATTCCAGTCATGCATGATGGTTCAGGGATTTTTAGAATATAAATCATACCAAAAAGTCCACTATCCTTCTTCCTTGGCAACAAATTCTCCTAACTTTGGGGATCAGTGATTTGAAAATTCTGGACAGAACTTTGATGAAGTAAGTTTAGCTGGGCTGAGATTCAGAACTGCTGTTACTAGCTGGCTTTGATACTCCAGGCAGGTGGCTTAACCTCCAGGAAATCATAAATCCCCACTTCCTCCCTTGCGACTTTAATAAGGACTGAATTAGGTAATAAATGAGAATAAACCTCCTTGTAAAGTTATAATTACCCTTCAAATAGGAGATTAATTTCCACCCTGAATTTTGCTGGCTATGTTGAAATCCATTTTGTATTCTTTTCTTCTTATTTTCTTCCTCACTCTCTTCCTCTCTCCCTCTGTTTCTCTCCTTTCTCTCTCACCTTCCTTTTCTCTTTTAATTTATGTTGGACAAAATGCATTTTCTAGAAAGATTATTTGGGCTAAAATAATTACCCCAGTCAATAAATTGAGTAGATATGGTAGAACTGGGCTCCCTGAGATCAAATCCTGTCTTCACGAAGTGGCTGTGTAAACTTGAGCAAGTTACTTAACCTCTCTGTACATCAGTTTCCTCATCTTTAAAATGAGGAATATTGTCTTTCAAAAGGATAATAGTGGCTTGGTGCCTAGCTGCTCAGCAGCTAGGGCGTCAGCCACATACACGGGGGCTGGCGGGTTCGAAACTGGCCCCGGCCAACATTGACCATTGCAACAAAAAATAGCTGGGTGCTGTGGCAGGCAGCTGTCGTCCCAGCTTCTTGGGAGGCTGAGGCAAGAAAATTGCCTAAGCCCAAGAGTTTGAGGTTGCTGTGAGCTGTGATGTAATAGCACTCTATCAAGGGTGACATAGTGAGACTCTATCTCAAAAATAAATAAATAAATAAATAAAATAAATAAAGATCACTTTTTTAAACATAAAAAAAAAGAAAAAATAATAGTGTCTGCCTCACAAAATTGTTACATGGATAATAAAGAAAAAATTTAATATTAGCAAAATGATTAGAATAGTGGCTGGCTGACAGTAATGGCTATATTTCTTAACTAAGATATCCTAAGTGTTATTTGAAAGAGACAAGTTATGCTGAACTGAGCTTAGATTTGGTTGCTTGAAAGAAATCACTTTTAAACTAAATTAGTTAAAAAAGAATTTTTCTTTCTTTTTTTTTTGAAACAGAGTCTCAAGCTGTCACCCTGGGTAGAGTGCTATGGCATCACTGCTCACAGCAACCTCCAACTCTAGGGCTTTAGCGATTCTCTTGCCTCAGCCTCCCAAGTAGCTGGGACTACAGGCGCCGGCCACAACACCCAGCAAAAAGAATTTTTTGCATACTTTTAGTCTCAATACTGTATTCCTTAGATATGGGCAAGCAGAGTTCCTGCTCTTTCTCAAAGAAACTTGCATTTTGGATTGCCCTCCTTTGTACAAAATAGTTTGTACCTAGAAACATCCAGGACCAGCAGTGTGGGCAGGGCAGAATCCTGAGCCTGGGCCTGGACCTGGAGCTGGGTGGGGCTCTCCCTGTTTTCTGCCTCAGTTCACTTCTTTGCTCCATGCAGGGTTAATCAGCCAACTAAAAGGTCCAGGACTCACCAGTATGAGGTCATCCTGGGGCTCCATAGGCAAGTCTTGGTTCATGAAAGGCTACCTGACTGGTGAATCCTGTCCCTGGCCATAACAGTATGCCTTTTTCAGGATCATATGACATTGGGCTGCCAGATGAATGCTGATACTGATTTTGGGACTCAAATTGCATATATGGACAGTAGCCACATTAAACATGCATGGATTTGTCAAAGGCCCTGCACATCCTGTAATAGACCTGGGTAGCCTACACACATCTTCCTGTTTGTTTTTTCTTTTATTTATTTAGTATAGTTACATTTATTCACAATATAATTTGGCCATTTTAAATATACAGCAAGAGGAGTTTTGACTACTGCCAACAGCATGTTTTAGAATACTTCTGTTATCTCAAAAATTTCCCTGGTGCTCCTTTGCAATCTCTCCTGTGGTTAAGTGCTTATATTTTTAAAATTGTTATAGATTCGTGATTTATTGTTACTTTTCTCATTAAATATGAAATCAGTTTCTCTAGTAATATCACTTCTCTTGAAATCGCTTTTGTCTGGAATTAGTAGAGTCATTCTAGCTCTCTTCTGTTTGTTGTTTGTTTTAAATTTTTTCATCTCTTTATTTTCAACCTATTTATGTCAATGAGAGGTATGTGGAAATTTTGCCTCTTTTTGATATTAAATAGTTGGAGTTTTTTTTTTATTCTGCCTGAAAATGACTGATTTGGGATGTGTTTAGTGAATTTGCATTTGATATAATAATAGATGTGGTTGTATTTAGATGGAATTTGGCTACTTGTTTTCTGTTTTTCTCATTTGTTTTTTATCCCTCTATTCTTCCCTTTTATCTTCTATACTTTTTTTTTTTTGAAGTGATTACACAAGGGAGCATAATATGCACCTTTAATTTATGATAATCTAATGTAATTAACACTGACTTCTGATAAAATGTAGGAACTTCACACGAATATAGCTCCATTTTCCCCATTCTTTTTGTATTGTTGTAATCTATATTATAGCTATAGGCATTGTAATCTATATAATATAATTTTCTTTTATGCAATGCTGAGTCTTAAAGAAGTTAAAAAGAAAAGTGTATATCTGTGTATATGTATCCCACATTTACCATTTTAATGCTTTTTATTTCTTCCAATGCACATAAATTACCATTTTGTGTTGTCTTCAATCTAAAGGACATTTTTAGTGCAATGGGTGGTGCAATTCTAGCAACAAATTATTCTTGTTGTTTTACTTGGAAAGGGCTTTATTTCACCTTCAGTTTTGAGGAATGCTTTTTCTGGATATAAATTCTTGGCTCATTTTTTCTGTGTGTGTCAGTAATTTGAATGTCATTCCAATGTCTCTTCTGGATTTTATTATTTCTGAAGAAAATTCTCCCACTAATCATACAGTTTTCCCCTTTATGTGATTTTTTCATTCTTCTCTTGCTGGCTTCAAAATCTTCTATTTATTTTTGGTTATCAGGGGTTAGACTATCGTGTATCCAGGTGCAATGTCCTTGGGATTTTTATTTGGGGTTCTTGTTGGGTATATATGTTTTCACCAATTTTGGATGTTTTGTTCATTACTTTCTGGAATATTGTTCTTCTTTACTTTCTTTATCTTCTTCTGGGATTCTAATTGCATGATTGCTGGAAAGTGTGATAGCATGTTACAGATGTAATTTATCTGTTCATGTATCTTAAGCATGTTTTTCTCTCTCTTCTTTGAATTGAGTATGGATCTGTCCTCAAGTTTGGTCATTCTTTTCTTTTTTTTTTTTCTTAAGTGACACAGGGTCTCACTCTGTCTAGAGTGCAGTGGCATCATCATAGCTCAGTGTCACCTCAAACTCCTGGGCTCAAGCAATCCTTCTGCCTCAGCCTTCTGAGTAGCTGGAACTACAGGCATGTACCACTATGCCTGGCTAATCTTTTTTGTTGTTTGTAGAGATGGGTCTTGCTCTTGCTTGGGCTGGTTTAGAATCCTGGCCTCAAGCCTAGATCCTGCCTCAGCTTCCCAAAGTGCTAGGATTACAAGCGTGAGCCATTGCAATTGGCCAATTTTCATATTTTTAAAAATTCCTTAAACATATTTTCTTCTAATTCCTTAAATTTGGTATTTCCTTTAGTTTTGAGAATATTTAGAACAGCCTGCTAAATCCACTCTTACTCGATTTCTATAGACTAGTCTTTTCTCCACTTTGGTATCTTTTCTGTTTCTTTGCTTGACTCACAATTTCTTTTATGAGAAATTGAGCAATGGAAATGGTATGATGGAGATAATATGCTTCGGTTACTTTCAAGTTAGTTTTGTTTTTGTTTTGTTTGTTTTCTGAGGATTGTTGTGGGATTTTTGTTTTGTTTTACCAGGCAATTATACTTTCTAGTCCTAAACTGCAAAATATGTCTGCCTGATATGTCCATTCAGCATTTGTTAGCCTGATTCCCTTGTGGAGTTTCATGATCGGCCAATGACATATGCAAAGGTTATGTTCACACACAGCCTCACCCTCCTTGCAGTCAGGCGTCCCTCCTCTGACACAGGAGCTATGTGTTAGTTGATAGATAGACTCCCAGGCAAAGCAAATCCTTAATTGTCCCTAGGCTTTCAATGAATCCTTAATTCATCCTAGGCTACCTGGATCTCCACTGTGCCTCTCCTGCAAAGAAGTTTAAGGATAATCCAAGATATACAGAGAGTTTATTCATTCAGTCATCCTATATCCCCCTAAATTCCAAAGTTTCTCACTTAAATTTCTTGTTGCTTTCCCACTAGCCCTGAACTGAAAATGCAAACACCATCTGTAAAGCTCAGGGGTATTGCCACCTATTGGAGGTACGGAAATGTTTCAGCAATATAGCCACAAAATCACTATTCTTCCCTGATGAATTAACAACATTTTAAGAATAAAAATTCTCAACTTATTGTCTACCTTTGGTCATTTTAAAATCTTCTGAAGTAATAATATTTAATAATTCTGACCAATTTTAAACTTGCTTTATCCCATCCAAGCACTAACCAGGCCTGACTCTGCTTAGCTTCTGAGATCAGATGAAATCATATGTGTTCAGGGTATTATGCCCATAGACTAATTTTAAACTTGTTTTTACAGAGTATAATCACTTTCTTATCAAGAAATTGTTAAAAGTAAAACTCTTTCATTATATTTTAAATATTTTCATTGTGCATTTTAAATCATTCACAGAATCAGTGTTTTAATGATTCATAGAGACTTGTAAAGGGCTTTGCAAAGCCTATGATAAAAGATATTATGGATACAAAGATTAATTTATTCAGGCACAAATCTAAATCCTTTACATGTCGTAATTCATTTTATCTTCACAGATACATACTTATTCGTGTGAGGTAGTATTATCCTTAGTATTATAATTATCATCATCATCATCCTCATTTTCTGGAAGAGTAAGCTGAGGACAGCTTGGATAAGTGACTTATCCAGGGTCATCTAGCTACCAAATGATAGAATTCAAATGCAGGCAGTCTGAGATAGTGACCATTATATACAGTCTCTAATTTTGTATACTTAGAAAGGCAAACCTAAGAAAATTTCAAAAGTTTTAAAAAACAGTTATTCACCTTCTTATTTCGACTGAATTACACTAAAATTAAAATGAAAATGTCCATTAAACACCATTGAAAACCTCTAAAGGGTGTATAGCACAGGTCTCTAATATTTCCTGGTGCCTTCCTCCAGCTTCATCACATTAAAGACTCAAGGTTCTTTAAGCCATTGGAGTTTTTTTGTTTTATTTTTTTAACAATTCTGTTTAGTTCTCTAATTAATCCCCTATACTTAGTACAATGAGCCAATGAATAGTGATAAGCAGTAGGTTACATTGAGATTCTGCATGAAGTTCTTGAAGTTAGGAATTCTGAGGTATTAGGAAATTTTGCTCCTACATGCATCTGAAAAGGCAAGATAAAATAATTATTTAAAAATAGATGACAAATGCAAAAAAAAAAAATGGATGACATTGCTAGGGTTGATGTTTGAATTGGAAGTGAAGGATTTGGAGAGAGTAGGATTAACATCACATACAAATCTAGGCTTGACAAGTGGAGCATACAAGCAAAGATAAAATCCTCTAATAATTTGTGGTGGGAAAACTATGATCCAAATACTATAGAATATGCATAAATACATTTTGTGCATTGATAATTTTCAAGCTTTCAATGACTAATAAAATATCAATCACATTTTTAAAGTAACACCTTTTACTATACATTTGATCAAAATTAATTTAACTAAAATACCTAAACATTTCATTAAGAATGATTTTCTTTGCCTTCTGTCTTACTCAGGGTACTCTAGAAAACGGACCCTGAAGGCCCAGTTAGAGGCAGAATGATGAGGGCTGTTCTGGAAGCTGACACTTTCAGAGGCTGGCCAGACAACCAGGAGAAATTGCAGATGAGGCAGTGGTGAATGTTGGGAGTCTCTGTGAACAAATTTGAGTACTAGGAAACAGGTGCTATCCAGATGATATGAGGGGGGACAATGACTGTGTCAGAAACACATACTTTGATTATTCATCCTGTTTATCTTTGTAAAATATCAATTTATAGGTCTCAAAGTCATAATACAGTTGCTTTCTATTTCTTTCCCCCACTATATTTCTCTTTTTGTCACCCTTTCTGTATCTATCACTTTTCATTTTGTTGTTGTTTTTGTCGTCGTTAATCAGGCCCAGGCGAGGTTCAAACCTGCTGACCGTGGTGTGCAGGTAGCATTGAGCTACCTGGTGCAGTAAGCATTGAGCTATGGCACCCAGCTTCTCTTTTCATTATTGACAGTATTTTCCCCCTAGACGTCAACTGAATATTCATAAATGGCTCAATGCCCAATATCACTACTTGTGCCCAATATCACTACTTATTATATATATGGCAGGATATGTGATCTATACTGTATTGATCTCGTCAATTAAAGGCTACAGGGAAAGACCAGAGAAAAGCTCAATCCATTTAGAGGTTTTTAAAGGCTGTGATCATTTCCTATATTTTTCCGATTTTACAGTTTACCATTTATAATTTCTGTTTAGAATAAAATACCCTTAACATGTTTGTGACATGCTTATAAAGATAGTTTTTAATGTCAAATATTAAGAGTATCTGAGACTAAAATAACTATAGCTTCAATTTTGGCTCATCTATTTCTTAGTCAGATCATCTTAGTGAAGTCACTTAACTTTTCTAAAAGATAACAATCCCTACTTAAGGAGTCATTGTGAAAGTTAAGTGTGTCTATCAGTCATTGTCCAGTCAGGAAATTAACATCACTCTATGTGATGTTATCAATCAATTAATCAGAAATAGATTGATTATTGAAAAGTTGGCAAAGGTGAAAGCACATTACCCAGATATCAGGAAGATGCTGCCATCCTGGGCTGATGCCTACCAGAGCATTCTTCTCACTAACACTGTTTGAACAGTTACCTTCAGAACCACTGGACCTGCCTGCAGCAGGTGGTATGAGCAGGAGCTGTTATCTTTTCATTTGCCGTCATTGCTAACTTCTGACTCCAAAAGTCTTCATTAGCAGAACGTGGCCTCCTCCTGCCACTGCTGCTATTGTTACCACTATAGGAGGCGTCACCAGAAACAGAATGTCTGATTTCTTACTGATTTCCACTTTGACACCAGTGCTTTCAATTGGCAGAAGATAACCAGAAGCATTTTAGTAGTGTGTGGGAATCTTGCCCTCCGGTTTGAAAGCAAAGATGGAAGGGCAAATTTGGGGCTGAGGCTTAACAGGTAATTGTTTAAAACATTAAGAGGAAACAAAAAAAATAAAGCATCTGCCATAAGATAGATGTCTTAGTGAACTTATTTTTAGACATTTAAGTCTTCTTCTAATTTCTTTCAAATCCTTAGAATTAGTTAAAATACATTCATAATAATAACAACTGCACTTGGTCACTAGGACTCCATTTTTATTTTATTTTTTTTTTTGAGACAGAGTCTTAAGCTGTCACCCAGGGTAGAGTGCTGTAGCGTCACAGCTCACAGCAACCTCAAACACTTGTGCTTAAGAGATTCTCTTGCCTCAGCCTCCCAAGTAGCTGGGACTACAAGTGCCCACCACAGTGCCCAGCTATTTTTTTGTTGTTATAGTTGTTGAGTCGTCATTGTTGTTTTAACTGGCCCGGACAAGGTTCATACCCGTCAGTCTTGGTATAATGTGGCCAGCGCCCTACCCACTAAGCTAGAGGCGCTGCCCAGGTCACTAGGACTGTAAAAGGAAGTATATATCCGAGATGAGAGTGAATCTTTCACTACCTATTGCCTATTGCCATTTGCTTTCTGAAATAGATGAAGGCACAGATCCCTGATCCCTGAGGATCCCTGAGGCATCCTCACAGGAACACTGTAAGGGAGAAGCTAAGAGATAGACCATCCTCATTTCTGATGTTGTGCCCTTCATAACCAAAAAATAATTTATATTATTTAATAGTTGGGTGAAAAACCTCTAGACTTGAGTTAGCATGCATTCCTGTTTTTCTTTTTCTCACTAATTAGTTGGGTAACATTGAGAATATATCAATTTACAGAATGTGGACTTCTCTTGTTCTCTGGAGGAAAAATAAATTCAGATTAGTTAATTCTTTTTAGATCTTATCCAGCTTAATTATTCTGCTTCATCAAAATAATGATAATGATAGTGACAACTTATATAACTAATAGACTTGAATTTTTAGTGGATGCTAACCATATGCCAGAAAGTAGGCTAAGTACTCTGCACATATAATAATAACCATCATTAATGTGTTTCAAGCACCTGCATTTAATAGAGGAGAAAATTAGGCAGAAGTACGTGAACTAGTTACTCTGCTTACGTGAGGGTGGCTGGATCCAGAACTGAAACCAATTGTCAGTGCTCCATTAAAAGTACTAAATATATGAGAAAGATGCCTGTAAATATTAAGTCTATTTTATGTCCAAGGGTTCCTAGGCAGGCACTGTCACTACAGGAGCACTTGCAAGAATAGTAAGCTTTAGTACTGCTTTATTTCAGTGCTACAGTCCATTTACGTGCTGTTCTTTGGTAGAAGGTCCTTTTTATCTTCAACATCATTGTGACACAGTAAATGCACTAGGAAATCAATAAACAAGGCTACACTTTACATTAAATTGCATTTGTATATTGCCTCCTTTTGTCATGCTAGGCTAGCATGCTGAAATTTTTAAAAATTACCTTACATACCTCAATATGCTGGATGAATCATAATTAGCACTTAAAAATCATAAGTACTTTTTCATTAATACACTCTTCAGGTTGTTTAAAAGTTGTGTTTCGTGAACTTCTGTGGTGAACTCTATGGTCAGGAACAAGTAAAATATTAGCCTTCCTGCCTTTTCTAATGATTTCTCAGACCCGAGATTGGAGCTGGGGTTGGGGTTGTTTTTGCTGCCTGGCAGTATCACTGGCACAGGGGTAAAATTGCTTCAGAGTGAACAGTCATTTATGCATGGGAAGTGGTGTCACTCGTATCAATTTCTGGATGATAAAGAACTATTCCAGGGGTCTTGGGGACCTACATTACAAAAATTACACAGTCCTTATTTAGCAGGTATTTTATCTCCATTCATTTCACAACATTTCTCTTAACAAAAATAACAAAACAGGTCACTTGTTGAGCTCTCACTCTGTGCCAACCATTTTGCTAGGTTGGCGCTGTAGCCACAGACAACACTGAGGCCATTGCCATCAGCGAGAAGCTTGTACCGTAAAGGTAGAGATGTAGAGATTGCTGAATAAATTACAAAAGATATGCAAAATGCAGCACACACTTGTCTAAGGAAAAGAACAAGTCCAGAGGAAGGAGAACTCACTCTGCCCTCAACCCTCCTCACTTTCTCTTTGGACTCCTGCTCTTTCCATGGGAATTTACCCCTCATCGGCAGGGCTGTACTGATGGAGAGGAATAGAGCTGTTAATGTCTGATCAGAGAGTGGTTGGAAGAGGTGATTGTGGAAGATTAGGGACAGTGGAGGGGACACTGGCATCTGGACTGCTTTTGAGCCTCCTCTGACAAGCAGGAATGCCTCTTAGCATATGGTCACTGTGTCACACAGCAGAGCATCAGAGGGCCTGTCAGTCATAGGATGTCCACACTGTGAGACAGACTCTGCTGGTATGTGTCCCTCAGCGGTGGAGTAACCTCACTCCAGGTTCTGCATTATTTTTGAGCACAGGAAGCTGTGTGCTCTAATCTCTGCTGAAGGGGTGTCACAAATGAAAATTGCTCAAGTCCTGCTTGGCCCTTCACTTTGTAAGTGTGGACAGCTTCCAAAATGGAGGTACACTACCTTATCTTTTGAACTCAACTTGAGGACTGTATGGGCGAGGCTGTCCTTTTCCAAGGCTGGAACCAGATCAGATAAATTCCTCTTGGTGCAATAACCAAGAGACTCCATAGTGAGCCATTGGGAGGCTCCTTTCTGTGTGTGGTTTTGAAAGTCCTGCCTGAGTGCTTCATACACTGCATGTGTCCTTTGGATGATAGTGTATAAATGACACAAAGGTGTAGAAGACATAAGTTTAATTTCTAGCTTTGTGCTGCTTCTTCTGTAACATGAGCAAGTCAATTAATGTGTCTCATTTCATTTATCAAAAATTTAGAATGATAACAGGCCATCAACTCCACAGTTGTGACTGCATTGCATACATGTCTGTCTTCTCTTTAACATATTTCCTGCTACAGAGGAGGTGCTTGAAGGATGCTTGTTGGATGAGCTTCTAGTGAGAGAAGGAAAGCAATTCACAGCAACTTTTTCTTTTCTATTTTGTTTGTTTGTTTATTTGTTTGTTTTGATTTGTGTGGCATGAAGAGGGAAGAATAAGGATGGGGCAACTATGGAATTCTTTAGCAGTTAGAAACCTTGGTTTCAGTTCCCTTTGCTGTGAACTTTCTACTCCTTTGCATTATTTCACTAACATTGTTATAAATCCAGCTTCATAAGAGCAAATCTACCTGCTACTTAAATGAGAACAAAGCAGGTTTTGATTAGAAATCTCTCAGCAGAGCAGAACATAGTGCTTAGGAATTATATGTTGTGACACAGCATATACTTACAACAGATAAATCATTTCAGTGTTTAAGACTGCCAAATACCACCATTTGTGCAGGGTGACAGCATTCAAGCTAGTTGTTTATCTGCCTGATGGCAAGGATTGCATCTCATTTATTTTTAAATACCTTAAATGGATGGTGGAGAACCTTCCACATAGTGGCTACTAAACAGACATGTATTTTTTTTTTTACATGTAAGTTTTGAATGAATATATTTGAGGATTGGTGTTGACATTGCAAGTACCAGAACCCCAAGGATTGATGTACTATTCTTAGACCAATGAGATAGGATAAATATTATAACATGTTGATGATATTTTTCCACAAGGTGATCACATTTTCAGGCCTGAAACCTCTGTCTCTTCTTACATCTGGAATTTCCCACAAAGTCCTGAATCATGAATTTTTTAGAATTAGGAAGAAGCTTAGGAATTATTAAACTCAATCCTTTTTTTGAGACATTTTGTCCCTTTTATGTATTCATTCAGAATAGGATGGGTACTGGAAGAATTGGTATGGTAAATATTATCATTTTCAAACTATGCTCTGGCAAGCTTCCCATACCACTCTGAAATGTTTTAAGAATAATTTGAGCTACTTGGAGTATATGGCAGATACAGTTGGTTGCCTCCCTAGTGATTGCCGCCTAGTTGTCATTCTTCTTCCCAGTCCCTTTTCTATGTTCAATCAGTTGTGTGCCCAGCTCCACTGAGCTAGTAAAGATGGGTATGAGCCAGCCATGGTTATTCCATTGTGAGGCTTCAGTGACCTGTTTTTTTTTTTTTTATTGTTGGAGATTCATTGAGGGTACAATAAGCCAGGTTATACTGATTGCATTTGTTAGGTAAAGTCCCTCTTGCAATCATGTCTTGCCCTCAGAAGGTGTGGCACACACCAAGGCCCCACCCCTCTTTCTCCTCCCCTCTCACTGCTTTTCCTCCCCCCCATGACCTTAATTGTCATTAATTGTCCTCATACCAAAATTGAGTACATAGGATTCATGCTTCTCCATTCTTGTGATGCTTTACTAAGAATAATGGGGTTTTTGCAATCTCTACTTGTAGACCTCTATAGCACAATTATTTTTTGGGGGGATGGATCTCAGATACCACTTTTTCTTTTTTCCTAAAAGTATTATATGATGCTAAATGTGAAGCCATGGTTGAAAACTACTGCTGTAGCATATTCTGAACAAATAGGTTCTCAACAAATGACTTTTATTTTAAAAATGCATTAAGGGGATTTAATTTTATATAAAGGTAGTTTTTAGTGTTTTTTTTTTTTTCCTGTTAAAATACTAATCAATTTCTGGACTTATACCAGCTCTATTTACAGTCTGCTAAGTGAAATGGCATATGTGTTTACTGTATTGAAATCCAAACAACAGCAACAACAGAAAGTTCTGCTGCTTTGAGTTTTGTAGCCTGTCAAAATGTCAAAAGATTTGGCATTGAGACCTCATTTTAAAAGAACACCTCGAGTTATGAATAGAATATTCAGTAAGCCATTGAAACATCTCAAGCCTGCGTGGAGAGGCTTTGCAGTTAGCCTAGGAGACATTTGCCAACTCATGTGTTCCTCATGTGGAACTGTGTCCTCACCATCCCTGCTGTGGGACATTGGAAATTGCTGCTTGGCAGACAAAGCATGCGGCCCTCTGCATGTTAAAGCTCACTGGTCATTTTTCTTTCTTTCCTGCCCACTGCTATTTTGGGGTCTAAGCTATTAGTGCAAGGTACCTCATCACCTTCCCACACAGTCTGGAACAGAAATGCCTGCATTTTTAACAGGTGACTGCTGTGCCTTTGTTTCTGTTTACCAAACCAATATTGTAGAGTCAACTGCCATGTATTAAATGTTGAGCAAGAAACAGTCTCAAGGAAGCTAAATTCTGTTCTGTCTGCATATCGAGTATGCAGACAAAGGATATATGTTCATAAGTCTAGAACTTAATGCGTAGTGGTCCAAGCCTCCTTAACTTAGGCTATTCTTACATGGAGCAGCCAGGTAATATGTCCTGGATATATACAGGTCTCTCTCATCAGCTGGTCTACCCTCTCATTTTTAGTGACTTTTCTCATCAGTGGATACCAGCCATCCTGATTATTCAATATTTTGAATATTATCACTGCTCTAGAACTTGTATTCACTGGAATTATAGACAGCGTTGTTTGGCGTTTACTTTTCACCCCCTTTTTCACATATTCTGGAAGCTGGATTGGCAACCCTATGAAGAGTTCACGCCTCATGTGTCATGAGGTCACTGTTGATGTGCCTTTGTTTGTTGGCTGATTTGTGTTTGATTTACTTGTCTCAGATGCTTGCCCTAATCTTTTCTATTCAGTACGCAATAAATGTTTGTTGTTTTGGTTAGGGGGTTCAAAGCTACAAGAGTGGTGGGACCACACATAAATGGCATGCTCACAAGGACAATAAGCTCAGAGAGTTGGCATCTCAACATGGACTGTTACACAAAAAACGGTAGTGAAACACCGTGGGTAATTTCTACCTTTCTCTCGCCCTGATCCCAGACATCCCAGTAATTCTCAGCAAGGGAGAGCTACTGTCCCAGACCTTAGCTGAAGTAAGAGCTGTCAGCTCTCAAGTAGCAGCAAAACTCTCCTTCCCTTGACAGGCATCTTATTGGCTGTCTGTGGGGCATGTATTTGATTAGGCAAACCCTTTTCCAAGAACTAGTTACTTATACTTATTTATTCATTTCCCAGGCGTGTATAATTCTCTCTTCTCTTGAAAATTCTAACTGCCACTCAGGGATACATTTTAAAATATGCCGTCATTATGTAGCTAAAGTAGTGTTCTGCATCTGTAATTTGTGGTGTTGATGGATGTGGGCCACACTTTGCAAGCATAATAGTGCAATTTAATTTGTTTAAATATCATTAATACCAATATTTCATAATGTGCCATGCTTGAAAATGGGAATTTTATAGCCAGAAAGTATAGCAGCTAATGGGAAGGAAGCTGGAGAGCAAAGAGCTCTGGCGAGTTCACACATTTATAAGTATTTAATGAGTCAGAGGGGGCTGGTAAGTAAGTGTCTATCTAACCAAATTACTCCCTCTGTTCCTAGTTCTTAATATAGTAATACATCCCCACTTAGGAGTCACAGAAAAGCCAGCTTCACCCAGCCCCTGACACAGTTGGTATCCCAGCCAGCCCCTTTCCTCCCTGGTCTGTAAGTTTCTCTTCCCTCTGTCTTGGTCTTTGTTTCCCTGCTTTGATTCTTCAATTCCAGATATTTTGCCTGCCCCACCCCTTGAACCCTGACAGCCATTTGTCCTGCTTCTCTCCCTGGCTTCTCCCTCCTCCCCTTGTTTTTGGTCCACAACTGCCTAGAGAGGGAGGAAGAAGAGTGATGTCCCCTCCCTCTCACTACCAGCCTTGCAGATTCAAATAAGACATGTGGTACTTCCTAACCTTTTAATGTAGGAGGATTGAACAAAATCAACTTTTTACAGTAGGAAAAGGATCAGTTAACTCACGACAATTATAATACTCCCATCATTAGTATTCATAAGTCACTTTGTTAGAAGCTGAGGACACAGGGCTGTGACCTCAATGAGCTTTCAGTTTATGGAGTAAACTAAATGTTTTTTAAGTCCGATGTTTTATCTGTGTAGTTAATTAATTTTGTTATGATGATATTAATAATAATTGTGGTGCACAGTGATCAGTGTTTTGGATAAGGGAGTACTGGAGCATAGAAAAAAGGTGTCTTAGAGGCTTGAACTGTGGTTTGAAGAATTAGCAGTTTGGAAATTAACATATATTTACTCCAGAGAACATAAAATATCATCGAAAAGGAAAATCCCCCAGAATTTTGTTTTTCTTATCCAATCTGTAACAAATTACCAAAGAGATAAGTTAGTAAAACCTTCCATCATCTTTGGAGAAATGAATGATTTTGAAAAGAGAATAAAAAGATACGAATTACTAGAGGGAAGTATTGATTAAAGGATTAAAAGAACCAATGTACTTTGGCTGAAGAATAATCGTGGCTGTATGTGCACACAAATTAATTTAAAGTTTTTAAAAAGTACTTTAAGTTGATTGAAGAGTGATTATGTTGAAATCAAAATAACATAATTTGGTCAGTTGTTTACAAATAATCATATTTGAGTAGATTTATTCCATATCAAGAAAACAGTCTTATAGAAATTGGGATATGTGTGTATCTGTGTGGAAAAATGACCTAAAAACAGATTACTTGTTAAAATAAATTTTCATCTGTGCAATGGTGTACCCTAAGGAAATACTGAAATTTAGAAAAATGTTATCTAATTCATCAATAAGTTTAATTGATTTTGTCATAGTAATAAAAAGCCAACGTTGATTATCTTGTTCTTTTTTTTTAGCTGAACACTGTGGATATTTGCTAGTGTTTCTGTCTCCAAGTAGCCTCTTTTTTTTTGTCCATTAATCAAACTTTATTTTGAAGAGCTCTTTGTTCTGTGTCTGTAGTCTGTGACATTTGGGTGGTGTTGGGTCTGCTGAATCCACAAGTAAACATCAGAGTAAACATTAGAGATTAGAGCATTAAGTTGCCCTGGCTACAGGGCTGACTCAGATGGATCCGTGACTTAATAAGGACTTTAGTGGGTCTTAGACAGAAATCACTAGGAAAAAGAAAAGTGCCTTTTACATTGAATTTTAACTTTCGAGGATATGAGACTAGCCCTCCGGAGCAAGTCACCTTGCCAAGATCTGTGGAATAGAACAAGGAGAAAACAAAGAGAAAGCAGCCAAGAGATGGGGAGGGAGAAACTGGGTTCTAGTGTTATTTTTTGATTCCCTGAATTAATTGTTCCTAGAGTCTAGCGTGGACCTTTCAGCCATAAGAATTCCCATTTTGCTTAAGAATTGGGCTTCTGTTTTTGTTTGCAATAAGAACAATCCTGATACACACTAATTGGATAACTGTATTTTTAACCTTCAATTTCAAATTAATATTCAACTTTGTTGTGCCTAAAAGTCATGTTCTTTGTATTTTTATTGAATAATTTGGAATTCACATTACAGATATTTGGAAAGGCACCATGGTGAAGGAAATGAGTCAGCCCTCGGTTTTAATCCACACACCAGTCACATCAGCATTGTTTGACACTGAGCGTGTTATTTCAACTCTCTGAACCTTTATTTCCTCATCTGTTAAATAGATGCAATGACTACCTCAAAGGGTCATTGAGGCTTATGTGAGACTATATGTTGTGTGACAGGAGAAGAGTAATTGCTGCTAAAAAATTATGAATCAAACATGTGGTGTTACCTAAGTGCCTTTACTTGGAGATCGCCCAGGTACAATCTTGTTTTTGGCAAGAATCACAGCAGTAAACTAACAAAATAAATAAATAAAGTTGCTCATAATAATCATCATCAAAATTGACATTTCTTGCCTGATCTGGCAGTGATTTATGCCTTCCCCAAGCTGCCTGTTCAGTAACTCCCTTAAGTATCCCCTTTGCATTGAGATGGTATTTATCACAATTTCATCTGAACAACTCATGTCAGAATCACCAGAGATATTAAAAATACAAATTTCCTGATAGTAACATTAGAGTCCATAGGAGCTTCTGAAGGAAACATCGCAGTTTTGGACCTGCCAGTACATAGGAACACACTAACTGGCATGGTGTACAAAGCCCTTCACAGCTCACACTTTCCAGACTTATTTTCCTACCATCTGCATTCCAGCCACACCAAAAATCCTTGGCATTCCTGGAGCATACAGTCCTCTTCAGTCATTAAATTTTTATACATGTAATTATTTTCACCTGAAAAATCTTTCTTTTCACCTTTAGCAAACTCCTACTTATCACTAGTTAGGTTAAATTAAATATTTCAGGATTCTCCCAGTCCACAGAGGCTGTTCTCTTCCTTTTTTAGGTACTTTTCATTTTATAAATTATTTGTTTTGCCTGACTTGTCACCTCCCTCCCCTCCCCTATTTTTCCTTCTGGACTAAGAGCAATCTAGCAATGATCATTATTATTTAATGAAGTTCTCTATAGATGTATGTTGAATAAACAAAGGAATGAAAGAATGAGTAATTCATTATGACAGGCATTGGGATTACAATGGCGTATAAGCAAGGTGTGGGATTAGCTCTCTCACCTAAAATGTATTTGAAAACATAAAGCGTACATATGTTAAATGTATTTGAAAACTTAAAGCTTACATGTGCTAAGGGACTAATGATTGCCTGAAAGAAAAAAGCTTTACAAGTTATAGAGAGACTTCACAAAGACTTGAGGTAGGAGTTAACCCTTGAATGAGAACAGTAAGCATGAGGGGTCAGCAAGTATAGGGTATAATGTTTATAGAATCTGGATATTTAAAAAAATTGAAAATCCTCCTAAGAAATTTTTATTTTTTTAATCCATTCATGTATTGCTGGGCACTTAGGTTGTTTCCACGTCTTTGCGATTGTGAATTGTGCTGCTGTAAATGTTAGTGTATAGGTATCCCTTTTTATAAAATGACCTTTTTTTCTTTGGGTATATACCCAACAGTGGGACTGCTGGGTCAAATGGTAGCTCTACTTTAAGTTCTCTGAGGTATCTGCATTCAGTTTTCCAGAGAAGTTATACTAGTCTGCAGTCCTACCAACAGTGTATATGAGTTCCTTTCTCTCTGCATCTATACCAACATCTGAGAAAGGATTAATAAAATGTGGCATATGCATACTATGGAGCACTGCTCAGCCATACAGAAAAATGGCCAGCTGGTATCTTTTGTGAAACTGGATGGAACTGGAGATGATTCTTATGATTAAAACATTGTGGAAATGGAGAACCAAACACATGTGCTCAATACCAGGTTGGAACTGATTGATCAATACTTCAGTGAACATATGGAAGTAAATCTCAATGAAAATCAAGATGAGAGGAGGGAAGGAGGCTGGTTGGTAAATTCACACCTATTAGACATGGTGCACACTGTCTGAGTAGGGGGCACGTTTATAACCTGGATTCAATGTGTGCAAAAAACAAGTATGTGAACAAAACACATGTACGCCCTAATATTCTGAGATTTAAAAATGAAATCCACTGTGAACCTGTTTTCAGAGAGCCTAGAGAAAATTCAGAAAATAGAAATTCAAATTGAAAGTTAAACTTTTAAACAGACATAAATCTGCCACTACTTTGTAACATGATGGTTCCTATCACAAACTTGGTTCAAAAAGAGATTAATTTGGTTTATAATGTTTATAATGTTAAAAGAAACTACCAAGGTGGGTAAATAAAAATTTTGGTGCCTAAAAATAAATAAATAAATAAAACTTTTAGACAGAAATATGGTAAAAAAAAAAAAAACAGGAAAATTAAATTGTTCTTTAGATATCATGCCTACTTTTCCTGCTGTGGTTGAGATGAGAGACGAGAGTAGGGGCATTTGGGTTTGTAGCGTGACTTCTAGCTATACAGCAGCACGTAGCGCAATGTCCTGGCCTTGTATTTGAAATTTATGATAATATCATTGACATTAAAAGAGAAAGAAAGTGCTTTTTAGGAAGCACATGGGAAAAATTAAGTAGAAAGTAGCCTTTTCATTTTTTTTTGTTTTTGTTTCTTCTAAATACTCAGTTAAAAAAAAAAATACCAGTTACTATTAGTAGCACAACATGTTCTGTAGCACACTTGGGAGAATTAGAGTTTAAAAGCTCACAGGTCTAAAGAAAAAAATCAGCATCCTGTTATTGCTCCAGTAATCAGTTATAGTGATGTGCCTTCCTCATTGAGGCTTTGCAGTAGTTAATAGGTAGAGAAGCTCTAGGGATCCACCGTGGGTAAGTCATGTTTACAATTGGAACATTTGAACAATGTTTATAGATGCTATAAAAGCCATTATCAGATACTTCGGTCCCCAAAAGGTTTTTTAAAAATAAATTTGAAAACCATAAATTTTAACTAATTTAAACCTGTTTGTTTAATTCTAGAAGTTTTATATATATGCAGACATATATATAAATCACACATCAATGCCTCACAAATATAGGTGACTATAAATCTTGTAAAAATCAAACATTTCATGGATTTGTGGCCTTTGCTGTGATCATTAAGATACCTCAATTTGATCAAGTAAACTGTTTATGAGATATTCATGGGGATGTTACCTGACATGAAATCACCAGCCAAGCCCATCATGTTTCTCAGTGACAAGTGGCATTGTCCATATTGCCCCTGCAAAGGGTGTTGCTGGAGAACAGCTGAAATGGCACTAAACTACAATATAAATGATACTTTCTGGATTTGTAAAATGACCCATGAAATAGCAATATGACAAAGCTTCAAGACAGCGTGGCTACTGGCCTTGTTTGGATAATTATGGTATTTTAGCACCAGGCTGTTTTATTTACCAAGACAGGAGGTTGAACCTTCAAGGGCATGCTGCTGCAGGCAAAATTAGGAGATCCAAAAAGACAGCATGGGGGGTGGTGGTGATAGATAGCTATCAGAGGCCCCATCTTAGAAGCTAGGATACAGAAGTGGGACTCCAGGAGGCATGGAAAGAATAAACAGAGTTCCCTGAAATGCAAAGTAAATTAAAGTATATGTGAATTAGTGTAGGAGCTATTAGTAAAATTGTGATAAATGACAGGGCTGGATTCTGTGAGGAATAAGGCATAAGCTGACTTGTTAGATTAAGATACAGGGGGAATAAAGGCATCCTTGATCGTTGAATTTCAATGTATAATCAGCCACAATAAAGAGAACTTTATATTGATCAGTTCTCAAATATCTAAACATGCCATATTTGAGTTAAATTTCCTATCATACAAAGCACATTTGTAGCATACATCTTCTTATTGTTAAATAGTGTGCTTAAAGATTACAAGTCCCTTGTCTACAAGGCCGAAAAGGAAACAAAATTATAGTAGGCAAGCCTACTCTAGTAGGAAACATAGAAGCATTCTATCCCAGAGCAGTAAGGAGTAATTTAGTAAGGAAAACCAAACATTCTGCTCTCCTCTGAAACATAGCATTCAACTGGACAATATCTGCAATGCTTGGGCTCTGAAAATCACTAAAGCAGTCTTATTCAGAGTATAATATTTTTGACAATTAATGATGGCATTTGGATTTAATATTGAACTCAAGAAAATATCCTGACACAGTAGCCCTTGCCATATCGCTTTGTTAAACAAAGTAAGGATATGATTCATGTAAACAATGATTAAGTATAGACACAGGCACCTAGCCTAGGAACTGTTAGTGTGAATTTGAGATTTTAAACACTTCAAACCAGCTGTACTCTTACTTAATGAAATTTTTATGAAAGCTTACTTTTCTATCTTATTTTCTGCACTAGAGTTTTTTAAGCAATAATATTACATGAAAATTTATATAATTATAACTTTAATTACCTAATAATTGGCATAATTAAGCAAAATTTTAAAAGGGCTCCCTTGAGAGGGAGGATACAACTGACCAGTTACACCTGCAGTTAGCTAATTTCAGGTGCTATTATTTCTGCATGCAATTTATTACACGTGCTATTAAATGCAAGCACTAAGGCTGAACTCAAGACAAAGGCACTGATGTGACCCTTTCCTCTTAGTGTTCATGTGCCTTATACCACTGTCTAGAGTCTTATGCTTAATTCAGCAGTGTTTTAAATTCTTAGGAATTCAGAGAGTGTTTTAAATTCTTCCTCAAGTGACATGGAGACTTTGAGTGAATTGTGGTATTTTGCTCACAGAATACTAAGTAGTATGTCCTAGAGAGGAATGAGCCCAAGTCTAGGGCTCATATCCAAATAGAAATGATTAGACATCTATAAAATAAACAGACCATTTGAAAGAGTGAGGTGTACCTCAAAGGAAGAGTTCATAGAAACCAAGTTTTTGGAGTTGAATCTTAAAGTGAGGGGTTCTGATTTACTAAGTTAATTGCTTATTGATAACACAATAGGAGTTTAAGAACTGATGACTGAGTGAACAAAACTTGCAATTACTTTAAGACCATTTTGAATCTGCATCTTGAGATATCACTGGTGCCTCTTAACCAAGTGTATTATGCTAGTGTATTATACACCAAGTGTATTGTGCTAGTTTTCTGTATACAGATGCCAATAAAGGATGTTTTTCTAAATATATAAAGTTATTACTGACTTGGCTTCTACAAGAGAAGTTCTTCAATGTTTTGTATTACTAATTATTGAAGAAACTGAAATAGTCTAATTATAGAAAAGGCAAAACTTTTAGATTGAGAAAAAAATTATTCTAGATTATTCTATTTCGATGTGTTTTGTAACTTATTAAATTCCTACAAAAGAAATTTAATTTAGATTTAATTTTATGAGATCAGAGCCCTGAGGAAAAAATTAACATCTCTGAGATAAGATTTCCTTATTAGAGAGAGCAAGAAATTAAGCTATTTTCTATCAACAATTATACTGCTTGGTTATAGCATGGAGCCAAAGTATGTTGTTCTTGTCACTCAGAGTTTGTCTGAAGATACAGAGTGTAGTTGGCAGTCTCTTTGCATCTCTATTTCCATTTCTCATTCTGTCTCCACTGTTATCTGCAGGGATTTATCATTCTACATGTGGATTTTAATTATGAATAATTTAGAAATTCTGTAATAATTAAAACAAATCTATCAACTACATAGTGAATGACCACATACGTAAATTAGCTATTAGCACAAATATATGGGATATATTTTGCATGAGTAAACATGAATATATACTCGTGTATGTGCATATACACATACTACATATCTACCTTTGTAGCTACTTCCATATATGTACATATCTATGTAATATGTCTTAGTACTATATGTTATTTATGTATGAATACATAATGATACAACTATATATAGTGAAATAAAATGTTCTCAACAATGTAGCTCTGAAATATTAGAGAAAAAACTGTTTGTTTTTATTTGAATCACCAAATTGCCCTTTGGTATAAATTATTCCCTATTGCAAATTAATTTTTTCAGAAAAAATGATTTATGACTCATTTCTCTAGTATCAGGAATGTTCCAATTATCTATAACATGTCTGTCCAGAATTTTGATCCATAGGAAATAAGTAGAATATTTGTACTTTGGTTATTTCTGTATTTCTATTCTGGTTAAATCTCTCTATATACATTCACATAAATGACTTTGTCATGTCTTACCTAAATCTCATCACTCCATCTCCTCCTTCATCCCAATATCCTACTTATTAAAAAAAAGTCTCAACCGTCATGATCTATAGCAAGAAGTTAGCAAAGCAGGTGGGGCATTTGTTGTTATTATTGCCATTTTGTGGTTTTGCCTTGTTTGTTTTAGGTCTTCTATTCTTACAAAGGCTTTGTTTAGTGAGCTAGTCCAATGATATGCAAAGCAGTGTATTGTAAAGTATAAATATCTCTCTTCAAAAGAAGAAAACTATTCCCCCAAAAGATAATTTTATTTGTCTTAATGTAGTCGTAACATGTGAGTTCTTAGCTTGGCCTCACTGACTGGCCTTTGTAGGTTGAGATTTCAGCAAGTTGCATATGATTAAAAGAAGTCTTGGAACTAACAGTTTGCTACTCCAGAGTATTGTTTGTTTGCCTGCTTGATTGATTCTCTCTCTTATTATGTGGATGCACAATAAAAACTTTGACTAAGCACTTAATTTGACAACTACAGTCTTAGCTTTCTATCTCCAATATTGCTCTTGTTTATTCTAATATATTTTTCAAACAGTATATATTAAATGATGCACAAATCTACTCATGCACTTACGTGCATATGCACATGCACGCTCTCTTCATCTCTTAATGGTTCTAGGAAAGGAGCTTATTTTGTTCCAACTTAGATTTTCCACAGATTATTTTCCTGATCTTTCCATTTCCATTTTTTGTCCTTTGATCCAGGTTTATTTCTTCATTTTCAGTTTCAGTACCATGCAATAGAAATAGTTGTCTCTTTTTCTGTCTTGTTACCTATTTGTGGAGGGTTTAAGAGGATTAATGAGAATCAGGGTTTTAGCAGCAGTACATCTATTTCAGACTTGTTAGTGCTGTTAAATGGTGGATAGCAATCCCTTTATGTCATTGTGAGCACAGGTTAGAATTTCATGACCAACTAGGAGTTAAGCTCAGAAAAATACCATTGATGAGATTCCTGGGCACTGAACATTTTGTCTCATTTAGTCTCTCAGGAGACAGCAAAATATAAGTAGGTGTTCTAAGGAAAGAGGAACTGAATTTTGAGCTGTATCTGAGTTGTTCAACTTTTCCATGTGTCTTGAATTGTAAAATGGGTATAACACTCAATTCATTTTTATTCCCATGAGCTGAAGAAAAAAATAAATGCTTGACTTATGGGGAAGTTTTATGTACTTCATATTAAATATATCAATATAATAACTATCAATATAACTTTTCTTTCAAATTTAAAAAAGTATGTCAAAACAAACACATAAATTTATGGGCAATAAATACGTCATTATCATCTCGAAGTGAGGTTCTAGCTGAAAAGCATTTTGTCTTATGATCATAACAGATAACTCATAAAAACCATATAATAGCATATCTCTTCAAGTGATTTCATATTAAAATAGATAGAATGACTGCATATGGTATTGTCATTGTTTAATTATAAAATATCACAGGAGAAAATAGACATTCAATTCATATATCATTCTAGAATTGATATTTGATTTTGTCTGTCAACACCCTTCTTAATTGTGTATTCATTAAAATCCCTATGTTCATTTTTTTCCTAAGGCATATTTCAAACACTCTTTAGCATTTTGTTTAACTTCATGATGTGTGGTGCTACAAAAGTGTGCATGCAGATAATACTATGGAATTTGTTTTAATATGTAGAACTTAATAAATCTGCTCTTTTTTTCATGGTTCATATTTTGTATTCACATTTTCCTAGATAAGCGTTCATTATTTATGTAAGTCTATACTATTTCTATCCACTCATTTTAATACATTTGGCTGAAAATTCATTATCTATGGAAGCGCACAAATGAGAGACAACCAAAGGTTTACATACCTCCTAGTGAGATGCCTTAATTGCCATTTATATTAACTTTCAGTGATATTTAATTTCAGGTAATGAATAAATTATGTGGAAATGGAATTTGAACACCTGTCCCTATTTATTTCAAATAGCAAACATATAGATACCATGTAACATAATATACCTTCAAAGTATCCTTCTATCAAATTTTCTCATTCTGTAGTTATCAATCCTCATAATATTCACCTAAGACTTTCTACAAGGGGCCTAACATGTAAAGAGATTCATGGAACAAACAATCATTGAATATATTCTATGTGCTATTTGCTAGGAGACTGCTAAGACAAGATAGTTAAAATTTCTGATTTAATTCAGCTGATATGCTAGCAAAGGAAATAGATAGCCAAGAAGAAAACATGTAAATAAATAGGTGCAGATAATGATGGCTAATATGAACAGCATAAAGCAGGGTTGGAGGTTGGAGAATGATCAGGAAGGACTTCTCTTCAGTAGTGACCTTGGAGTATAGCCAAAAATGATGTTAAGGTGAAGCTATGGCTACCTGAAGAAAAAATACTGTAGATGGAGAAAAGAGATGAAGAGGGGGCCACCAGCCTTAGCATGGCTGAAGAAGGATCAGAAGGGTGGTGAGCTGGAGGGCACGAGGTATAGGGAAAGTACTGGAGATAATTTAGAGAAATGGCTTATTTAGGGCTTAGCAGGCCATGAGGAGGAAAACCATGGGTGTGACTATATGTGACAGAAACCCCTGCAGGACTTTGGGAGAGTGAGTTGGTCTGAGCTTGTTTGATGAAGCATGTGCAACAGATCCCAGTCCCCAAATAGTCTCACACTCCCTCTAGGGTGACAGAACATAATGTATAAAAAGCTTAAATGGGTGCTTTAAAAAGTTGTGAACACAGGTAATTCTATGGAATTTTTTATGTGTAAAACTTGCTAACAAACCTCATTTTTTTTTTCATGGTTAATATTTTAACCATGCTGTGTTCCAGAAATTCAGAGGATTATGGAAATGCAGATTTCGGAAAATTTAGGGTTAGGGAGAGTAAGATCTAAGCTGAGCTTTGAAGTAAGAATAGTATTTAGATACGTGAAAATAGACTTAGCCCAGTGTGAAAATTAAGCACTTTTTGTTTAGGTGCATTAAAGTTAACCTAAGAGCAGTGTTTTAGGGTGGAAATAGCAAAAGCAGTTTGACTAAAGCCAAGGACAAAGATTAAGGCTTTATTTGGAGATAGAAGTGGTTTAAAGAATTTTGAGCAAGAGCAATAAAAGACTGGTCTTGTATGGAAATTATGTGTATTTAGCCAGAAATTAAATAATTATGACACTGAGATTTACAAAAAGGAAAAAAATATATACTATTTGAATATAATTTCAGGAAAACAACTGAGTTCATCATACCTCATTCAAATTGCCATATCTGATAGGATTATCTTGTGGGTATGTTTCCTGAGGAATTTCAGGGATGCTTTTGATTTCTTTCATTTATTTACCCATAGAAATGTAACCATTTATATCCAAGAAATTAGCCATTGTTATTCAAATGAGAGAATTTTGGCCTTTAATATTAATAACACATTTGTTATTTACCCAGCACACATTTTCTGTGTTAATGCAATGAATTAAAATTGAATACTTCTTTTTTTTTTTTTTTTTTTTTTTTTGTAGAGACAGAGTCTCACTTTATGGCCCTCGGTAGAGTGCCATGGCCTCACCCAGCTCACAGCAACCTCCAACTCCTGGGCTTAAGCGATTCTCTTGCCTCAGCCTCCCGAGCAGCTGGGACTACAGGCGCCAGCCACAACGCCCGGCTATTTTTTGGTTGCAGTTTGGCCGGGGCTGGGTTTGAACCCGCCACCCTCGGCATATGGGGCCGGCGCCTTACTGACTGAGCCACAGGCGCCGCCCAAAATTGAATACTTCTAACAACCCTTCAGCTATAGGGTTGCATATCTGGAACCCTACTACTATTCTATGTTTTGGACAGACCAAAAAACATAAAACTGTTTTTGTATAGAAACAGAAGTGAAGGAAGTGATACACTCATGGTCATTAATCTAAATTCCATTCCATAGGCATTCATCATCAAGATTTAGTAGTAATAGTAAAATAGCATATAAACAATTTCCGTAGGTAAGTACTAATGTGCAATAAAATAATCATACTGACACTATTCATTGATCACTTAATTGACTTAATTGTATCTACCAGATACACATTTCTCTAATGCCAATAATTTTCCTGAATTTCTCATCATTAAACATTTTTTTAATTTTAATTTTAATTTTTACATACACATGTGTTAATTAGGTTTCCATTTTTTTTTTGCCTTCACAAAATTAAAAACAATTAAACTTTAATAACAACAACAATGTTTAAGATAAGGATTAGAATCAAAAAACTTTGTAAAAAACAAACAAACATAAATACATTCAGAAAAGGAATCAGACAATTGCTACACCGAAATATTAAGCAATAATAATAATGCAAAGAAAGTAATGTTCTTATGTTTCTATCTATAGTTAAAGATAGTCTTCCTTTGATTAGCCTACATAGTTTATAACTTGCAAATTATCCATGTTGGTAATATTTTTGAAATAGTAATAGTCTGGCCACTTGCTAGTTTGTGAAGCCCTATAGTCTCAATGAGTTCTGGTTGCAAAGAACCATCATTTACAGATTGTAATAATTATGGGTTAATTTAAATATGATTAGAATTCATAAGTTATTTAATTAATCTACTGAGTTTTTTGGAACTATGATTCTGCTAAAATTTCTGATCTAGCATGTAAAAATGTAAAAGTTCAATTCAAATTGGAGTGGATTTTGTATTTGGGTTATTTATGATTTTTCAGATGTATCTAAATATTTGTAATTGATTTTGCCTTCCGACTACATTCATTCATTCATATTTCTGCAAATATTGGAAATATCTATTCTGTACCAGACCCTGGGTTAAATATCGAGACAATATTTTTAAAAATCATTCCCACCCTGCCCTCTAGGAGCATACAGTTTAGGTTTAAAGATGGCGGAAATATTTAAACCATCACTCATGTAAGTTCAATATTAAAATTGTGGCAAGGAGGAAAGATAGACATGTTGTTGGGGGAAGCAGGGACAAGTAGGAACAAGTGTCATGGAATCCATGTGCTAGAGTTAGTGTGGTCTATATGTGCTGTATCCTTCAGGCATAACAGTTCTATGGCTTTTGCCATGATTGCTAACCTGTGACTATGATACTTCTTAGGAAGTTTGAGTTAAGCTTCAGAAATTTATTTTATTTCCCTGAGTCCTTGATTTTACGAATCAGTTCTCACAGCCAGAGAACAGCTAGAAAGATATCTTTCTCAGAGCCATGTGTTCTCCATTCCCACATAAGCATATGTTTTATATCTACTAGGATGAGTATTTTGCTTAAGAGCTGGGAGGGTAACATTTCAGATTGTAGCTAAAATACAACCATTAATTTTTAATAACCAGGGGAAAGGATTTTTACCTTTTTTTTCAATTTTACATTATAATAGCAGCTCAACTAATGCATGTATAATTTTCTTTCCTTTCTGCTTATCATGCACTGCTAACATGGACTTCTACAAAGGCTCAGGTTGGTGTTGCAATCTGTTTTGATCTTTTTTGTTTTCATTTAGCAAAAAGAAGCTATGATGTTCTCCTTCACAAATCAGCCTTTTTTCTCTTCGTAAATTCTGATGAAAACATTGTTCACATATGGAAGAAAAAAAATCCTCCCATAGAAGAGTCATTTTTCTCATATGAATGAATTTCTTTACTTCAGTGAAAGGAATATTTCAGAAACACAGAAGATTGATTTATATCTGCTTAAATTTGCCATGCCTGGCTTATTTTGTGATAGGAAGAAAACAATGCTGTGAGATTTCAGAATCAGC
Source organism: Nycticebus coucang (assembly GCF_027406575.1). Taxonomy (NCBI): domain Eukaryota; kingdom Metazoa; phylum Chordata; class Mammalia; order Primates; family Lorisidae; genus Nycticebus; species Nycticebus coucang. Next base: position 30,242,535 of record NC_069786.1, read on the forward strand.
ATACCAAACCACCTCTGAAAAGATTTCTAATATTAAATCTGCTCTGCACTTTCAAAATGTATTAGATAGCATTGTGTAATATAGCTGCTACAAACAGTGTTAAGAATTCCATACACAGCTTCCCCTCCAGATGCTGAATCTAGCATCACCAAATTCTTCGTAAATGCTATTCAGAATATTGACAGTGTTTCTCTCCTCTCTTTCTCTCTGTTTTTTTAAAGGCATTAATCTACTTTCAAGATTACATCAATATTTCATATAAATCTCAAGTTCTTTACTTTTATGGTTTTAATAAATCCACATGCTATTTCTGTCCACCCCAATTCTTGTTTGAGATATTCTTGGTCATATAATAAATAAAAACATCAGTAATGTCTTCAAAGACTACATGGGTAGTAGACTGAAGTGATGTTTATGATGCCTTAGGGGTCAAGTGCTAAGTACAGCTCAAGTGAGTTTGTCAGTCACAGGAGAACCCAAGTATATTTGTGTGTGTGTGTGTGTGTGTGTGTCCTTGCAGTTTTACAAGGACTATGAAGGGAAAAAATGGCTAGTTTGGATCCCATGCACTGGGGAAGGTATAAGATGTACAATTCCAAACCTACTCTGCCTCTACTGTTTGGTGTCTAGATAGCAGACTTTCAGATCCAAGAATTTCATGATTTCATACCTTCTGTTCTGCCTAAACTTCATGTAAATGCTCACGTTGTCTTTTATACTCATCAGTGTATAAAATTATGACATCATGTTATTGAGATTATCTACCATTTCATGCTCTGAACATGTACAAACAGCTTGTCTGGAGGATAAATTTGCTTAAATTAAATATCAATTTCACATTTTCATATTTAACTTCTACAATTGTTACAATGATGTGTCAAATGAATACTTAAGAGTCCTATAGCAAAAAATAAAAAAGTCGCTGATGAGTAATAATGACTTTTTACTAGGAGTGCTATTATCAATATAATGTTGCGTGACACATGCAACTTGATGGATTGTTTCAATTTACTGACCTGAGACATGTCATTGTGTTGACTAAAAGTCATACCTTTTGGGGGGTTGAAGATTGTGGACATTCTCCTCCTAATTCAGGGCATACTTTCTTTTGAATAACCAAACCTTCTTCTTATTGATTAGTATATCTTATTTTTATTTAACTTTATGCTAAAAGGATCACATTTGAAATTTTCCCCTAAAACTTGATCCCACAATATAAAAAGCAAAATATTAAAAGTTTAATATAGTTAGGAACGTGTTATGTAAAATGGACTGTGAGATATAGAGAAGGGACAAGCAAATATGAGTTTGCAGGCAATAAGGTCTTCTCGCAATTACTCAGTTCTGCTATAGTAGCATAAAAGCAGCTACAGACAGCAGATATATGAATAAGCATAGAAGTGACTCAATAAAACTTGATTTAAAAAAATAGGCAATGTCAGCAAAAATAGTATAGAGGATATTTCAAAAAATTCTATCCTATATAAAAGTATCAAGCATATTGGTAAAACTGGTCAAATTCAAGGTTCTTAGAACTCTGGAAATTAATCAAAAACAATCTTGTAGCAATCTCAGAAGCATTTATTTAGAGTAAAACAAGTGAGTCTTGGTAAGAACGAAGAGTTTTATTGCATTTTAATTTGCTCTGTTTTCATATTGGCAGCCATAGCTCCAGGGTATCCTTAAATGAAGCTTCCCATTAATGTAGTCAAACAAACAAACAAACTTCATTCTGGAAGCAAGGAGGAAGGGCTGAACAGGGGTAGAGTTTCCTCAAAGTCCTCTCTTTCAAGAATTATTGTTTGAAGTGTTTGGTGGTTCCTTGAAGGCTGTCTTTGTTTTACCATATTCTCCTTTTACCAGAACTGAAGTTAATATGAACAGCTTTTTACCTGGAGACATTAAGTCTAAAATAGTCAAAGGCAATTATTTAAGTTATGGCTACCGGATACTGCAGATAACAGTTGGGTTAACAATAGGATAACAAAAAGCTTATAAGGAAAAGCTAGAGAATGAAATGTCTGTAGTTTTCAAAATCTCTGAGATATTCCTGGGAATTAGAAGAGTATGCACACATTGGGAAAGCCCAGACAAGACTCAAAGCTCTCACATCAGGCTAACCTTGATAGTCTTTGCATGCAAAAAATTAAGACAAAAGCTGTTATATTAGATTATTAAGTATGAAATGTCCACTTTCCTTAAGTACTAAGTTTAAGAGTTGATGTCTATGACATTTCACTTTGACATGTTTTGTTTTCTTTTTATTGTGAAAGTACATCTTCATTCTTTCAAATTCATATTTTGGCTTGTTGAGAGCAATGTATAACTTCCATAAAATCATTGATGAGTCAAAAATTCATTTTATTTTCAAACATGAACTCTGTCATGGAACCAGTGCAGCACAGACAGCACAAAATATTAAGGAAGTATTTGAGAAGGATGTGTCTAATGAATGCACAGTATATTGATGGTTTGAGAAGTTTCACTGTGGTGATTTTAATCTTGAAAATGAGTTACGTGGGTGACCTGAGACCAAGATATATAAAAATGAGTTGAAAGTTGTACTGGAAGTGAATCCATCACAACCTATGCATGAATTAGTAGGAAAATTTGACGTTACTATTCCAACAATAGTGGACCATTTGAAGCAAATCAGCAAGATAAAGAAACTGGTGAGATGGTTTCTGCATCAATTAAATAAGAATCAGAAGAAAAATCTATCGAAGCTTGCCTTATGGCATGACATAAAAGCAAACCTTTCTACGTAGTATTGTCACGTGATAAAAGTGGATTATTTTTTATAATTGCAAGCATTTGGCACAATGTGTAGATAAAGATGAAGTACCAAAACATAATCCAAAATGTAATATTTATCAAAAAAGCTAATGGTATCTGCTTAGTGGTCCAGGGGCTGGTATTATCCACTATAGCTTCCTGAAATCTGGTCAGTTAATTATAGTGGATGTTATTGCAACCAATTGTATGAGATGATGAGGATGCTTGTGATTAAGCAGCCAAGATTGGTCAATAGAGATAGGCCATCCTCTTACAAAATGTTTTAGCACATAAATAACGTTATTCAAAATACAGAAGCTGGACTTGGAAATACCCTGTCATCTACCATATTCACCAGACTTTGCACCAATTGACTACCACTTCTTCTAGTCCTTAGACCACTTTTTGCAAGGAAAAATATTCAACTTTCAACAATCTGTGAAAAATGACTTTTGTAATTTCATCTCTAACTCTCTAAGCTTCTTCACTTCTGGCATAAACAAACTACCCTTAAGATGGCAAAACTGTCAATGGTGTAGGTCCATACTTTATTTAATTAATTGTACTGCTTCTTGTTTGAGATATAGTAAACTAAACTCTTGATTCAAACTTGTACATTTCAGATTTAATGGCCTAATAAATTGCCTACCAGAATGTTGAATATGTGCTCCAACACATGCATATAGCCCCTTAGCAAAGACTGGTAAAAGGTATTAAATTAAATACCTTAGAGGAAACCTTTATCAGATCATTAGACAGAGACATCATTAGACATGACAAACAACAAATTCATCATAGAATTTGTAAAAAATAATAATAAGTAAACAATAGCAAATAGCAGCAACAAGCATTGAAGAGAGGAGAAAATCTGCTTTTGGGAGGGGGTTGCCATATTATATTATTTTAAATGCTTTTTTTTTCCAAAAAAATATTAGGTTACATGCAAAGTAAAGTAACATAAAGAATTGCCCCAGACTTAAAGCAGTCAATAGAAACTGTCTCTGATGAAGCCGAGGTGGTAAACTTAACTGGACAAAGATTTTTGAATCAGCTCTTTCAAATATCTTCAAAAAGCTAAAGGAAACCATGTCTAAAGAATTAATGTATGAGGATGATGATTTCACATCAAGTAGAAAATATCATTAACTGGATAGCAATTATAAGAACCAATAAAATAGATATTCTTGTGGTCTGAAGTATAAAAATGAAAATAAACAATTAACTAGAGGGTTTGACAACATATTTGGCCAAACAGAATATAAAAAACAGTAAACTGGAATATATGCCAATTAAGATTATTAAAGTGTACAAACATTTGTAAAATAGGAATCTCGGAAGAGAAAAAAGGTACAGAAAGGGAGAAAAAGAATATTTGAGAATTAAGGATCAAAACTTACCAGGAAAACATTATGCATTCAAAAGCTCAGCAAACTCTGTGAGATAAAATCAGAGACATCTCCAGCAAGACACATCCTAATAAAAACAAAGTAGATCGCAAACAAAGCAGCAAAATAGAAATGACTCATTAGAATCAAATAATCATGAATATTAGGATTAACAGCTTAGTTCTCATCAGAAACCAGAGGCCATAAGGCAGTAGAAAAACATATTTAAAGTTCTGGAAAATAAAAATGACTTTCAACCAAGAATTATATTTCCAACAAAATCATTCTTGAAAAAGGAAGAAGAAATTAAAAAATTCCCAAATAAACCAAAACAGATAATTCACAGCTAGCTTGCCAGACATACACTAAATACTAAATGAAGTCCTTCAAAGCTGAAATGAGAGGATGCTAGACAGCAATTTAAATCTACATAGAGAAAACAGAGAGTTTCAAGAAATATGAACTTAAAGGTAACTACATAAGTATAGAACACTCCACCTATAGGAAGACCTTTGAACAAATGATACTTGGACAACTAGATATTACATGCACAGAGTGAATTAGAATCTGCTTCACATCATATACAGAAATGAATTTAAATTGATCAAATGTAAGAGCTAAAATTATAAAGTTTTAGAAGAAAAGTTTGATGTAAGGCCTTGTGATCTTGCATTAGGCAATGGACACTGAAAGCTCGAGTAACCAAAAAGAAAAGAGATAAATTGTACTCCATCAAAATTAAAAACTTTGCAATTCCAAGGACACCATCAAGGAAGTGTGAAGACACCCAAAGGTTGGGAGAAAATATTTACAAATATTTATATACATCTGACAAGGGTCTACTATTGACAATATTATGTATATGAAAAACTTTTACAAGTTAACAATAACAGAATGCAAATAACCCAATTAATAAATGGGCACAGTACTGGAATAGACATTTATCTAAGATATGTCTTACAGAAGATAGACAAGTGACCAATAAGCACTTGGAAAAAAAATGAGTAAAAAAAAAGCTCAGAAGCTAAAGGTTTGTCATTAGGGAAATACCAATGAAAACCAAAACATAATATCACTTTACACACACAAAGATGTTCTTAATGAAAAAATACAGTAAAAGTTGGTAAAGATGTAGAGGAATTAAAATCTTCACACATCATTGCTGGGAATGGAAAATATTGCAGTCACTTTAGAAAGCTATTTATCATCTCTTCAAAAAAGATAAATACTGAGTTTCCACATGACCCAGAAATTTCACTTGTAGGTATATAACCAAGAGAATTGATAAAATATGTCCATGGAAAAACTTGAATATAAATACTCATAGAAGCATTATTCACGGGTGAAAAACCAAAAGGTAAAAACAATTGAAATGGTTCATCAAGTGAATAATTGGTTAACAAAATGTAGTACATCCATATGGTTGAATATTATTTAACTATAAAAAATAATTAAGTACTTAACTATGCTATAGCATGGATGAACCTTGAAAATATTATGATAAGCAAAGAAGTCAGGTACAAAAAGCCTTATATTATATGATTATACATGATTCTATTTATGTATAATGTGCAGAACAGGCAAATTCATAGAGGAAGAAAATAGATTCATGACTTATTGACAGGGCAGGTGAAAGAGAATGGGCAGTGATTGCTGATGGGAATGATTTTTCTTTTTAAAGTACGGAAATATTCTGGAATTACATATAATAGTGATGGTTGTACAACTTTGTCATTATATTTTTAAAACATTGAATTTTACACTTTAAAAGAGTGGATTTTATAATACCTAAATTATACCTCATCAAAAAGAAAAAAGAAAGAAATAGGAAGTAAGCCAAATTTGGTCCATTGGCCACAGTTTGCCAACCCTTACAGAAGAGAAAAAGATCCAGGCCATCTTTATTCATTCAGTGCATACGGGAATTAAACCATGAGAAAAAGGAGTAAGTTACGAAAGATCTGGTTCCAAACTGTTGAGTTTATATAATCTACAACTGTTGCTATCAGATGACATTTATCTGTAAGGAAGAATAATTTTTATGATATTCATACCCTCCTATTTCTCATCAATGCCTTATACTCTACCTTGTATATAGTAAGATATCCCTAAATAAATAGTTAATGGTTTGATCTCAATTAAGACTTTCAACCTTGGCCACTTTATATGTCCCAGCTATAAATCAAAAGCATTTCTTTTTTTAGGAGGAATCGTTTCATACTCATGAGAAACAAAAACTTGACATGACTATGGAATTGCAAATACTCCCTTGTATCTTTTTTTTTTTTTTTTTTTTTTTTGGCCGGGGCTGGGTTTGAACCCACCACCTCTGGCATATGGGACCGGCGCCCTACTCCTTGAGCCACAGGCGACTCCCTTGTATCTTTATGAGAAATAGAAATGATATTTTTGGAATTACTGAGGTTGTTTTGCTGGCTTAGCTGTCATTGACTCTTTTTCTCAGCAGTGTATCAGGAGCTATCGGAGGATGAGAAAGCATAAAACTTCAAGTCATGTGTCTGTCTGCCTCTTTCAATCACCTCTCTTAGGTTTTAAGACTGCATTGTTAGCCAGTATTCATGCATTAATGCATAGAAAGATTAATCTACATGGGAGTGCTAGTGTATTTTTTATTTAAGAAAAAAAAAAAAAAGGAAAGCAGTTGGAATCCATGATTGTATAGTTTATTCCCAGCCCCAAAATGTTATCAACTCCATGCCTCCCTGCTAATCTTAACTCAAAACAAATGTTACTTGTTACATTGAACTCTCTCAAAGTTGCTAAAGTTTATATACCACTGCTGTCCTTTTCTTGAAAATGATAAATGTTAATGTTATGGTTAATTAATGTCAGGTTATGAACAGAAGAGCTAGACCCCGAGAGTCCCCTAAGTGAGCTGCCAGAAAATCAATGGCGGAACCTGAATCAAAACCTCTTTCTCACAGCTTCCTTCATACTTCTCTGCTCACCAGACCACAGATGATCTCTCACATAGTATAAAGAATCACTTTACCCATCACTGGAATGAGTACCACAAAGAGGACCACATTATCTATTTAACATAACCCAACCAAGGAATCTAATAATGACGGACAGGAGTCCAATGTGAGCAAAGTACTTGATGCTGCCCATCTCCCAAATTGTTCTGCAGATGCTATTCCATCAACCCGAAGAAGTATCTTTCCTGCTATGGAGGAATATTTTCTTTTAATTTATTTTTTTTATTGTTAAATCATAGCTATGTACATTAGTGCAATCAAGGGGTACAATGTGCTGGTTTCATATACAATCTGAAATAATCTCATCAAACTGTTCAACGTAGCCTTCTTAGTTATTGTATGTAGACATTTGTATTCTGCATTTAGTAAGTTTCGCCTATACCCATTCTAAGATGCACCGTAGGTGTGACCCTACCTATTACCCTCCCTCCACCATAACCTCCCCCCTCCCTTCCCTCCCTTGGCCCTTTCCCCATATTCTTGTGCTATAGTTGGGTTATAGCCTTCATGTGAAAGCTATAAATTAGCTTCACAGTAGGGCTGAGTACACTGGATACTTTTTCTACCATTCCTGAGATACTTTGCTAAGAAGAATATGTTCCAGTTCCATCCATGTAAACATGAAAGAGGTAAAGTCTCTATCTTTCTTTAAGGCTGCATAATATTCCATGGTATACATGTACCACAATTTGCTAGTCCATTCATGGGTCGATGGGCACTTGGGCTTCTTCCATGACTTAGCAATTATGAATTGGGCTACAATAAACATTCTGGTACAGATGTCTTTGTTATATTGTGGTTTTTGTTCTTCTGGGTATTTGGTATCCTAGTAGAGGATATTTTAACAGACCTCCCTGCCCCCAGCCACATGACAAGCCAGCTCAGCTCTAGAACCGTAAGCTCTATACTTCCTAGAGTTGAGTCAACAAGAGTTGATTATGAGCCTAAAATGAGTCAAACACATGCCAGATGCTGTGTGAAGCATAAGACATGGGCCCTATTACCTAACCAATCAAGTTGTCACTGTGAGTGTGACCTCCTAACACTGGCAGGCACTGCCTTTAATTGTGCATGGTGAGTGCCAACCACCTTGAATATTACCTGCCTTTAAATGGAAAAAAAAAAGCAATGCTTTTAGAAACCTGCATGTTTCTTCATTCATAATTTAAGGTATCTTTAATTGGGATAAGAAAATGGGGTAATAATATCTGGTACTATTACCCCTATTCAGAGAAAATAAATTCAGAAATGAGAGAAGTTTGACTCCATATAAATCTAGGAGATATAAGAAATAATTCATTTGGACTTCTGTTTCCTAGACCCCTTTATATCTAGGGGACTACATGTCAGTCATAAGCAATTATATTTAAATTATTGATGTACAATGCTAAAATTCTTATAGAATTAATAACAAAGAGGGTCAAGTTTTGACATCAGGTGCTACTAGCATCATGGCTTGGTCTAGGTGTGCTTTTCAGAAGCATATTCATAGAGTATTTTTTGCATTCATTTCTTCAGTATTTATCCTGATATTGAGAAGAGAGGATAAGCCAGGAGCAATGGTGTACAAAGATTTTTTTCCTTTTTGACGGGTTGAGTTTGTTTGGAGTTTGTTTCATTTTGCTTTGTTCTGTTTTGCAGAAAATATGGTTTTCTGGAATTACTAGTTCTCAGTAAATATCCCAGAAAGGCTATTGTTGATTATATACACATGTATGCTTATATTTTAATTTGTTATCAAAGCTAAGTTTGTGTAAACTTGCCCATTTTATATAAATGGGTTAGTTGACCATCTGTAACCCTTCTTAAGGTCTTTATTATTTTGTAACATGTAGTAATATTAGCGTTTGTTAAAAGTGGCTTCTGCCTTACCATCGAGCAGTCTTTCCTTTGGTAACCAAATAAAGTTTACTAAACTGGAGGTCAGATACAGGTTAGCCTTAAACTGTCACTTTTTTCCCTAACAATTGTCATCTGTATTTATTTTGTAAAAAGCCAAAAAAGCTTTATATCAGTTTTTGTCTTTTCCTCACTGTCTATCTCAGAGGTTAGCAACATAATACTCCTTATGCTATAAAGTAGTCCTTCATAAGAGTCTCCAATTAATAAAATTAATTAAGAAAATCAGAGCGTACATTCCGATTTGTCACCAAGTAAGAAAATGGCATGGATTCCGTTATCCAATCAATTTTGCCTCTCATTTCTGCAAAGGTCAGGCTGTGGCGTCCTTCATTATAAAATACCACTTCTGGGTCTTTGTTGTACTCTAACTTTGTCCCAGACACATTAGCTTTGCTGTGGCAGGACTTACACTAAGAGTTCTTCTTTTCAAAAGCTATCTTGTGCTCTGCCTGGCCTTGTATTTTAACATGTTAGAGCTCACTGTGAACTGCTTTCTTATACATTTAACTTTTCTACAGAAGAAGAAAAGTTTATACTATTTGTGTGTGTGTGTGTATTTGTAACACACATCTGTGCAAAAAGTCTGTTTAAAGTTATTTTATAATAATTTTATTTTTCTCTTTCTCCTAAATGACAAATAAGTAATAATGTAGCCATTTTTTGATAAAATAATACAATGTTTCCCTCCAACTTAGGTAGAAGAACCATTTAGAAATTAACCAAATTTGAAATGGAGTTTGCAGACTTCAATTCTTATGGTTTTTTTCTTTTTAAAATTAATCTTTTCTAGATAGACTAAAGGCCATTTTTGATGGTTCCTTCTTTTATTATGTTCTCTTTCACTTCCTGATAGACTTTGGAGTAAGTGATATATAAGAATAGGTATGTGTTTCAGAGTAGGAAAGGTTTGTTTGTTGTATTTATTAAGAGACACTAGCATGGTGTGCTCAGAGCTCTCACTGCAAGATAAAAATAATGTGAAAAGGCATTACTTACCAATTATGGCTTTTCCTTCTGAACGTAATCCCATAATTAAAGCCAGGCCCAGTTTTGTGCCTGCCTATTGTAAATATTATTAAGTTCTGAACAGACCAGACTGCTTTTAAGGTTATACATGGCATCAGATTGATCCTAAGCCAACATAAGATGAAATAAGATGGTAAATGTGTTATGAAGAAGTTTTCTTGGCAAATACCCAAGACTTTCTGCTGCATTTCTCATTAGCAATACTTCCTGGAATGCAGGGCACTCGGGAAGCTGATGCCTTATCTTTTTCCTTACAATACCATTGGTAAAAAACAGGAAACTTGAATGTGTCCCTGGGTTCTAGAATATATTAATGTTAAAGTAATTCTAGAATATATTAATGTTAAAGTGATTGCACTGGTATTTCAGGTGTCTCGTTTCCACTACCAAATCTTGATGCCTCTTCTTATTAAGTATTGGAAGCTTTGTGAAAGTAGTAGTTATGATGATCATTATTCCTTAGCCATAACTTTATACTGAGACCACAGAAATTCCCTCCTTTCTCAGCCCTATCACATACTCCCATCTCTCTCAGATTCAAGATGACTTATTCTTCCTTAAACATTATTTGGAATATCTCACAATGTAAATCACAGAAGTCTTAGTGTTCCCCATTGTCTACAGATAGAATTCTACATCGTTAACTTTTCCCATTACTACATTGGCTGTAGTCTAGCCGTGGACTCCAGACTTCATTCTGTATGCATCATGGACCTTGTGTACAGTTTATGAGAATTGCATTTAGATTTTGGGCTGTTTGCTTGATTGATTGACAAATTTCCCATTCAAAGTATGGTAATTCATATGAGATCAATCCTAACGATGTCTACTCATCCTTGTCCACTTATATTTCATAGCTCAGGCACACAAATAAGGATTTCTCTTCCCAAGGATTATGTGCCTTTGATTATGTTGCTTCTTTATACAAATAAATTTTTATAATCCAGATTATGTTGACTTCCTGGATATTCTCTATAGGCTTCTTGCCTTCTTGCATATATTGAGTATGGGGAAAGTTCCATGCATCCTACAGAATAGGGAGGGTGTGAAGCTCTTAGCCACTGTGAATAAGAGTGGGTTGTATAGTTTTCCTCTCTCAGCAAAATCTCATAAAGAAAGTAAAGATTTTCCCCCAGGCCTTTATTTCTTACTTAACAAAGTGTTTCAAGACTAGGGTTTAAACTCATTCTCCTACATTTTCTGATAAGCCACAAACAGCATTAAATACTTTTTCGAATTAACCTAAGAATATTTGTTTCTGAGAACAGATGTGTTAACTAATCTCTGCTTCAGCCCCACCTTCTGCAATAACATATTAAACTTGTACTGCCTGCCAGATATAGACCCACCTCCCTTCCAGACTCTCTCTTTCCAACAGAAAAAGAAAGCTTTCCTTTCTCACTTGAGTTTTAGTGGTCATATTCTAGGGCCCAGACTCACTCTATCTACCTACCTACCTACCAACCTATTCTGTTTTATTATCCACCCATCCTTATGCTAGACTCTATAGACAGTATCTCCTACAAGGAGAGTGATCAGCTTTTTATGGTACAATCCAGATTCTTCTGAGAGCCATAACTTCTTTTTAAATTTTTATAATTTTATTATGGTAAGAACATTTAGCATGAGAACCTCTTAACAGAATTTCAAGTATACAATGCAGTGTTGCTATCTGTAGGCATAATGCCATACACCAGATTTCTAGAATATATTCATCTTGCATAAAGAAATTATATACCTATTGAATTAACAACTCCCCTTTCCCTGTTCCCAACAGCTGCTGGCAACCACCATTCTTTTCTTTGCATCTATGAATTTGTATGTCTTAGATATCTTACGTAAGTGGAATCATGTAGTATTTGTAAATCTGTGATCAGCTTATTTTACTTAGCATAATGTCCTCAAGGTTCATCCACAACTTCTTTTGCAAAGACCTATGAATTAAACTCTAGTGAAATTTTCTGAAAGTATCCATCATAGCTACCATGGCCTTGCTTTTGTTCACTTGAGCTTTACAGATAACTACAATCTGTTCTATGAAAATATGAAGGGACACTATGGTTGGAGTCCATAACATGCTGTGAACAATGTGCAAAATCCTCTCTGATTTCTTGCTACAACACAGCATGGCAGTGGGAGGCACCTCCTGGGGTGTTGGAGAAGGCAATTTAGATAGACTGTGGAGTGAAGTTTCCTTCTCTCATTCTATTTGTTGTGATTGTTTTCATAATGCTGTGGTACATAATGTGGGCTTTGTAGTTCAACTTGCCCCAAGTTGCCTATGTCATTATGCTCTCTTGATTCTATTAAACACATATGCACAGAGTGTGATCAATGCTCAAATGTGTGTCTGTACCTGTGTGTTAGGGCTCCTTGTAGAATATCATTCACTTTATAGAATCTGCACATATAAAAATGTATATCACTAATTGCCCCTTACCGTGCAGCAATATGGTTTATTTTCAGAGTCACTTAAATGACACAATAGGAAATATAAATCTGCTTTGGGAGAAATATATTATGCATTAAAAACCAATAAATTTCTACTGACTTGCGAGTACAAATAATCAAAGTTACATCAGCACTGATGACTGAGCTATAAGCATGATTTCTGAGATGATGGCTTTGCACTTCATGCTTAACATGTGTAACAGGGAGGTGCTTTGTGTGTGGTGTCCTCAAAGAAGGCGGGAAGCATGGGAGAAGGGAGGAAGTGCACACATGACTTGCAGCTATATTTATTCAGTTGTAGTACCCCACTCCATAGGGAGGAGAATAAGACTGTGGATGACACAGATGGCTTAGCTGTGAGTAGATATTGGCCTTGATTTTGATGACGCCATGCTTAAAAGATCATCACTAATATTCAGGCCATAGGGAAGGACTTAAGTACTATATATCATCATAAAATGAACGGTAAATAATCCAATGTTTAAAACTCAGTAAAAAAGTATTGTTCACTATTCATTTTCAGAAGTGCTATTCTGTACAGTATCTTTTATCTCGTAATAAATAGTAATGTGATTTTTAGTACACTGCCTTCTTATTAATCAGTTTCTTCTCCTCTTTGTATGTAAAGATTGCAATTCTCTGCATTTGTGATACAGAGACCCTATGCTCTTAGTCATCTGAATTGAGAAAATGCCTAGCAAGATAAAAGCTAATTCAAATTCAGCAGTGCTTTTGAATAAAATTAAAATTTCATTAATCACAGCAGTGCCTATTTGACAAGAGATGATACCAACATGTCTCAGGTTATGTTATTCATTGAAACTACAGACAAGGTATGGTAGGTGAATGTGTTCAGAGGTCCCTTACAATAATGCTGCAATCCTTGGGGTCTGAACTACTATTGATTGGAAACTACTATTCTTGGGAGATGGGAAATGCAGCCACCATAGTTATTATTATAATGAATTTCCCGTTGACTTTAAAGCTCTATAATTTATTTGTCAATACATTTTGCAAATTATTAAAATTAGGTTCATTTTTAGGTTTTATTATCAAAATTGAAAAAATAACATATAATGCATATTTAAAATCAATCATTATTTTTAACCTAACATGATGGGAAGCTCAGGGCAGTCTGAGGATATCTTTATAGCTAAAGGATCTAGTGTGTGAAAATTACAGTGAAAAGTATGGTAGCCAGGGTCTCAGACTTAAGACTCTGGGTTAAAACTTATAGTTACCAACACCCCTGAATATTGATCATGAGACCCAGGATCTTCAGGAGTATCCAACTCTGTAGGCCAGGCCAAGTGGCCACACTTGAATCCTAGCATTTCTGGAAGGCTAAGTCACATGTATTGCTTGAGCTCAGGAGTTTAAGACCGGCCTGAGCAGGAGTGAGACCCCATAAAAATTAAAAAATAAATAGCCAGTCATTGTATTGGGTATCTGTAGTCCCAACTATTGGGGAGATTGAGCCAGGAGGATCACTTGAGCCCAAGAGTTAGAGATTGCTGTTAGTTACAATGACAACATGGCACTCTACCCAGGGCTATAAAGCGAGACTCTCTCTGGAAGAAGAAAAAAGAAAGAAAAGAAATACCCAACACAAGATGCTACCTCCTTGAATGATCCATCACACAAATGACAGGCATAATTGTTTTCCTGTGGGAACCAATTTAAAAATGTTTGTGGATATTTTTTAATCCACTGTCTTCACACAAACAATTGTAACCATCAGAAAGATTTAGGCCTGCTCTTACTTTAAACATAGAAGTTAATCTTCTGAGAGACATTTTGACTTTTTTAAATTGTCAAAGGAGTTTCCATGCCCAAAGACTAAAAACAAATGGCTTTTACAATGTTTTTTCCTGCACAAAGTAATAGACATAATCTATATTTCATAGATAATTTTCAAAAGTCTTTACTTGGTTTTCCTTTCTCGGGAACTTAGAACTATTAGCATTATCTTTGTCATTGAAAGGATATAAGATATCTCTTAGTTTATCTGAACCAACTAGACAGATAGACCCTGTGTAACATTTGGATGTCCCAAGTGGGCTTCTTAGATATTCTCAGTGTGAGCACCAGCTTAGTCATTAGCTCCTTCAAATTTTAGTTATTTCTCTCTATAAGTAAGGATCATACCAAGCTTATCTAAATCATGAGGGTGATGACCAAGATTTAAGACACGGAATATGTTATATAAACTATAAAGTTCTACAACATTATTATTGTTAACCAGAGATTATTAATGGGCACAGTTGTACATTTTGTGGGTATAGCTGCAACCTTTAACATCGTATGTGTTTACATTGCACACAAACAGATATAAATACATGATTTATGAAAATAGAAACACAAGATCTTTGTGTAAATGTGATACTTCCTAGTCAGTGAGACCAGTCAAAATGAAAGAAAGTATAACTTAGTTGTTGATTTAATAAGAAAAGGGACAGAATTTGATAAGTTGAGGGAGATTATAGCCTAGGAAGGAAGCTGTTTGGAAGGAAAGTATGAGTCATGAATACGCAAAGAAAAAGCATAGACATGTCAGGAAGGGCTTAGGAGGGAAGCTCTTTGAACTAGGGGATAAGAAGCCTGGACCTGCCCAAAGGCAAATGTGCACATCTGTTGTAAAGACTTCACAACATTTGGAGAAGAATAGAGTAAGTTGATCTCACCACCATGTCTGGACACCATTTCCTTTCACGTTCCAGTGGAACAGACCTTGGCTCTCTGGTCTAAGATAGACCTTTGAACTGATTTCCAACTTCTGTTGAGTATCCACAATGCCCAGCCTGGAGGTCTTAAGCCTGAAGGCTTCTACCTGGGTCGTGACTTACAGCTTCACAGGAGCAAAAGTTATTGCTATGGAATATCAAAGGCTGTAAATTTTCTTTCCTTTCCTTTTTTTTTTTTTCTTTTTTTCTTCGTGGTGGTTATGATAAGATTATTCGTTTTATTTGAGTCCTTGAACCCTAAGGCTCTGATAGTCAAGAATGACATCCATGAAACCCCCTTGAGACACTATCCAAATTTATGCCCCTGTAGTCAACCTGTAGGTGGAGAAGCTGTTATCAGAAAGTAGTATTTAGTTAAATTAATCAATTACAATGGATAGAGGCTTATTTAATAAATATTAAAAGATTGACTCCATGAATGTGTTTATGACATGACACTGGAACTGGCAAAATTAATAAAAACACAATTCCCCAATGAAGAAGTAATATATAGGACTCATTTCATTACTAGGAGAATGAAATGTTATCTTTCTCAGAGGAGTGAGACTTTTCAGTGGCATTTTTTAGCATCTATAGCCCTATTAAACCCCATTATTTTTTTCTCTAATTTGTGCCATTTAGAAATGATTTTCATGGGCGGCACCTGTGGCTCAGTGAGTAGTGCACCGGCCCCATATGCCGAGGCTGGCAGGTTCAAACCCAGCCCCGGCCAAACTGCAACAACAAAAAAAAAATATCCAGGCATTGTGGCAGATGCCTGTAGTCCCAGCTGCTTGGGAGGCTGAGGCAAGAGAATGGCATAAGCCCAAGAGTTAGAGGTTGCTGTGAGCCGTGTGATGTTATGGCACTCTACCCAAGGGCAGTACAGTGAGACTCTGTCTCTAAAAAAAAAAAAAAAAAAAAAAAAATGATTTTCATGTAACTTTCCCATGGCTCATTTCTCTCCTTTAGAACATTTTCATATTATTTCCTGAAAAAGTCCATGCTGTAACATATTTCCATTATAAAACTATAATAATCACCAACTAAACAGCAATATGAAACTGGCAGAGCATAAAAGACTGACAGGAAAAGAAATTGGGCATCTGGGCGTTAATTTTTATTCTTGAATTTCCTGTTACCTTTTTTGCTTTTTGTGGGTGTTTTTCGGTCCTCTAGGTAAGACTCTGCCTACTGGACAAGGGCTTTAACAATTCTTAAAAGACAGCCTTTCCTTCCCACAATGAAATGTTCAAGCAGTTCCTTTCAGTGACATTGTGATTGCTGTGCTTCACCCAGGTCCCATAATGGAAAGAAAAGGTGTTCCCTTTTATTGTCCTTTGTGCTTTGTAAAATATCCCTTACTTGCTCCATTGAGTGGACCTATTTTCTCTAGAGAATTAAATGAGAGGCATTTAGTAAACTGGGTACCTTCAAAAATTAGTTTCAATTCAACAAATGCTTTTTGATAATCTTCCCCCACCGCATGTCTTGTGAAATATAGACATCATGAAAACATAGTTCTCCCTTAAGACTCACAAAGGTTTTTCTTATGTGTTGATTTGTTTGTTTGGGTTTTCTTCCCAGTAGACACATACACAAATGAGGATAGCCCAAGTCTGACTTTGGTTAGGACCAGAAGCACATGTAGGCCTGAAGAGTACAAATTGTGCTTCCCTGAGCATATTCTCACAGTATTATTTAAGGTACAAAGTAGACATATGGTTTTTAGGACTAAGGTGAGAAAAAAAGCTAAAGTCTTGAGAGGATAATAAATGCAAGGAGAAGGAGTCAAGATGATGCCCTGCTCCCTACAGTGAGGCCCAGACCACCACACTGCCTGGCCTGCACACGTGCCCCCTGACCTTATAATCTGCCTACACATCTACTTAATGAAAACTGGGACTGTTGCTGAGTGCCAAAGAAATGCCAGCTGGGCTCAGGGCAAAAACCTTGTGTTGGTAATGGGATTTACTGGGGCTTTGAATTTGAAGAAACGGTAAGGATTTATCAGCTAGAATAAACAGCATAAACAATTTTAAAACAGTGGACACATATGGGGGGAAAAATCATATGCCATGTGCCATGTGACTGGGGAATCTTCTTTAAGAGATGCTGTTTGTTTTTTATACTATTAGTCGTGAAGGTATCTGAACATCTTCCTACATAGACCTGTTCTTTACCTTCCAAAAGCTTGACATTGCAGTAGTTACTCTGCTACAAGTGCAGACTGCTGGTGTATAAAGAATAAAAGCAAGAAATCGACATGTGACTGGTGGTCACGTCAAAGGTACATGCAACTAAATATTTTTTAATTTCCCTTTTGACCTTGCAGCTTTATATGGGAGGGAGGGTGAGAATGTAAGCTCTGTTTAGTGTAGATAGCCTTATAAAAAGTAGTTCAGATCAAAAAGGATATCACAACCATTTGCTCTTAGATTCATGCATAAGATACAGGGAACATTACCTTTTAAATCATTTGTTTTCATTTACCCCCTATTTGTGCAAAGTTCTTTGGCAGAGATACTTTTCTGTATCTCATATGAAAACCAAAAAGATTTGTTCAAATTTTTACATATTGAAGGATTTATAGAATGAACCCATAAAGTCAGTGAATGCATCATTTTCATGGTGCAGTGAAGTCAGCTAAACCCTCAGCTGTCATCACCTCAGTTTCCTAGTATTCATATTCAGTTGGAATCATGTCTTTTCATTTTTATAGATTTTTTTTCTTACATCTTATGACTGTTTGGGGGCAGACTTTTCTCAGATACAAGTGATCACCTCCTTATTTTAATATAGGAACTGCTTCTGACCCTTTCATTCCAGCTCTTGTCAGCATTCACAGCATGAGATGTGATTCTTTTTTAACTTAATTCCTTACTTTGCTCACGCCAGTTTCCATTTCTATTTTCCTATCTCCCTTCATTTGGCCTTCACATATTTGTTACTTTGTAGGTTCTCTTCTCCTTGAAAGAGCCAAGTAGAACCCCATAGTTTTAAAAAGTTTCTGACATTATTTATAATTCCCAAGAAGTCCTCTTGCAAATCATCTTTTCTCTTTTGACTTCCACCTAACATGCTGACGCTGTTCCAATCCTATTTTTTGATTATTGCAGAGTGCTTTCCTTTGCATTTAGCAAAAACTTACAAGCAATGGTTCTGTTCGGATAGCACTGCCTACTCATCATTTATACTTTTATGGAATTATAGAGGCTAAAGAAAGAAAGGACTGGGACTTAATTATTATGTAAAAAGAAAAGCATCAATTAACTATACTGGTAACAGGTTGAACCACTCTTCATCAGCCTGCCTATACTAAAGCCATCTTGTGATCCTGAAATGGGAGTTTCCTTTATCTTTTCTAGGGAGAATGTTGTGCTGATATTCGGGAGCAATGCATTTTAAATGCAGCCTCCAAAAGGCAGACAAACTCAATTGGCTGCCTATTGGGATACAATTTCAGGGGGAAATTGCCATGAACAAATGCATAGGAAATAACTTAAGAATCCGTTTACTATACTCATTGTTTTTACCATAAAATTGTAAATATTCATAGTCAGTAATAGTGCAGAGCCACTAACAGTTTAGCAGTATTTGTCTTGTGGTGTATGTGTATGTGTGTTTTAGTTGTGCTCTGGAAATATCCTACAAATAGCTAAATTTCTATGAAGCCACAGTGCCCAGGAGGCTAAATGATTGCCTCTTAGCATTGATCATTTGGGGGCATAGAAAGAAATTTCCAGTGCAAATAATACCATTTTCTTATGCATTATAAGAAACCCATATATTCAAGAATAATTTTCCTTATATATATTTGTTTCAACTGACATGTTAAAGTACATCTGAGAATACAATATACCATATAATTGAGAGCTGGACCATCTAATAGATGCTGTATGAGCTCTTTGAGGAAATGAAATGATAATGGAATTCCTATTCTTGGTGCTAGGAAATAACTGTCCTTTGTTCCCTTCTGTGAAAGCATACCATGATATTTTAGTTGATTTCCCTTGTACGCTTCTTTAGACAAGTCAGTAAATTCAGAGAAGCCAAATATATCTTGCTTTTTGGGAATGTAATTCAGCTATTTGGGCCAGAGTGCAGTTTTTCAGGTTATGCTCAGCAGGCATTACTAAAAGATAGGCTATTTTTTGATAACTTGGACAGTTCCATACAATTTTTTCTCTCTTTCCTGTTCTTGACAGGTGCATGAGACAGTCCCATGTTACAGTGAGTGCAATCAGTATTCCTGGGTTGTAGAACACTGGTCTTCATGCAAAATCAACAATGAGCTGAGGTCCATACGCTGTGGAGGAGGAACACAATCTAGGAAAATCAGGTGTGTGAAAATGAAGAGATTTGGGAAATATGGGGAAGTGGAACTTATATATTTTTAATAAAAGCTGTATTATTTACCCAAGTACACTCTGATTTTCACACTGTATGCACTGGCTTTTGCTCATCTCTGAAACACCCATGGAAACATTTGTACCCTGATTTGATGTGTATATGGTGTGATTCTCTCTGCAATGCAACCTAATCCTTACCCTTTCCTGCCAACAATTTGATGAGAGAGCCAACGGCACCGAGCAGGCTGTGATTACTCCACTGATTCATGGCCATCATTGTTAATAAATTAGGAGATGTCAACTATGTTGCCATTTCTCTTTTTTGCACTATGATTAGTATAGTTGATAGACATTTTAATTTTGGATATAAACACATTGAAAAAGCCAATTTAAACCCCCCCAAATTAGCCTTGGAAATTAAAATCCAAGCAATCTCATATGTTTTGATATAAAAAGAGTGCATCTCTGAAAAAATTTAGTGAATGCTAAGTTATTTACTGAAGAAGTCTTTTTAAAGTTTTTGTTTTATAAATACAACTGTGGTAACTAAAGGAAACACTTGGACTGAGTTTGTTGTGATCTATTGAGAAATTATTTGGGAAGAAAGAATAGTTTATCATATCAGCTATGGATAATGGCGGTGAATGTTAGAGACAGACAGACAAGCAAAAGTAAACATATTGATACACAATGATTAGTTTATGAAATAAAGAAGAAAACACTATATAGTTGACCCTTCAGTCACATAAGCATGGTGTCCATTTTGCCAGATTTAGGAAGCTCCATTTCAAACAGATAGGCAGTGCCCATATCAGATAACTGCCTATTCAGTAACTGTTAGATGGAAGTCAGTTGCAAGGCAGAACCTACTTATATGCAGTAATTGCTATTTGATATGAGTGAAACTTAATGTATTCAGTAATTTAGTATATAACCACCACTTCCAGCAGTCACAATGTTGCAAATGACTGGTAGGCATGTTAGAAGAAACAGCTGCAGGCAAAATTCAAAAGATGCTTTTTATCCTCAACTCAAGCAAATGGCTAATAAACAAATTATCTTCATTTTCCTTTGTTTGGTGCCCTTTCTCTCCTGACAAATACACACAGTTGCAAATTTGGGGATTTTACTTTTTTCTCTTCAAAACCTCTGTTTCCTATATCTTGCTCTCTCATGGGTTTGAAAAATGCCTAACCAATCTAGTTTACAATATCATATGCAAATGAGCTGTGGCATCTCTTACTCTTGTCCCATTTAGGGCTCTTAGCAGTCTTAAAGAAAAATCTCAGGGGGGAAAGACAAGCTGTAAGAGAACAAATTGCTCCTGAAATAATTGTGCGAAGTTGATTGAAGAAAATACACTTGAACAAGAGGGCATTTCTGCCATATCTCTCAGGTCAAACCTATAGAGCCTGATATAATAAAAGCAACATAGCTACCAAATATTTGCAATTAATTTGAGTAGAAGTGAGGTAATTGCTGAAGAGAGATGGCATGGAAATTGATGAGGCAGCATATGTAGCAGGCAACTGTATGTCCATTTGAGAACACCCTTAATTTCAATCTTTTTAAGTCTTTACTCTTGGGCTTGTCAAAATTCTCAGAAAAGTCTAATTTAAACTGTATGTGCAATAGATAATCCTCACAGCCAGTATACTGGGAGCCCAAGTAAAGAAGTCTGATGTGGTAGACAGAATGAGGCCCTCAAAGATGTCCATGTCCTAATCCCTGGAATTTGCAAAAATGTCATCTTTGGCAAAAGGGACTTGGCAGTTGTCATTAGAGACCTTGAGATGGAAAGATTTTTCTTGAAAGAGTAGAAGGGAGATGAGAAAGAGAGGAAGACATGACTGCAGCAGCAAGAAACGGAGAGATGCCATGCTGCTGCGCCCTGGAGGTGGAGGGGGCGCCACTTGAGGACCCGGTGCCTTCAGACCAGGAAACAGCAAGGAGAGAGAGAGTCTCTTCACTGGAGAGTGCAACTCTGCCAGCACCTGATAACTTGATGTCAGCCCATGAGATCCATGTTGGATTTCTATCCACTATATAAGTGGTGTTTTTTAGTATGCAGACTCTTACTTAAACCTCTTTCAGGATGGCATCCCCATCCTTACGTGCACCAACTGTTGTCCAGTCCACAGACCCTTCTGTGGACTGTCTTAGGGAGGGACAGTTAGCTTGTGAACTAGGGGAGGGGACCTGAGAGACTCAATACTTCTGAAACTTACCTTTAATAAATCCTCTAACTTTTTAGCCTCCTCTTCATCCCCATTTCCAGAGGTACTTAGTGCTAGAAATTCTAGAGTTTTGTACATGTTCTATGGTATAAATGGGGTTATTTTCAACATTGTCACTTGACGGTTTAGCATTCAGCTTTCTCAAATGTACTAAGGCAGTTACCATGAAGCTTTTCCTCTTTCATTTCTTTTGCTTGTCTTCTTCCTTGTTCTTTATCCTTGTAGAGTGACACCGTTCTCTATCATCATTATTATTATTTATTTTGGTAAAAAATTCCCCTCCTACTGCTTTTGTGGCGTATGGGGAGTGAATAGAAACTAATGCATACGTTCACTGGATCTTACTAACCAGAAGTCTCACCTCTTCTTTCTTGGTTAAATAAAAAATGGACCTTGGCTGAGAGTGAGCCAGTAGAAAGGAAGGCAATTTCCAGTTGTTTAAGCTTATCCAGAAAAAGACATTTAAACCATCCCATAGACCCTCCTTCCACTACTGACCATTACTGCAGGAGAAATGTTGGTGACTCTATACCATGCCTGCCAATATGAAAAGTCATTACCCACAGCTTCTCTGTCTACCATTCTCAGCTAACCTCCTTTATACAATATCCAGCTTTTCATGGCTTAACAGCTCATAAAGCTTGTTTTATTTTTTTCCACATGGTAGGCTATTTTGTAATTTTCCTGGAGTTTTCTTTCTCTGTTTTTAATGTGTGAGTATAAAGAGACTCCTAAAGTGTGTGGGACAATTCATTAGCATAGCACGATGTGGGAAGTGTCAAAATCTCTCCAGCACGCACTTCTTATGTGTTTACTCTGTGATCTTGACATTGTGTCTGAATTACCAGATCAGCAAATGGCACCTTTAAGCTCATCATTATTGTCATTTTAATCTTCACCTTTAGCACTATGAGGGGAACAAAGTACTCATAACACTAGAGAACAAGTCTGTCTTTTTTTTTCCAGTTCTGTACCCTAACACCAGGCAAAAAGTCTGGTACATAGGAACCTTAAAAAATGTTTACCAAATGTATCATATTAACAGAAAATAAAAGCCAGGCACAGTGGCTTACAATTGTAATCCTAGCACTCAGGGAGGCTGAGGCAGGTGGATTGCCTGAGCTCCATGGGTTTGAGACCCCAGGCAAGAGCGAGACCCCATCTCTTAAAAAAAAAAAAATAGCCTGGCGTTGTGGTGGACACGTGTAGTCCCAGCTTCTCATAAGGCTGAGTCAAGAGAATCTTGAGCCCAAGAACTCTTGAGCCCAAGAGTTTGAGCTTGCTGTGAGCTATGACACCACACCACTCTACCGAGGGCGACAAAATGAGACTCTGTCTCAAAAAAATAAAAATAAGAATAAAAATAAAAATAAAAAAATAACTTTGCATCCCAACAAAGACATTTGTTAGCAAAAACAAAGCTAGCAAAAGATATTTGCATATAGCAAGTCTTCATTAAGTATTTTTGATAAGTTAATCTTGAACTTCCAATTGGGATATAATATAAATACTGAGAAATGCCCACATGATCAGGGTTCAGAGGGATGAATTTTCACATTGTGCACACTTCTGTATAACCAGCCCAAAGATCAAGAAACAAATATTAACAAGACTACCTAAATGCTCATCAGTCACTTACCACTGCCCCAACCGTAACTACTCTTCTGACTTCTGACACCATAGATTAGTATCCCCTGATTTTTACCTTTATGTGAATAGAATCATGAAGAGCCTATTTTTTTTTTTTATCTAGCTTCTTTGGTTTGACATCACCCATATTCTTTGTATCACCCATATTCTTTCACATAACAATAGTTCATGCATTCTCATCACTTTATAGCATTTAACTCAATGTACTTACCACAATACATTTATGTATGTGCTGTTATTAAACAATAGATTATGCTGTTGTTAAACATTTGGATTATTTCTAGTTTGGTTCGTTATGAATGTGCTGCTATGAATATTTTCCATTCAGTTTTTGGTTTTGTTTTAGAACACATTTATACACATTTCTGTGTATATGGAGGTGGAATTATACAGTTACATGCTAGATGTATGATTAGTTTTGTTAGACACTGCCAACCAATCTTTAAAACAGTCTGTGCTCCAAACTGAAAGTAGTAGTTGTTCTGCATTCTTACAGGCACTTGATATTTTCCATATCTTTTTGTTTAATCCATTCTGGCAAGAATACACTGGCAAACACTTTGGTTTTACTTTTGTTGACTCATCATCATCCTTAACAGTACTGGGATTATCTCATTATTGCCAGAATGTATTTCAAAGCCTCACACACAGCAGGCCAAGCAACCCCAATGTGTACATCTGTACTGCATGTTCAGTTGCTGCATGGAAATACTCCCTCATTTTCCTTTGGTTTATAATGGAAAAGTATTTTTTATAGTACTTTATTGTGACTTTAAAAATGGGTGTGGCAAAGGTTAGGAAACTTTGGATGAAATGATAGAGAAGTTTGGGAAAGGTTTAAGAGAGCCAGAGGAAGTATGAAGGGTCTAGCTATTATAAAGCCATGGATTTATTTGGAGAAGGAGAGCCTTCAAGATTCGTCACAATAAAAAGGATAATCCCTCAGGGCTGTATTTGCATGAATATATGCTAGGTGTCTTGAAATTGAGAGTTCTTCAAGGTCAACCATTGCCTCCAGTCTTTCCATTGTTCTCTCTTGGTCTGTTGGGTAAAGGATTCTGTACTGAGTTGTCACTCAATAAAGGCCTACTATCTGAAGGAGAAAAGTCTTTTTTTTTCCCTTGGTTTCTCTGCTGCATTTGAGGCATATTTAACTATCTTTAAGAAGTCAGTAACTATGATACATCAAACTATTTTAAATATACTTTCCACTGTTTTCAGTAATCAAGCTTTCAGTAATCTTGACCTTGTCCTACAGGTGTGTGAATACCACGGACAGTGAAGGTGGAGCAGTGAATAGCAGCCTGTGCAACCAGCATGAAATTCCCCCAGAAACCCAGTCCTGTTCTCTCCTGTGTCCCAATGAATGTGTCATGTCTGAGTGGGGACTCTGGAGCAAGTGCCCACAGGTAATTTCTCTTCCCTTGTCAATACCCTGAGATTCTAGTGCTGTGTTCATTGTTGTCCACATATTGACAAAGCTGTTCTCTGAAATGTTCTTCTAGTAACATGGCAAATGAATTTTTTTCTGAGAAAGCTAAAAAAAGGAAAGAAAAGAAAAGAAAGAAAGAAAAAGAAAATGTCCACAAGCAAAACTGAGCAATTTAAAATGCCAGTGCTTCTTTCCAAGGCCTTTATCATGGGAACATGAATAAGGAAAATGAGCCTATAATGATCACACTAGGATTCAACTGCACATTCTTTGTGAAAGAGGTCTTCTTTAGTACCAAAATGATGCTCATTGTAATCTCTTGGTTCTGTTCCATTTTTACCCTGGTGGAATCAATTATATGGTAAGAGTTCAACTCCACTGTGCAATTTAGCTTCAGTTAGTGATGATCTGTTTTTGCCTTTTGCTGTTCTTCCAAGGACGAGGTATTTTTTTTGCTATGTTTCTACTTCTTCCTAAGCTGACAGTAATACCTTTTTAAAGTCTAAAGCTTTTGCCTTTATTTTCCTTTAAAAAAATGAAGAGGTAACAGGAGTTTGGCAAAATACATAGTAAACCAAAGGGGTGACCAACATGTAAAGGATATTTTGTAAATATATTGTAAAATTTTGTAATGAATAGTATTTTGTAAATAAATAACTTAGCTACAATTTCCCATTTTCCCTATGTATGGTGACTTTTTGATTACTTTTAGGACACCCTGTAAATATTCTTCAGTAACATAGTTGAATATAATATTCTTAGAAGATAAATTCTGATACTTTAAATGTATAGATTATGATGCATAAAATTGGAAAAAAAAATGAAAACGGGAATTAGGAAAATATTATATGGTTCCAAACATTACAAATGAAAAATTAGGATAATTTTAATTCAAGGGTCATACTGACAATTTGTAGTAAGATTGGGGAGGGTAATCTTTGTGTAGAAATGGAAAATGCCTTTAATATCAGTTAAGATCCCATGCTTACAATTTAAATTATTGATTCCTGATTAAGTATTGCAGCCTTGTCTTTGATATTTCTATTTCTTTTCTCAAATAGATTTCCCTATATTGTTACTTTTTATTTGTTGTTTTGAAGGCAAGACAATATCAAGACTAAGAGGCACCAGTAAAGAATAATTTATAAGATCGAGATGCTTGGAACTAAGTATTTATTTTGTGTATAACTTGAATATAATGAAAGTTAACACTTATTGACTACTTATTTTGTGCAAGGCATATGTAAGAACTATTCCCTTTAGCCTTGCACTAATCCTACTTAGAGCATTTCTGAGCACCCCAACCTCAGGTCAAGGAATGAGGAACAGCCCAGAACTCCATCCTTTAGGGCAGGGGACACCCCAGTATCCCATTTTAGAGGGCAGGAGGAATCCCTGCACCCAATCCTTTAAGTCAGGGGAATAGCCCAGCACACTACCCTTTAGGGCAGAGGCAGCCCAACACCCCATCCCTTAGGATAGAGAGAAAACTCAGCACCCCATCTTTGAAGGCAGTTCACTGATCCTCATCTGGAGTTATTACAGTCTTGGCTCACTTATCTTGAAAGAATTAAGGTAGATTTAGACTCAATACTTTTTCTTTCTTTAAAATGTAATATTTAGGCCAAGTGCAGTGGCTCAAGCTTGTAATCCTAGCGCTCTGGGAGGATAGTTTGAGCTCAAAAGTTCAAGACCAGCCTAAGCAAGAACAAGACCTTGTCTCTGCTTAAAACGGAAAAACTAGCTGGGGTTCATGGCAGGCAATGTGTAGTCCCAGTTGCTTGGGAGGCTGAGGCAAGAGAATCACTTGAGCCTAAGAGTTTGAGGTTACTGTGAGCTATGATGATGCTGTGGCACTCTATCTGGGTGACAGAATGAGATTCTGTCTAGAAAATAAAAAAAAAGATAATAAATAAATAAACGTAATATTTATTTTAAAAACAAAGCAAGTCATGTTATACATAAGTCACTACCAAAGTTTTTAAACAGACTGGGTTGTGGTTCATTATTTCACATCCAGAAAACAGGAGACTGCGTCCTTTCAGATTCACCTGTGCAAGTAGCAACTTGCTTGGTTTATCAGTGATGCTGGGAGGGCTTCCTTTGTTTTTGTCCACATGGATTTTACATTTCTCAATTTCTATGTACCTCAAAACTTTCATAATGACCCACATACCAGTCTGTATGATTTGTTCCATTACTAAGTACATATATTCACACTTTAAAAAGGGTACTGGCACCCACTCTCTATTAATTCAACCTGTGGAAGAATTAGCAACCTGAAGAACTTGAATTAACTGTAAGATCATGATCTTCCCCATGTTTTTTTCATAATTCCCCACAGAAGACTTCATTTAGCTCTAATTACTTTGCAGTGAAAACACCGCCCTCTTAAACCGAGGTGTTTACCCACTGGTTTAAAATTTTTATTGTAGGAGCATCGTACACAAGACTGGGATGTCTTAGCATTCTTCATTTGCTTCCTTTGGGTTTCTATTTTTTTTAAGGTTTGTTTTTCCAAACATAATCATTTTATTTCTTGGAGTGTTTAGAAATTGGAAGTAGAGAAAATATTCTAAACTCCTATCACATGTCTAGAAGATGACATAGCCCCTGGCTTGTCAGCATGAAAGGAGAGGGTTATTCAATCAATGTCTTATGTACTGTACCTTCTAAGTTAAATCATAATAAAGGTTATGACAATAATAACTCAATGAACATATCTCATGTAACCAACACTGTGCTGAAAACTACATGTAACTCTCAGTTTTATAATACTTAACCACGATCACTCACTTCTGACCACAGTGGCTCTATTTTTTCTCAGGGGCTCTCCAGTGTAAATGAAGACTTTAAAATAAAAAAAAGAAATGGCAATCAGGGCTCACACCTGATTATTTTCCCTCTCTCTAGATAAGTTGCATAATGTTAATAAGCTGGAATATCACAGAACCTTAAAGAGTACTTGATGATGATGAGAGCAAAGGAATCAAGCTGGATCATTGTGCCTGAAGTTTAATTAGTGCTTCACTGTGCATCTCTAAGTAAAAGAAACAATTCTTGTTGTTCTCTATACTATGTGCCAATTTAATGTTTGCCATTAATTTGCCAAATTCTCCTCTATAATCTGCAGTATGACCTATGTTATCAGAACCAATTCTCTGAGTCTTGGGTGTTTTGTTTTATTTTTTTGTTGCCAGGGCACTTTGGAGCCAAAATATAAATAACTTTAATATATTTTTAAATATGATTGTGCCAAGTTACTTGAACTTCTGAGCTATAGAAATGAGGACAATGACAGCTGTTTTTCCAGATTGTTCAAGAATTAAAGGTAATATGTATAAAATGAATACTACAGAGTGTTACCTAATACAAGATTATAAAAAGGAGAGGAAGAACAGCAAAATCAAAGCCCTTTTTCTTGATAATGAAGTTGGGAAACAGGAGACAGGGGCAGTACATTCTTTAAGCTATACAGGAAATATCCTTTCTCCTGTGAAGCATGAATTATTACTTGTTTCTACAGAAATAAAATGTCACCTCTGTGACTGAAATATGACTTATGTCTAATTTAATAATTGTCCTCAAAAATAAGGCATCAAAAAGTTAACTTTGAAGGAATGGGTTATTGACCTTGCAGTGACTGCCAATCGAAACCCATAGAGAAGAGCAAATAAAACATGGGCATTAAAATTGTATTGGGATTATTTTAAAACTGTACTGGGAAGAACTGGACACTATAAATGAATCAAGCAAAACAAACATAATTCAAGAAAGAATTTGAAGAAAACGGAAAACCATACATTTCATTTATTTTATGATCTTGTTTTTTCTTCCTCCCATAACACACACGCACATTCACACACATTTTTTACTTCAGCATTCTTACTTTTGTAGAATGCTTTCATATGGAAGGAAGCTTATGGAATACAATAATCTTCCCAATGGTATTTACTTTGTAAAAGTATGTATGTGTATAAATGCATTCATGTATATAAATATGTGCACATGTATACAAATATATATAGGCATTTAATAGCTCATTATTTATTGCCCAATATTTTTATTTAAATAATTTTTCCAGTTTTAATTCTGATCCTGTGAACTTCAAAATTACTACAGTGAGTATTCATAGAATCGTACATTCTTCAAGAGAGGTTTATAAATTTCTAGATATAGATATCTTGGAACATTTGAAATTGCTCAGCCCAATGTATCTGAATAAATAGATAGTTACCTTCATTTATGCTATAAATCTTTATAGAAATTTTCCATCAAGTAACAAATTTTCTAATTATGGCTTTTCTTGGAGCCTTACTGAAGGAATTTCTTAAACAGTAATAGCAATAGAAAGAGGGTATTGGAGATGAATTTTCAAACTGATGTATGCTTTGCAGAAGTAAGACTGGAAGCCCTCTCCAGAAAGGAGACTTAGATTGCGCACACCTGTTGAAACTTTGATTCACCTCTAGATGCACACATCAGGGGATATCTAGAACTATGGTCAGGCATCCCCTTAGACAGTGGGAATTGGAGACTCAATTAACAGTGTTCCAAAGGAAAGCTCAAGATTAAACAGTGACTCAAATCTTTGCATTATCACCAGGACAACCTCTGAAGAAGGATCACAAAAGAAAGACTTTGAAAAGACAGCACATAGAACTTAAGTAGAATGGAATCTGGATTCTATCATAATCTGAATATTATGTTTCCAAAATATGCCCTTTTTCCCTTGAGTTTCATTCTTTTCCATAACTCTTTATGTATGTAGAATATACTAGCTGAAGCCAATACAAAAACTACCATTATTCCTTCAAAAGAAGACACTGCTTTAAAACAAAAGAAAAAAGAATTTCATACCAGCTCTCTGATAAATGATTTATAATTAATCATTTGAGGTCAATAAAAATGCTTTTTTCTGCATTGTGCTTCAGTGTTACCTTGGGAAAAGGCTGTGAGCAATTTATTCCTGAAGACTCAGCATTTTCAGTACCTTAGCATCACCTCTGTAAATTGTATTTCAGGGAAGCAATTTACTCCAACGTCTAGTGTTCAGCTCCAAGCACTTTCTCAACCTCAACTAACAGTCTTTAACATGCAGGTGGCAACCTGTGCTTGTCTCTGGAGGACATGCCTAATGGTCAAGACCCTCAGGCTGCCTAGTGTTTTCCCTTGACTTGCGGCTGAAAGCCATAGGAAAAGAATAATGATAATTTTCTATTAATGTAATCTGGCCTTCAAATTCTGGTTGCTTCTGCGAAATTGTTATTGACTCTTTTTACATGACAATAATTCATTACTTGGGGACTTGTGGAGCATTTTATTCCTGTGCACAGTGAGAAATACTATCACTCAGAACCATTTTTATTTCCAGATCCACACAAGGCCCTGCAGGAAGGATGCCTCATTTCATGCATTGGAGCAGCACATGACAATCTAATAAATGCAGTGTTAGGGCTGCTCCTGTTTTTGAAATTTAATATGTTTAATATCATTCTTTTACATTCTGATTTTTTTTTTGTTTCTCAATATTATCAACATTAAGTAAAACATAAGACTTCCATTGTTCTCTATCTCTATCTTATAAAAGAAATTTCCAGTTAGAAAAAGTAATATAGTAAGCCCTATATATTGGTCATCCAGCTTTAACAATTATCTACAAACAACAAACGGTATTCAACTTATCTTTTCCCTACTTCTCTTCTTTTTTCCTGCTAGCAGACTTTAAGGCATGCACCACGTTTTGTATCATGTCATCTATAAAGGTCTATAAATATGCCTAAGATACAATAATTAATCACAACTAAACATAACTCTAATACTTTTTCATGCCATATAAAATTAGTATTCTCAAAAAATTAAAAATATCATTTTCATACCTAAAGTTAGCTAATATATTAATGATTAAACCACATGATTAAAAGGTTGGTTGAATGTTAATCAGTTCAATGTAAGCATTCCACGTTGTATATTAGATCAGCATATTGTACCCCATAAATGCATTAATGTACACAGTTATGATTTAATAAAGAAAAAAAGAATTTGAGAGAACTGAGAACTTTTACTTCTTTCAGTAATGGAATATCATTGGATTTATTTAAATTGCACTAGACTTAATGCTTTCATTGCAAACAACTTTAAAAAGAGAAAAATACATAAAACAGACTTTGGACTTTGGACAACAAGTAGATGGGGATATGATCACTAAAAGAGGAAAACCAAGTGAATTGAGTCTTAAAATCACCATGGCTGGTGGAGGCACTTTTTAAAGGTGGTGCAAGGGAAGTGATCCCAACAAGACCATGGTGAGGATCCAGAGAACAAAGACTGAGAAGGAGGAAAAGTTGAAATTTGAGGAGCAAAATAGTGAAAAGCAGGATGTACATATTCTAAACTTCACACAGGTCTAGGAGACAATTTCATTCCATGCGGCATGAATAGAGATATCTCTTCAACTACTCAGACCATTTGATAGTAAGGCAACAAGGATTATTTATGCCTTCAGAGGGCTAATTGCCTTAGATTCTAGTCTACCATGGAACTTCCCTAATGAAATTTAAAGACAACCCTCAGAAGAATCAAGCTGATCTTCAGATTACTTATGCCTGTCAAAGCAAACTTCAGCACACTTGGATAAAAGACAAAACTCCCAACATTCAACAATGGAACGCTCATAATGTCTAGGAGTGGGTAGTAACTGGAAGGGGGAGGGGCATGATAGGGGTCTAGGTAGTTTATTTCTTTGTTAATATTTTGTTTCTTAAGCTCAGATCTCACTATGTAGATATTTTCACATTGTGAAAAGTATTTGAGCTGCATTCCTATAATATGTACATTTTCAGTATGTTATCTTATACCTTACTACTATTTATATGAAGAGGCAACACATTATGACCCATAACCAAGAGAATAGTCAGTCAATAGAAGTAAAACCAGGAATGTGAAGGCAAGGAATTAAAAACAGCGATAATATGTATTTTGAGTATTTAAGCATGCTCTAGGATTTAAATGACAATACGAACATAATGAAGATTAAAATAGTGTGTTACTTTGTTGTTTTTATGCCTCAGTCATCTGTCTATTTCTGTCAGTGAAGTGTTGAAGTCTCCCACTATTATAAGTTGTTGTTTATTTCTATATTTAGGTCTAGTAATATAGTTTTATGAATCTAGGTGGTCTGATGTTAGGTGCATATATACTTAGGATTATTATATATTTTTGTTCAATTGATCCCTATATCATTATAAGTGAAATATTTGTCTTTTTTTACTATTGTTGACTTAACATTTCTTTCATCTGATATAAGAATAGATATTCCTGCTTGGTTTGGATTTTCATTAGCATGGAATATTTCTTTTCATAATGAATTTATGAAAATCTTTAAGAGTTAATTGGGTTTCTATGAGACAGCATATTTGGCTTGCATATTATTTTTTTATTAAATCATAGCTATGTAAAATAATGCAATCATGAGGTACAATGTGCTGATTCCATATACAGTCTGAAATATTTTCACCGAACTGGTTAACATAGCCTTCATGGCATTTTCTTAATTATTGTGTTCAAACCCTTATACTCTACACTTAGTAAACTTCACCTGCACCCTTCCAAGATGCACCCTAGGTGTGGGCCCACCAATCACCCTCCCTCTACCCTTCCTCCCCCTCCTTTCCCCTCCCTTGCCCTCTTCCTCATATTCTTGTACTGAGATTCAGTTATAGCTTTGGTATGAAAGCTATAAATCACTTTCATACTAGCACTGAGTACATTGGGTACTTTTTCTTCCATTCTCGGGATACCTTGCTAAGAAGAATATTTTCCAGCTCTATCCATGTAAACATGAAAGAAGTATAGTCTCCATCTTTCTTTACAGCTGTATAATATTCCATGGTGCACAGATACCACAATTTATTAACCCATTCATGAGTCGATGGGCACTTGGGTTTTTTCCATGACTTAGCAATTATGAATTGGGCTGCAATAAGCATTCTGCTACAAATATCTTTGTTATAATGTGATTTTTGGTCTTCTGGGTATATACCTAGTAGAGGAGTTATAAGATCGAACGGCAGATCTATTTTTAGATCTCTAAGTATTCTCCAAACATCTTTCCAAAAGGAATGCATTAATTTGCATTCCACCAGTGGTGCAGAAGTGTTCCCTTTTCTCCACATTCATGCCAACATCTCTGGTTTGATGTGATGTGGGCTAATCTTACTGGAGTTAGATGATATCTCAAAGTAGTTTTGATTTGCATTTCTCTGATGATTAAGGATGATGAGCATTTTTTCATATGTCTGTAGGCCATGCATCTGTCTTCTTTAGAGAAGTTTCTCTTCAAGTCCCTTGCCCAGCCTGAGATGGAATCACTTGTCCTTTTCTTGCTAATACGTTTGAGTTCACTGTGGATTCTGGTTATGAAACCTTTGTCGGAGACATATCTTGAAAATATCTTCTCCCATTCTGAGGGCTGTCTTCTTGCTCTACTTACTGTGTTTTTGGCTATGCAGAAGCTTTTTAGTTTCATCAGGTCCCAGTAGTGTATTTTTGATGCAGCTTCAATTTCCCTGGGCTCCACCTCAAAAAATATTCATCCAGGCCAATTCCTTCAAGAGTTTTCCCTGCACTTTCCTCTAGGATTTTTATAGTTTTATGTCTTAAGGTTAAATCTTTAATCCAGTGAGAGTCTATCTTAGTTAAAGGTGAAAGGTGTGGATCCAGTTTCAATCTTCTACAGGTTGCCAGCCAGTTCACCCAGCACCATTTGTTAAATAGGGAATCGTTTCCCCATTGAATGTTTTTAATTGGCTTGTCAAATATGAAATAATGGTAAGTAGCTGGTTTAATTTCTTGGTTCTCTATTCTGTTCCATATATCTACCTCTCTGTTTTTGTGCCAGTACCATGCTGTTTTGATCATTATAGATTTATAGTATAGTCTGAGGTCTGGTAGCGTAATTCCTCCTGCTTTGTTTTTATTTCTGAGTAATGTCTTGGATATTCAAGGTTTTTTCTGACTCCATATAAAACGATATATTATTTTTTCAAGATCTTTAAAGTATGACAATGGAGCTTTAATAGGGATTGCATTAAAATTGTATATTGCTTTGGGTAGTATAGGCATTTTGACAATAGATTTTTCCCAGCCATCAGCATGGTATGTTTTTCCATTTGTTAACATCTTCAGCTATTTCTTTTCTTACAGTTTCATAGTTCTCTTTATAGAGACTTTTTGTGTTCTTTGTCAGATAAACTCCCAAATATTTCATTTTCTTTGGTGCTACTGTAAATGGATTGAGTCCTTGATTGATTTTTCAGCTTGGCTATTGTTGGTTTATATAAAGGCTACAGATTTATGGGTTGATTTTTGTATCCTGAGACATTGCTGTATTCCTTGATCACTTCTAAGTGTTTTGTAGTAGAATCCCTGGTGTTTTCCAGATTACAATCATATCATCTGCGAAGAGCAAAAGTTTGATCTCTTCTGACCCTATATGGATACCCTTGATTGCCTTTTCTTCCCTAAGTGTGATGTCTAAAACTTCCACTGCAATGTTAAAGAGCAATGGAGACAATGGGCAACCTTGCCTGGTTCCTGATATGAGTGGAAATGGTTTCGATTTAACTCCTTTCAATATGATATTGGCTGTAGGTTTGTTGTAGATGGTCTCTATTAGTTTAAGACATGTCCCTTCTATACCAATTTTCTTAAGTGTTCTGATCATGAAGGGATGCTGGATGTTATTAAAAGCTTTTCTGCATCAATTGAGAGAATCATATGGTCTTTGGTTTTTTATTTGTTTATGTGCTGAATTATACTTATAGATTTACATATATTAAACCAGCCTTGAGACCCTGGGATAAAACCCACTTGGTCGTGGTATTTAATTTGTTTGAAGTGTTGCTGGATTCTGTTTGCTAGGATCTTATTGAATACTTTTGCATCAATATTCATTAGTGATATTGTTGTATAATGTTCTTTTCTTGTTGGGTCTTTTCATGGTTTGGGCATCAAGGTGATGTTTGCTTCATAGAATGTGTTGGGTAGTATTCCTCCTTTTTCTATATTTAGGAGAAGTTTGAGTTATATAGGTACTAGTTCCTCTTTAAAAGTTTGGTAGATGGGCAGTGCCTGTGGCTCAGTGAGTAGGGCGCCAGCCCCATATGCCGAGGGTGGTGGGTTCAAACCCAGCCCTGGCCCAACTGCAACAACAAAAAAATAGCTGGGCATTGTGGCAAGCGCCTGTAGTCCCAGCTGCTCGGGAGGTTGAGGCAAGAGACTCACATAAGCCCAAGAGCTGGAGGTTGCTGTGAGCCGTGTGACACCACGGCATTCTACCGAGGGCAGTAAAGTGAGACTCTGTCTTTACAAAAAAAAAAAAAAAAAGTTTGGTAGAATTCTGATGTGAAGCTGTCTGGTTCTGGGCTCTTCTTTTTAGGGAGATTTTGTGTAGTTGATGCTATTTCAGAACTTTATATAGGCATGTTCAACACTTCCACCTCATTCTGGCTAAGTCTTGGGAGGTGGCATGCTTCCAAGTATTCATTGATTTCCTTCAGGTTTTCGTATTTCTGAGAATAAAGTTTCTTGTAATATTCATTAAGAATTGTTTGAATTTATGAGGAGTCTGTTGTTATTTCATCTTTACCATTTCTGATGGATGAAATTAGAGATTTTACTCTTTTTTTTTTTTCCTGGTTAGGTTAACTAATGGTTTATCTATTTTATTGACCTTTTCAAAAAACGAACTTTTTGATTTATTGATCTGTTGCATAATTCTTTTGTTTTCAATTTCATTTAATTCTGCTATAATTTTGGTTATTTCTTTTCTTATCCTGGGTTTGGGATTGGAGTGTTCTTCCTTTTACAATTGCTTGAGATGTCCCATACAGTTGTTAACTTCCTCTCTTTCTGTTCTCTTAATGGAAGGCTTGCACTGCTATAGATTTCCCTCTTAGGGCTGCCTTTGCGGTATCCCAGAGGTTCTCATAATTCATGTCTTCTTTGTCATTTTGTTCCAAAAATTTGTTTATTTCCTTCTTAATGTAATCTATGACCCAGCTATCGTTAAGCATGAGGTTAATTCAGTTTCCATGTTTTTTTATGAGTATGCAGGTTCTTGTTGTTACTGAGTTCCACTTTTATTCCATGATGGTCTCATAAGATGCAAGGAATAATTTCTATTCTTTTAAATTTGCTGAGGTTAGATTTGTGACCTAAGATGTGATTGATTTTGGAGTATGTTCCATGAGCTGATGAGAAGAATGTGTATTCAGTTTTGTTAGGATAAAATGTTCTGTAATTATCTGTTAAATCCAATTGTTGGATGGTTAAGTTTAAATCTAAATTTTTTTTGCTTAGCTTCTTTTAGGAGGAGCTATCCAACACCACTAAGGGGTGTTAAAATCTCCGACTACTATGGACCTGGAGGAAATCAAGTTGCTCATGTCCGTTAGAGTTTCTCTTATAAATTGAGGTGTATTATGGTTGGATGCATAAATATTAATAATTGAAATCTCATCATATTGAGTCTTGCCCTTAACAAATATGTAGAGACCTTCCTCATCTTTCCTTACTTGTGTTGGTATAAAGCCTATTGTATCTGCAAATAAAATTGCAACACCAGCTTTTTTCTGTTTTCCATTTGCCTGGAATATAGATGACCATCCCTTCACCCTGAGTGTATATTTATCTTTAAAATAAGATGAGATTCTTGTATGCAGCAGATATCTGGCCTGAGTTTTTTTATCCAGTCCACCAGCCTGTGCCTCTTTAGAGGACAATTTAATCCATTCACATTAATTGATAATATTGATAGGCCTGTTATAATTTTGGGTATCGAGTTTTTGGAAAGACCAGTGGACATTTTAAATCCTTTCACCACTGTGGAAGTTGGAATTTTATCAAAAGTTTCAGACTGAGTTTACTTTAGTGGTGGAGAATTGCACTGGCCATTATGAAGAATAGGTCTGAGGATATCCTGGAGAGCTGGTTTAGTTATGGCAAATTTCTTCAACATGTGAATGTCATTAAAGTATTTAATTTCTCCATCATAAATGAAACTCAGTTTAGCTTGGTACAGGATCCTGGGTTGAAAGTTATTTTGTTTTAGGAGATTAAAAGTTGATGACCACCCACTTCTGGTTTGAAAGGTTTCAGCAGAGGGATCAGCAGTCATTCTAATGTTCTTCCTTTGGTAGGTTATGTTTTTTTTACGTCTGGCTCTTTCAGGATTTTCTCCTTCATATTAACTTTAGTAAAGTTAATTATGATGTGCCTGGGGGATGTCTTATTCGGGTTGAGTTGTGCTGGGGTACTGAAACTATCTGCTGTCTGGATTTCAGGATCTCTTGGCATGTCTAGAAATTTCCCTTTCATAATCTCATGAGGAAGGGCCCCTGTGCCTTGTGAAGCTACTCCGTCACCTTCAGGGATCCCTATAAGGCGAATATTGCTTTTCTTCTAATTATCCCAGAGCTCTCTGAGAGAATGATCTGTTTTTGCTTTCCATTTCTCTTCCTCTTTGAATGTTTGGGATCATTCAAAAGCTTTATCTTCGATGTCAAAGATCCTTTCTTCTACCTGTTCCATTCTGTTACTGAGGGATTCTACTGTATTTCTCATATTATGTAAGGCTGCAACTTCTTTTCTCAATGTGTCTAAATCTTTGGTGATTTTGTCTTTGAATTCATTGAATTCTTGAAACATCTTCTGAATTAATCCTACAATTTCGACCTCCATCTTTACTTCCATTCTGTTGATCTTGTTTGCAATCCAAATTCTAATTTTGATTTCAGACATCTCAGCTATCTGTTTATGAATGGGATCCTCTGGATTGGCTGGTTTATCATGCCTTGGGGGAGTTGAACTCTGTTTATTCATGTTGCCAGAGTTTTTCCGCTGATTCTGCCCCATGATTGTTTTTCAGTGTTTAGCCAAATGAGCAGATAAGGTAAAATTGGACTGGAAACGTCTACAGTTGTTGTTGACCAGCCCTTCACCTAGGAACTGGGACTGGTGACTGCAGCTTTTCCTCTACAGTTTTGCAAAGGACCTGTACAGTAGTACAGTCTGTGACTCTAGAGACCTGCTTGGTGTAGTGGGGGTTGGTGGCTCTGTCTTGTATTCAGCTGATCTCTGTCCAATCCTAGTGAATCGTTAACTCTAGGTTGCAGTCTCAGCTTTGATGAAATATAAGCAATTAGAATATCCCTTCCCCCACTGGTAATAACTGGAAGAAGACAATCAAACCTTCCCACTACAGTAAAATCTGGGTCCCACCTTGGAGGATCCTCCGGTAATTTGTACAGTTCAAGAGTTCCAGACCAATTGTCCCAGACAGCCCCCACTCTCTGGCTGGAGAGTTCAAGCAGACTCCAGCAACTAGATGTTAGGGGTCTATTGGCAGCTCAAGTGTAATTTTAGTGCCTCTGGTGCTCCGAGGGGTCAGAGAGGCCTGTCAAGTAGGAGGTTTAGAGCCAGGGTGGGTGATGCCTCTTACCCCACCTTGGTCATCCTTCACCACCAGACTTTGGTCACCCTAGTTACTGACAGTCCCACCAGCACTCTCTGTAAACCCAGTCTTTGTGGCCCTGTTCTGAGCCTAAGATGCACCTGGCCCTCAAGGGATCATCAGCCTAGACAAAGGAGGGCAGGCAGAGGCTGGAACTGACAGGTAACCATGTTGCGAATACAAAACTGCAGCTGAGACCAGACAGCAGCACAGACAGGACCTGAGGCACAGGTTCTGTCAACTCAAAACAGCTTCTCTTCTGCAGGGGAATTTAGCTGGGACAGAAACACATTCCACAAAGTTGTTCTGTTCTGTCAGTAACATCAATCAGGGGCGGGGCTAGAACTGAGTGAACAGCCACAGCCTCCATTAAGCACCCGAGGTTGTCAAACCTCACCTCCCCCTGCCAGATAGTGGCAGAAACCAACAGCCTCGCTGAGGAAACATAGATCTCCCTGTGATTCAGGCAGGTGCAAACCCTGGAGTATCTGCTCATTGGAGGCAACTGAGTTACAGCCCTGCGGGGTTATCAGTGACTGGGTGTAACAGAGGTGCAAGGTGGGGAAGGAGGTATTAATCTTCCCAGACTAGTCTATTTGCTGGGTGGGTCCTCTCGACCTCACGGAATACCAGAGCGAGTCATATTTGAGTTGTCACTAGACACCTGTGATCTATTTGCCAGAGACCTTTTAAACTCTCCCACCTGAGAAAGATGCTGACTGAGACAATTGATTTGGACCTTTTGAACTGAGGCAATCGTCCAAGGACTATCCAAGGGGTACCCTGGGTATGTGGTTGTAGGAAAGTTTGATTTCTCTTTCCCAATTGTTGCCTATGGGGAGCAGGGTGAATTAATTGGTGGTATTTCTTCACAACTGAGACTTCAACCCAGAGTGACTGTTTCACTAGATTTGGACAAAGACCAGCTGAAAACAAGACAAAGCCACTTAGCCCCACCACACCGAACAGGTCCCCAGTTTCTGAGGCTATAACACTGTACAGCTCCTCGGCAAAGCTCCAGGGGAAAAGGGGTACAGCACCAGTCCAAGCTTTTGGGTAAAGGGCTGTTTAATCACTACTCCTGGAGCCCCGAACCCTGTGGATAACCCTGATTATCCACTCATCTAGTCGAAGGGTGTAAAATAATCATGGGGCGGAATCAGCAGAAAAACTCTGGTAACTTGAATAACCAGATTAGATCAACCCCCCACCACCCCCAATGAAAGTTATAGAAGGTGTAACTGAAGATCCAATTCATAAACAGATGGCAGAGATGTCAGAAATCGATTTAGAATTTGGATTGGAAACAAGATTAATAGAATGGAGGAAAAGTGGGAATTGGAAATTCGAAGAGAAATTCAAAAGTTGTATCAAGAATTCAATGAATTTAAAGACAAAACCAACAAAGATTTTGACACATTGAAGCAAGAATTTGCAGCCCTCAAAGATCTGAAAAATACAGTAAAATCCCTCAGTAACAGAGTGGAGCGCAGAAGCAAGGATTTCTGACATTGAAGACAAATCTTTTGAATGCTTCCAAACTCTTAAAGATGAAGAGAAATGGAGAGCAAAAACAGATCATTCTCTCAGAGTGCTATGGGATAATTCAAAGAAGGGTAATATCCACCTCATTGGAATCCCTGAAAGTGATAAAGCGGCTTCGCAAGGCACAGAGGCTCTTCTCCATGAAATTGTGAAAGTGAATTTTCCAGACATTTAAGAGACTCTGAAATTCAGATAGCAGACAGTTTCAGAACCCAGCAAGGATTCAACCTGAATAAGACATCCTCCAGGCACATCATAATTAACTTCACTAAAGTTAATATGAAGGAGAAAATTCTGAAACCAGCCAGATGTAAGAAAACCATAACCTACAAAGGGAAGAATATTAGAATGAGTGTAGATATCTCTGCTGAAATCTTTCAAGCCAGAAGAGGGTGGTCATGGACTTTTAATCTCCTAAAACAAAATAACTTTCAACCCCGGATCCTGTATACAGCTAAACTGAGTTTCATTTATGATGGAGAAATTAAATACTTTAATGACATTCACATGTTGAAGAAATTTGCCATAACCAAACCAGCTCTTCAGGATATTCTCAGACCTATCCTCCATAATGACCAGCACAATTTTCTACCAAAAAAGTAAACTCACTGTGAAACTTTTGATCAAACTCCAAATTCCACAGTGGCAAAAAGATTAAAAATGTCCACTGGACTTTCGAAAAACTCGATACCCAAAATTTTACCAGGTTTATCAATATTCTCCATTAATGTGAATGGCTTAAACTGTCCTCTAAAGAGGCACAAGTTGGATGACTGGATACAAAAAGTCAGGCTAGATATTTGCTGCATACAAGAATCTCATCTTCATTAAAAGATAAACATAGACTCAAGGTGAAAGGATGGTCATCCATATTTCAGGCAAATGGTAATCAAAAAAAAATGGGTGTTACAATTCTATTTGCAGATACAATAGGCTTTAAACCAACAAAAGTAAGGAAGGATAAGAATGGTCACTTAATATTTGTTAAGGGTAATACTCAATATGATGAGATTTCAATTATTAATATTTATGCATCCAACCAGAATGCACCTCAATTAATAAGAGAATCTCTAACAGACATGAGCAACTTGATTTCCTCTAGCTCCATAATAGTCGGAGATTTCAACACTCCTTTGGCAGTATTGGATAGATCCTCCAATAAGAAGCTGAGCAAAGAAATTTAGATTTACACCTAACCATCCAATATTTGGATTTAGCAGACATTTACAGAACATTTCATCCCAACAAAACTGAATACACATGCTTCTCATCAGACCATGAAACATACTCAGAAAATCGATCACATCTTGGTCACAAGTATAACCTCAGTAAATTTAAAGGAATAGAAATTACTCCTTGCATCTTCTCAGACCACCATGGAATAAAAGTTGAACTCAGTAACGACAGGAATCTGCATACATAACCTTATGCTGAATGATATCTGGGTCATAGATGAGATTAAGAAGGAAATTGTCAAATTTTTGGAACAAAACGACAACAAAGACATGAATTATCAGAACCTCTGGGATTTTGCAAAGGCAGTCCTAAGAGGGAAATTTATATCATGCAAGCCTTCCTCAAGAGATCGGAAAGAGAGGAAGTTAACAATTTAATGGGACATCTCAAGCAACTGCAAAAGGAAGAACATTCCAACCCCAAAACCAGTAGAAAAAAGAAATAACCAAAATTAGAACAGAATTAAATGAAATTGAAAACAAAAGGATTATACAACAGATCAATAAATCAAAAAGTTGATTTTTTGAAAAGGTCAATAAAATAGATAATTCTTTGGCTAACCTATCCAGGAAAAAAAGAGTAAAATTCCTAGTTTCATCAGTCAGAAATGACAAAGATGAAATAACAACAGACTCCTCAGAAATTCAAAAAATACTTAATGAATATTACAATAAACTTTATTCTAAGAAATATGAAAATCTGAAGGAAATTGACAAATACTTGGAAGCACATCACCTTCCAAGACTTAGCCAGAATCAAGTGGAGATGTTGAACAGGCCTATATCAAGTTCTGAAATAGCATCAACGATACAAAATCTCCCTATAAAGAAAAGCCCAGGACCAGATAGCTTCACATCAGAATGCTGCAAAACCTTTAAAGAGGAACGAGTACCTATATTACTCAACCTGTTCCAAAATATAGAAAAAGAAGGAATACTACCCAACATATCCTAGTAAGCAAACATCACCCTGATCCCCAAAACAGGAAAAGACCCAACAAGAAAAGAGAATTATACACCAATATCACTAATGAATATAGTTGCAAAAATATTCAACAAGATCTTAACAGAATCCAGCAATACATCAAACAAATTATACATCATGACCAAGTCGGTTTTATCCCAGGGTCTCAAGGCTGGTTCAATATACATAAATCTATAAATATAATTCAGCACATAAACAAATTAAAAAATAAAGACCATATGATTCTCTCAATTGATGCAGACAAAGCTTTTGATAATATCCAGCATCCCTTCATGATCAGAACACTTAAGAAAATTGGTGTAAAAGGGACATTTCTTAAACTGATAGAGACCATCTACAACAAACCCACAGCCAATATCGTATTGAATGGAGTTAAATTGAAATCCTTTCCACTCAGATCAGAACCAGGCAAGGTTGCCCATTGTCTCCACTGCTGTTTAACATTGTAATGGAAGTTTTAGCCATCACAATTAGGGAAGAAAAGGCTATCAAGGGTATTCATATAGGATCAGAAGAGATCAAACTTTCACTCTTTGTAGATGGTATGATTATATATCTGGAAAACACCAGGGATTCTACTACAAAACTCTTAGAAGTGATCAAGGAATACAGCAGTGTCTCAGGTTATAAAATCATAACCGCAACCTTTATATATACCAACAATAGTCAAACTGAAAAAAACAGTTAAGGACTCTATTCCATACACAGTAGTGCCAAAGAAGATGAAATATTTGGGAGTTTAACAAAAGACGTGAAAGATTTCTATAAAGAGAACTATG
Source organism: Nycticebus coucang (assembly GCF_027406575.1). Lineage (NCBI taxonomy): Eukaryota > Metazoa > Chordata > Mammalia > Primates > Lorisidae > Nycticebus > Nycticebus coucang. The sequence goes on from NC_069786.1 coordinate 30,285,524, forward strand.
AAACTCTAAGAAAAGAAGTAGCTGAAAATGTTAACAAATGGAAAAACATACCATGCTCATGGCTGGGAATAACCAACATTGTTAAAATGTCCATACTACCCAAAGCAATGTACAATTTTAATGCAATCCTTATTAAAGTGGAGCTTTAATAAGGATACTTTAATAATCATTCTTTAAAGATCTTGAAAAAATAATACTTCGTTTTATATGGAATAAGAAAAAACCTCGAATAGCCAAGACATTACTCAGAAATAAAAACAAAGCAGGAGGAATCACACTATCAGTCCTCAGACTATACTATAGATCGATAGTGATCAAAGCAGCATGGTACTGGCACAAAAACAAAGAGTTAGATGTATGGAACAGAATAGAGAATCATGAGATGAACCCAACTGCTCACTGTTATTTGATCTTTGACAAACCAATTAAAAACATTCAGTGGGGTAAATATTCCCTATTTAACAAATGGTGCTGGGTGAACTGGCTGGCAATCTGTAGAAGACTGAAAGTAGACCCACACCTTTCACCATTAACTAAGATAGACTCTCACTGGATTAAATATTTAAACTCACTGGATTAAATATTTAAACTTAAGACATGAAACTATAAAAATAGAAGAAAGTGCATTGAAAACTCCTAACGAAATTAGTCTGGGCAAATATTTTATGAGGAAGACCCCCCACCCCCCACCCCGTGCAATTACAGCAGCTTCAAAAATACACTACTGGGACCTGATCAAACTAAAAAGCTTCTGCACAGCCAAAAACATAGTGGGTAAAGCAAGCAGACAGCCCTAAGAATGGGGGAAGATAGTTGCAGGTTATGTCTCTGACAAAGGTTTAATAACTAGAATCCTCAGAGAACTCAAACGTATTAGCAAGAAAAGAACAAGTGATCCCATCTCAGGTTGGGCAAGGGACTTGAAGAGAAACTTCTCTGAAGAAGACAGGCGCACAGCCTACAGACATATGAAAAAATGCTTATCATCCTTGATCATCAGAGAAATGCAAATCAAAACTACTTTGAGATATCACCTAACGCCAGTAAGATTAGCTCATATCACAAAATCCCAAGACCAGAGACGTTGGTGTGGATGTGGAGAAAACGGAACACTTCTGCAACACTGGTGGAATGCAAATTAATGCATTCCTTTTGGAAAGATGTTTGGAGAACACTTAGAGATCTAAAAATAGACCTGCCATTCTATCATACAATTCCTCTACTAGGTATGTACCCAGAAGACCAAAAATTACATTATAACAAAGATATTTGTACCAGAATGTTTATTGCAGCCAAATTCATCATTGCTAAGTCATGGAAAAAGCCCAAGTGCCCACTGATCCACGAATGGATTAATAGATTGTGTTATACGTACACCATGGAATATTATGCAGCCTTAAAGAAAGATAGAGACGTTACCTCTTTCATGTTTACATCAATGGAGGTGGAACATACTCTTCTTAGTAAAGTATCTCAAGAATGGAATAAAAAGTATCCAATGTACTCAGCCCTACTATGAAACTAATTTGTGGCTTTCATATGAAAGCTATAACCCAGTTATAATCTAAGAATATAGGGAAGGGGGAGAGGGAGGGGAGGAAGGGAAGAGGATGGGCAGAGGGAGGTTCATTGGTGGGATTACACCTATGGTATATCTTACAAGGGTACAAATGAACCTTACTAAATGTAGAATATAAATATCTTAACACAATAACTAAGAAAACGCCAGGAAGGCTATGTTAACCAGTATGATGAAAATTTGTCAAATGGTATATAAAACCAGTGTATGGTGCCCCATGATTGCACTAATATACACAGCTATGATTTAATTTAAAAAAAAAAAAAGACATTCACTAAGCTAAGGTTAATTTATTGTTAAAGAAGGAAAGTTATTTTTAATAAATGTAGTATCATCTAAGTGAACACTATTTATAAAGCAGTGTACAGGAATGTCCGAGGCCTTTACTAACTCACCCAAAGCAACTTCCAGTCCTGCAAGCTCCATTCATGGTAAATGTCCTATATCATGGCACAGGTATACAAATGTTTACCTCTATCTCTTATTTTTACTGCATCTTCCCATGTATAGATATGTTTTCATACACGAATAACTTTGTGTTATAATTATCTACAGTATTCAGTATAGTAACATGCTGTACCGTTTTGTAATCTAGGAGCAATAAGCTACTCTAGGTTTATGTGAGTACCCTCTATGATGTCTACACGTGATGGAATTGCCTAACAAGACATTTCTTAGATATATCACCATTGTTAAGTGATGTATGACTCTGTATCCTTGAAATCATTCTTCTAAATAGAAGGGAATGTTGTTGTTGTTGTTGTTGTTTTTTTTTAATGCCTGTTAGGCATTGTGTATGTATTATCTCTTTAAATATTCACAGTATAGCATTATTAGCTCCTTTTTAATACCAAAGACAGCGAAAGATACAGAAATGATATAACTAATTAAATTCTAATACTTGAGGTTACAGGATCTAATTTTGAAATTTGAGCCTAATTCAAAAGCCAGACTCTTTATTCTTTCAGATTTACCTAATTGGTCAAAGCTGTAGCAAGCTATTTTAATCTTATTAAAATACATCATGTCTAGTCAATAGAGTGCTCTGAAATTTTATCTCTGTTAACTGTGTTTGAGTTTGCAAATTTGCAGTGGCCTCCTCTGCCTCACATTTACCTATGTCACTTTCATTCACAACTTTCTGGCTGCTGTGGGCCTCCAGGCTAAGAGAACACATCATGCTCCTTGAGGGAATACAATCCAAATTATCCTTAAACACAGTGTTTAGTTCTGAAGTAAATAGAAGTAAATAGTAATAGAAAGTGGGATATCCATGTGTCCTGGTCCATTTTGTGCCTTTATAATAGAATAACACAGACTGGGTAATTTATAAAGAAATAAAATTTATTTCAAACCATCTGGAGGCTGGGAAGATCAAATCAAGATGCCAATGTCTAGTGAGGAACCTTCTGCTGTGTCATCTCACAACAGAAAGGCGAAGAAAACAGATGGGGTGGGCAGGCAAGGTATTCCTTTTATAAGGAACCCATCTAAGTGTAATGGTTTTAATCCATTGATGGGGGAAGATCTCTCATGGCCAATTACCTGTCAAAGTTCTTACCTCTCAAGAGTGTTGCATTGGGCTTTACGTTTTCAGCACACGAACTTTGGGATACACATCCAAACCATAGCACCTTGCTATGGGGAGTTTTTCTCTGTGTTACACATCTATGTCTAACATCCCCAAAGACCCTGCTTCAGTAGGCATCAGCCCTTCTTGTACTCACTGACTTACATTCCAGAGTCTGTCATCTACTCTCTGCTCTACCAATTTTTAATTTGTTTTTGGTGGCTCTTGATTAAGTTGCTCCAACCTTTTTATAATTGGTCATGAGTTGGAACTTGATGGCCTTTGGTTTTTATTCAGATAATGCTTTGCTGAATTACTGTCTCATGGAGCAGTAGAGCATGAACTCCTTCCCTCTCCAGAGGGTCCCACAATTGCAATATGGGCAACACAAATGTATGTTAATAGAGTACCTTGTATTTATCAAAGTGTTCTCAAACTTATCTTCAGTGTCTGCACATCAACTGTGAATTTTAGAGAGTAAATCTATGAGTGAAGGAACTGTGACGAGAAAAGAATTTTATTTCTAGAGGCAGTGACTTTATATTTTTAAGGAAATAAATGTCTGCCAGTGTCCCCATCACAAGTTCCTTTAGGGTACTTTGGACTTAGGAACATGCAGATTACTGAACAGGGGAGCTGGATGATTTTACTCATTTATATACATCTAATTTAGACTGGAGGATGAGGACTTGTTAGTCACTATTATAATAATAAAATTATACTTCTCCTTAATTAATATTTATAGAGCAAGTATTTACAAATAGTATTTGTATGTATTATCTCTTTAAATATTATACTTGGCATCCAAGAAAACAAGAGAGGGATATCTAGATTCTGATCTCTGTTCTTCTTACTATGCTATGTGATTTTAACAAGTTGCTGACATTATTTGAAGCTCAGTGTACTGATCTGTAATACTACTTGTTGGAATATCAAATGTGATTTTGTCTGAGATTACAATAGCATCAAAAATGAGTAATATCCACTTGGCGCCCGTAGCACAGTGATAACAGTGCCAGCCACATGCACTGAGGCCAGCAGTTTAAAACCCTGCCCAGGCCAGCTAAACAACAATGACAACTGCAAAAAGAAAATAGCTGGGCATTGTGGCAAGTGTCTGTAGTCCCAGCTACTTGGGAAGCTGAGGCAAGAGAATTGCCTAAGCCCAAGAGTTTGAGGTTGCTGTGAGCTGTGATGCCATAGCACTCTACTGAGGACTACACAATGAGACTCTGTCTCAAAAAAAAAAAAATGAGTAATACCTAGCACATATGATGGTATACATCTGTAGTCCCTGCTACTTAGGAGGTTAATGCAGGTGGATCTCTTGAGCCCAGGTATTCAAGGCTATAGGACATTATGTTTAAGCCTGTGAATAGCCACTGCATGTCAGGCTGGGCAACATGGTGAGATCTTGTCTCAAAAAAGAAAAAAAAAAAAAACTTTAAGAAAAAATATTAATCTCAAAAAATTTTAAAAATAATTTGAATCTGAGCCAAAATTCAAATATAATAATAAATATTTATAATTTCAGCTTTCTGAAAGTTAAATATAGAATTTTCTTTAAGAAGTCATGAAAAAAGTAAATATTTCAACTTTTTAAGAAGTGAATTTATAAAATGTAATCTTTTGAAATGAATCTATTCTTCTTTATTCTAAGGGAGATCTGTCTTTACTGTCAATATTTTACCATTCTGATGACTATTATTAAAATCTTAGTATCAAACCCCTGTGTCTTACTAGTTTTAAACTCAGGTATGTAATCTATATTTCACCTTACTTGTGATTTATATTCTATATAAAATGTTTGTTTTATATCCAAGAAGAAAAGGCCTGATTGTCACTTTGAATTTTAACATATATTTAGAGTACATGACGGTTATCCTACCAGTCCTTCTTTGCATTGTTTTCAATCCTCAAAGGTGGTTATATGGAAAAAGACTGTGAAAATGTATTTACTTCCAGGGAGGAGTACAGCACCAGTTGCCAGGCAACATCTTGATAAAATAGCAAATCTGATGAGTCAGAATGGACAGAGTGCTCCCCTGTTAAATTTCATTCACACTTCAATATTTTAAAACGTATGTGATTCTAAGTCTTAACATCTTTTTCATTTGGGTTTTAATATACATATCACTTTAAACATATCTATGTATAATTTTAAGTGAACTGTGAGTAATATGTTTGGTTGCGTTAGATTTTCATATCCCACTAGTATTCCTTAGTTCTTCAGATTTATCTGTAGGAGTTTTTTAAAATTAATTAATTAATTTATTTATTTATTTATTTTGCAGTTTTTTTGGCCAGGGTTGGGTTTGAACCTGCCACCTCCGGCATATGGGGCTGGAGCCCTACTCCTTTGAGCTACAGGCACCGCCACGTATCTGTAGGAGTTTTAAATTTTAAATTGTTACATTAATCATATAGTTATAATAGTGGAGAAAAACAATAAAAGTTCTGAAATTGTAGATATGAGTCCTATAGGAGTTTTGACCTTCAAATTAGCTCCTAAATATAGATTTTATAGATTTTAACTTCCCCCTGCTTCAGATTTATTCCCCTTCAGAAGTCCCCTCAAATGGACCTTCTCAATAGGTACATGCTTTATTTTCCAGATGCTACTTTCTGTGTTGAAAGGCAAGTGCATAGCAATGCTGAGTAAACAATTGTGAGAAATAAGTTTAAGATGTAAACAGCCGTAATGCATTGCCATCTCCATTCTATCTCCCTTCATGTGTGTACACCTTGGCACTGGATTTTGGGCAAGATTTTTAAACTAAATAAATTAGGAAAATTGGAGTAATACCGCATACAGAAGAGAACGTGAGGATTAATACATGTAAATCATTTAGCACAGTCTGGCACATAAACACAAAAACATATTATAATATATGTATTTGACCAGCATTAAGTGAATGCTTGGCATGTGATATTGGGGCTACAATGATGAAGAAGCCTTGTCCTCAAGGAACCTACAACTTAATGAGGAATATAGAAAATTCCAAATCAATTTCACAAGAGTAGTAGGTGTGAAAGAAGAAGCAGCAAAGAGTGTCAAGAGCATATATTGCCTGTAAGAATCAACAGAGTTTTTTGGGAGTGTACTTGAGTCATTCTTTCTTCATTCCCAAGCTCCAACAGTACTGTAAAACAGGTGAGAGCCTCAGTTTCTGTGATTGTATATGAGAGACATCATTCATCTATTGCAAGGACTTTGCTTGAATTATCATTATATATCTTCACAATGCCTTTTTTTATTTGTACAGATCAATAGGGTGCATGTACAGTTTTGCTGGATGCATAGATTACATAGTAGTCAAGTTAGGGATCTTAGAGTATATACCACACAAATAACATACATTGTACCAATTAGCCAGTTTCTCGTCATCCTCCCTTCTTCTACACCTTCTCCCTTATGAGTCTCCGTTATCTATCATTCCACTCTGCAACTATGTGAACACATATTTTATCAGCCACTTATGAATGAGAACATGTGGTATTTTTCTTCCTGAACCTGGTATGTTCACTTAATATGATAATCTCTAGTTCCATCTATGTTGCTGCAAAATACATGATTTTATTCTATTTTAGGGATGAATAACAATATTCCATTATGTATCGTACTTTGTCCATTCATCTATTGATTGACATTTAGGTTGATTCCATGTCTTTGTTATTGTGAGTGGTGTTAAAATCAATACATAAGTACTGCTATCTTTTTGATATAGTCATTTCTTTTCTTTTGGGTATATACCCAGTATGGAATTCCTAGATTGGATAACAGATGTGCTTCTGTTCTTTGAGAAATTGTCATACTGTTTTCAACAGAGGCTGTACTTATTTACATTTCCATCAACAGTATATGAGAGTTCCCTTTTTCTCCACATCTTCAACAAAATCTATTTTTTTTTTGTCTCTTAAAAGAACAGACATATTGGATTCACGTATTTTTTTTTCCATTCAACAGATTGTCTTTTCACTCTGTTTATTGACTATGCAAATCTTTTTATTTTAATTAATTCCCATTTGGCTATTTTGTATTTGTTGCCTACGCTTTAGCACTCTTATTCATAAATCCTTTGCCTAAACCAGTGTCCAGGAGAGTTTTCTCTAGGTTTTCTCCTAGTATTAATATAGTTTGGGGTCTCAAATTTAAGTTTTAAATTAATGTTGATTCGATTTTTGTATATAGTAAAAGATAGGGGTCCAGTTTCATTATACGCATATCGTAATCCAGTTTTTCCAGAATCATGTATTGAAGAGGTTGTCCTTTTCCCAATGTATGTTCTTGTTGGATTTGTCAAATATCACTTGATTATAAATGTGTAACTTTACTTCTAGGTTCTCAATTCTGCTCTGTTAATCTATGTGTCTGTGTTTATACTGCTACCATGCTGTTTTGGTTGCTATCACATTATAATATAATTTGATATCAGATAACATGATGCTTCCAGTTTTATTCTTTTTGCTTAGGATTTCTTGGATTTTCATGCTTTTTTTGGCTTCCATATGAATTTTAAGATTGTTTTTTCTAATTCTGTGAAAAATGAAATTGGTATTTTGATAGAGATTGCATTGAATATGTGGATTGCATTTGACAGTATGGTCATTTTAACAATAATAATTCTTCCCATCCATGAACATGAGATGTTTTTCCTTAGATTTATGTCATCTAATATTGCTTCTATCAGTGTTTTCTTATTTTTCCTTTTAGAGATTTTTCACCTCCTTGGTTAAATTTATTCCTTAGGTATTTTCTTTTGTTTTTGAAGCTTTTGTAAATAAGATTGATTTCTTGTTTTATTTCCCAGTTAAATCATTATTAGAGTATAGAAGAATTACTGTTTTTATATATTTATTTTGTATCTTGCAATTCTACTAAATTCATTAATCAAATCCGAAAGTTATTGGCCTGGTTCTTAGGTTTTTCTAAATATAAGATCATATCATCAGCAAACAGGGATAATTTTACTTTCTCTTTTGCAATTTGGATGCCTTCTATTTCTTTCTCTTGCCTGATCCTCTGGCTAGGAATTCCTGTACTGCATTCAGTTGGACTTGGTAAAAGTGGAATCCTTGTCCTGTTCCAATTCTTAAGGAAATGTTTCAATTCATCCCCATTCAGAATGATGTTAGCCATGGGTTTGCCACATATTGCCTTTATTATGTTAAGATGCTTTCCTTCTTTGCCTAGTTTTGATGGTTTTTATCCTAAAAAGATGTTAAAAATGTTTTTTGTTTCTAATAAAATGATTATATAGCTCTGTCCTTGATTCTATTTATGTGATGTGTCACATTTATTGATTGTGTATTTTGAATGAACCGTCCTTGCATCCTTGATGTAAAATCTACCTGATTATATTGTATTCACTTTTTGATATGCTGTTGGATTCTGTTTGCTAGTATATTATTGAAGATTTTTGTGTCTGTGTTTACCCTGGATAATGGTCTGTAGTTTTCATTGTTGTTGCATCTTTATCTGGTTTTGGTATCAGGGTTATATTAGCCTCATAAAATGGATTAGGGAGAATTCCCACCTCCTCAATTTCTGGAATAGTGTCATGAAGACTGACACTATTTTTTTTGTATGTTTGGGAGAATGCAACAGTGAATCTATCTGGTCCTGGGCTTTTCTCTCCTGAGATTCAGTGTCACTCCTCATTATTAGTCTGTTCAGGATTTATACTTTTTCCTAGTTCAGTCTTTGCTGGTTGTATGAGTCCAGGAATTTATTCATTTTCTCTAAATTTTCTGGTTTGTGAGCATCATTCCTCATAATAGTATCTGATGTATTGTTTTGCTTTTGTTTTTCTGTAATATTAATTGTAATGTCTTCTTTTTTCATTTCAGATAGTTTATTTGGTGCTTCTCTCTTCTTATCATGGTTAGTCTAGCAGCAGCTTATCAATTGTGCTTATCTTTTTCTAAGAACCAACTTTTCATCTGTTGATCTTTGTAGGTTTTTTGTTCTCTGTTTCATTAGTTCTGTTCTGATTTTTGTTATTTTTGTCTTCTCTTTTCAGGTTTGGTCTTGTTTTTCTATTTCCTTGAAGTGTGGTGTTGGATTGTTATTGATGATCTTTCTACTTTTTTGATACAGCACATAATGATATAAACTTCCCTGTTAGTGCCTTTTTTACTACATGCCACAAGTTTTACTGTTTTTTATCTCCATTTTTGTTTGGTTCAAACATTTTTTTGATTTCCATCTTAATTGTATCATTGATTTGATAGTCATTTGAGATCATGCTATTTAATTTCCACATATTTCTATTGTTTTTAAAGTTCCTTTTGGTATTGATTTCTAGTTTTAATCCACTGTGGTCTAAGAAGATGCTCAATTATGATTTCAATAATTTGCTGAAATTTTCTTTGTGCCGTTAATTCTGGTCTAACTTGAAAAATGCTCCATGCTATTTAAGAGAATGTATATTCTGCAGTTATTTGGGTAAAATGTTCTATAATATCTGTTTGGTCCATTTTGGTACAAAGTACAATTTAAGTTCAATGTTTCATTATAAATTTTCTTTCCAGAGGATCTCTCTAATGTTGTGAGTGGGCTACTGATGTTACCCACTGTATTATATTGAAGTATATTTCTCTAGGTCTAGCAATATTTGTTTTGTGAAACTGGGTGCTCTATTGTTGGCCACATATATTCATGTATTTAGAGTGGATATATCCTCTTACTCAATCCCTTTATCATAATGTAGTGACTTTCTTTGTCTTTATTTTTTACTGTGTTTGACTTAAAGTCTGTATTATTTGATATGAATATAGCTATGTCTGCTTACTTTAGATTTCTGTTTGCGTGCTGTATATTTTTACTACTGTTTTAATTTCAGTCTATATGAATCCTTACAGGTAAAGTGTTTCTTTTTTCTTTTTTTCTTTTTTTTTTTTTGGCGGGGGCTGGGTTTGAACCCACTGGTATATGGGGCCGGCGCCCTACTCTCTTGAGCCACAGGCGCTGCCAGTAAAGTGTTTCTTTTTAGCAGCATATATTTACATCATATGTGTTTTTACAATCCATTTAGCCAATCTATACCTTTTAAGAGGTGCATTTAATCTATTTATGTTCAAGATTATTATTGATATGTGAATTTGTGTGCCTATAATGTGTTAATTGTTTTCTGAATTGTTTTACAAATTGTTTTCTTTCATTTCTGTTACTGTTTGGCACTATGTTTTGATGGAATTCTGTAGTGATACCATGATGCCTGTCTCTTCTATCTTTGATTGCCTTTACCTATGGGTTTTGTACTTCCATGTGTTTTCCCAATGTTAAATTTCATCCTCTTACTTCTAAGTTTAGGATTCCTTTGAAGATTTCTTATAAGACTGATCTTGTGGTGACAAATTCCCTCAGCATTTGCTTGTGGGTGAAAAAACATTTTTCTCCTTCATTTATGAATGGTAATCACATATATAAAAATCTGTGTGGCAGGATTTTTTTTTCTGTCAACTTTTGAATATATTATTCCTTTCTGGCCTCTAAGATTTCTGCTAAGAAGTCTACTGTTAGTCTGATGAGATTTCCTCTATAGGCAACTGGATGATTTTTCTCTAGCCGTTTTTTAAATTCCATTTTTTCATTTTCTGTTTAGGCAGTTTGATTATAATGTACTGTGGCAGATAACTTTCTGTACTATGTTTCTTTGAGGATCATTGCTCCTCCTATATCTGGATGTCTGAATGTCTTTATAGACTTGAGAAGTTTTCATCTATTATTGTGTTAAACAGGTTTTTTAAGCCTTTAATCTCTCTTCTCTTTCAGAGATGCCAATAATTTGAATATTCAGTTGCTTTATGTTGCCCCATATGTCTCAAAGGAATTGGTCATTCTTTCTTCTTCTTCTTCTTCCTTTTTTTGTCTGACTGGATTGTTTGAAAAGACCTGTCTTCAGATTCTCATTTTGTATTTTCTTCAATGAATTCTTCAGTTCTATAATTTCTGCTTCATTTTCTAAGTATCTATCTCTTTTGTAAGCATTTCATTTAAATCCTAAATTGTCTTAGTAAGTTCTTTGCATTGGTCTTTAGATTTCCCTTTGCATCTCATTACACTCCTTTAACAATGACATTTTGAATTCTTTCTCTGGAATTTTGAGAATGTTTTGGTTAATATATATTGCTGGAGAAATAGATTATTCCTTTGAGGTTTTTGTATTTCATAGCTTTTTCATATTTCCCATGTCTTGATCCTGATATCTATGCATATGGCATAATAGTCACTTCTTCCCGATTTTAAATTTGATTTTGTTGGGTAGAGAGACATTTTCTTGAAGATGTGTCTTTGATATTGGTTGGGTAGTACCCTTTGGCTGTGCTTCTGGGTGCATGCGGTACTTAAGTTTCTGATTTCTTTAGCTATAAACGTGTTAGTGGCATCTGCAGTTTCCTCAGTGTATTAGGATACAGTTATTAGTTGAGGCTGTGATATAGTTGTCTTGGGATTTGGAATGTACAGTTGTTCTATCTTTAGGCCTCAGCTTTAGTGGTGGTGGTCTTAAAGTATCTATCCTTGTGCACACTGGCCCCTATGCTGGCTATTCTAAGCAGACCAAGTCTTTGGCATCTCGGTGGCTGTTTCAAATGCCAGTTATCTGTAGTGGTGGACTAGATGGATGAGCAAGATTTCAAGTCCCTGGGCAGTCAGTATGGTGTGGGCAGTTGTGATAGCAGTGATGAGATGTTCTTCTTTGTCTGTGACCAAAGTTCTGTGCATTTGTGTTAGCAGTAATTAATGTGGGCTGGCTTCCAGGGCAGTAGGTGGAGCTTTTAAACAAGAACTAGCTCAGGTGGTAACAGTAGGTTATTTAGGCCCAACCACAGTCCCCCAGATAAGTGCTGTAATTCCCTAGGTGGTGGATTGTTTTATGCAATCCCCAGAATCCTGGACCATGAGCTCTGCCTCAAGATGGGAGGGGGACAAGGCCAGATGGAGCTGGACTAAGTGGGTTTTTACTCACGTCTCCTAAAGGTGAGTGGATCTACCCATTGTATATCTCCAAGTCAATTTCAGGCCCCTTGTTGGAATGCTTAGGTTAGAGAGAACAGCCACCATTCTGAGGTCCTGCCAGGAAGAGGGCTGGGCCAGTTCCAGAAGCCACAGCTTTGGCTAGTGGGTATGGGACACATGTTGCTTCCATGGCCCTGTCCTAGTGAAGCTTGGTCCCTAATCCATTCTGTCAGGCAGAATTGGCTGATCTATCAGATTTGACAGTCAGTACTTAAACCCACATTTCAACTCTGGGCCATACTAGTTCCTACCCAGCTCAAGACCTGGCCCATGCAGCAACTCATGTCTCACTCACGTTCCAAGGGTGGTGCGCCCACTTGCCAGCACTGACAACTACAGCCACACTTTGCTTGCTTCTCAGTTCTTGTTGTAGGAGATCACTCCTCTACTTGTTCCTCAGTTCTGCAAGCATTAGCCTAGAACATAGAACTGGCTCCACTGGGTCCCAGGCAGCACAGTCTGCTAAAAGTGAGGATTGAAAGTGGCATCTTACTGTAGCTTCCTAGGTTTCGGAAAGGACAAGAGCCTTTTTTATTTTTTTTTAGATATATAAATGTTTTATTAACAGACAAGTCCTACAGACTTATTTCTTCTTGGACACACCCACCGTACAGCCATGACGGCCAGTTGTCTTGGTGTGCTGGCCTCGGACACGAAGGCCCCAGAAGTGGTGCAGCCCTCTATGAGGAAAGCAGACATCGACCTTACCAAGAGGGCAGGAGAACTCACAGAGGATGAGGTGGAACGTGTGATCACCATTATGCAGAATCTGCGCCAGTATAAGATCCCAGACTGGTTTTTAAACAGACAGAAGGATGTAAAGGATGGAAAATACAGCCAGGTCCTGGCCAATGGCCTGGACAACAAGCTCTGGGAAGACTTGGAGCGGCTGAGGAAGGACAAGAGCCCTTTTTAAGGGTAAGCTCCCTCCTTGGAGCTTTTCCCTCTGACAGTCTCTCAGCAGCTCCCTAAGTTAGATTCTGAAAGCTTAAGAATGTCAAGGTTCTCTTCTGTGGACCACAGAAAGATTTTCACTCACCATTTCCCTGTCCTGGTGAGTTACTCCATACTCCAAGCCAGTCCCAGCCAAGGAAGCCTAGTGTTTGGTATTTCCTATCACTTTTCTGTTGAATTCCCGTGTTCTCCCTTGAATAATGTATTTAAAGAGCCATTATCTACACACTATTTTGGTTCATCTAAGTGGATGAGGCATGTATGATATGCTTCTAGTTAGCCATCTTGGGGGAAAAAACCACAGCCCCTTAGTTTCATAAAACATCAGCCAGAAAGATGATGTGGGGATATCCCTTGCCATTACAAAATCTTCACCCAAACGTCTTAGCTAAGCAAAAATGTACTAATATTTATGCATCGTTCTAACTTCTTCTTAGCAGTGGACCAGCAAAACCTTACCAGTCACATTATATCATCTTGATGATATTGTAGCTTTTGCTTCTGCTCCTGTCAGTCCCATTATACTGAGACATGTTTCCGGCACTTTTCCTTTCAATTAACTTTCTAAATCTGACAAGCCAGGGCCCTAGACTGGGAGCATCTTTTCTGTACCATGGGCTCCTCAAAGGCAGGTGGCAAACCTTATTCACTGTTCTATTCCTAGCTTGACTTTCTCATTATTTAGTCTATGATTTATCTTTGTTTTTCATTTGCTATAAGTTGTAGTTCCTTGTATCTGTTCTCCCTTTCTTTCTCTATCTCTAATTACCATTGTCCCTGCTAAATTCTTTCCCCGTGACTATAACAGCAATCATAATAGAGCTCTGTGATGTGTTGTTTTACCTGCTTTCCCACCTCAACATATTCCACAAGTACTAACATTTTACAAGTAGAACAGTTACCGAGGAGCAAATTAGTACTCACACATTCAAATTCTGGCTTGTGCATATACTGCAAAGTCGTTATATTCTTCAGCTTCAATTTTATCATCCGTAAAATCAAGAATATTAAATATACACCTACACCATTGGAAAGTTGGAGTCTCTGTGAGATAATGAACATATAATGTTCATCACAGTAGCAGGCATGTGTTGATTCACTGAAATTTTTGCTATTGCTATTCTTTTGGCAATAAGACGGCATCCAGTATATGGTTTCAGTCTCCATTATTATTTTCCATTCTATCTCTCAAAAGACCGTGAGAAGCTGTAAGGGGCTATTCTTCTGTGAACAGATTTGTATGTCTTGTTGGGTCCTCAAATCTAGCATAGAGTATAGGAAGAGACAAGAGATGGCCATGCTGTAGGACCCAGGAATCCAAGCCACTGATCCTTCTAATTGACCACTTTAGTAAAGTATTTTAATTTCTGATTAGGCTTGCTAAGATGTAACAGTCATTATTCCTTTGTTATATGCTATCTTTTTTATTTGTGTAAAATGCATTAGTAATCGGACCTTACTATACTTGCAAAATCCAAAACTTCCAAGGAATTCAGAACATCTACATCCATTTATCTCATTAAACTCAACAAATATCCCAGAACCTGAGGAAGGCTAAGGGATACATGTTCTCTCTATTTGGGCCAATTAATTGACCAGACTGCCCTTGCAAAGCTTGGGCTGTCACTCATTAACATATTGTCCATTGAAATTTACTTGTCAAGTATCACAGGGGCGTGAACCTATCCTAGATACTGGTAATTTCAACAATCGACTGGATCAAGTTCCAGCCTTCATGGTACTTACTTTCTAGTGGAGGTGAGAGATATAATTTAAGACAAACAAAACACACCAAAAAGGTTCTATTTAGTATATTGCATAGCAGGTAGTGATAAATTATATGGAGAAGAAAATATATATAGGAGGGCAAGGGATGGTATGGAGCAGTTGTTGATACTATTATATAGCATGGTCAAAGAAGGCCTACCTAATAGAGGAGCCTTTGAGGGGTGGTCACCTGAAGGAACTAAAGGATCAAGTCCTGCTGCTACTGGAAGAAGAATATTGCAGGCAGAAGGAACAGGGAGAGCAAAGCTCTGAGGCAAGGGGATGCTTAGAGTTCCCCAAGAACATCAAGGAACTCCTGATGAATGGTACAGATTGTGTAAGCATGAGAATGTCAGGTCATAAGCATCCAGAGGTATTGCTGGACCAGAATGTTCAGCACTTTGTAGTTATAGAAACGGACTGGTTTCATTCTGAAATCTGAGAACCCAATATGGAAGAGAGGAGTGAAGTGATCTTACTTGCATTATTTTAAAAGGACAATACTAGTTTCAGGGTTTAACATAGTCAGTAAAATGGAAAGAACAGAATGTTATGAAGTTATTTTTATAGGTTAAATGAAAGGTGATAGTCTTTGACCAAGGTAGGAGTAGCACAACGAAGTAGACGAATTATACGTTCTACTTTGAAGAGAGAGATGAACATTTCCCCAGGCTGGGAATTTGTTATTTCACATAGAAAGTTCAGAAAGAATGGTTTGAGAGCATGGTTTTGGAATCAGAATATGTTTAGAATCATCTGGAGGAATCTTTAGAACACAAATTGCTGAACCCATTCCTTAGGGCTGATTTTGGTTTTGTTTTGTTTTTTCCAGAGTTTGATTCACTGGACCAGGGATGGGGTCCAATAATTTGCATTTCCAACAAGTTCCCAAGTGATATTGAGGCTGCTGGTCTTGAGACTATACTTGAGGAATGACTTTTCTAGTTTTTTTATATTATTATTAAATCATAGCTGTGTACATTAATGCAATCATGGGGCACCGTACACTGATTTTATAGACCATTTGACATATTTTTATCACACTGGTTAACATAGCCTTCCTGGCATTTTCTTAGTTATTGTGTTTAGACATTTATATTCTACGTTTACTAAGTTTCACATGTACCCTTGTAAGATGCATCATAGGTATAATCCCACCAATCACCCTCCCTTCACCCAGCCTCCTCCCTCCCTCCCCTCCCTCTGTCCCTTCCCCATATTCTTAGGTTATAACTGGGTTCTAGCTTTCATATGAAAGCCATAAATTAGTTTCATAGTAGGGCTGAGTACATTGGATACTTTTTATTCCATTCTTGAGATACTTTACTAAGAAGAATATGTTCCACCTCCATCGATGTAAACATGAAAGAGGTAACATCTCTATCTTTCTTTAAGGCTGCATAATATTCCACGGTGTATGTATACCACAATCTATTAATCCATTCATGGATTGATGGGCACTTGGGCTTTTTCCATGACTTAGCAATTATGAATTGAGCTGCAATAAACATTCTGGTACAAATATCTTTGTTATAATGTGATTTTTGGTCTTCTGGGTATATACCTAGTAGAGGAATTGTACAATCGAATGGCAGGTCTATTTTTAGATCTCTAAGTGTTCTCCAAACATCTTTCCAAAAGGAATGTACTAATTTGCATTCCCACCAGTAGTGTAGAAGTGTTCCCTTTTCTCCACATGCACACCAACATCTCTGGTCTTGGGATTTTGTGATATGGGCTAATCTTACTGGAGTTAGATGATATCTCAGAGTAGTTTTGATTTGCATTTCTCTGATGATTAAGGATGATGCGCATTTTTTCATATGTCTGAAGGTCACACGCCTGTCTTCTTCAGAGAAGTTTCTCTTCAAGTCCCTTGCCCAGCCTGAGATGGGATCACTTGTTCTTTTCTTGCTTATACATTTGAGTTCTCTGAGGATTCTAGTTATTAAACATTTGTCAGAGATATAACCTACAAATATCTTCTCCCATTCTGAGGGCTGTCTGCTTGCTTTACTTACTTGTTCTTGGCTGTGCAGAAACTTTTTAGTTTGATCAGGTCCCAGTAGTGTCTTTGTTTATTAATATTAAATCCTAGCTGTGTACATTAATGCAATCATGGGGCACCATACACTGGTTTTATAAACAGTTTGGCACATTTTCATCACACTGGTTAACATAGCCTTCCTGGCATTTTCTTAGTTATTGTGTTAAGACATTTATATTCTACATTTACTCAAGTAGTGTATTTTTGAAGCTACTTCAATTGCATGGGGGGTGGGAGGAGGTTCTCCTCATAAAATATTCACCCAGTCTGATTTCTTTACGTTTTCCCTGCACTTTCTTCTAGTATTTTTATAGTTTCATATCTTAAGTTTAAATCTTTAATCCAGTGAGAGTCTATCTTAGTCAATGTTGAAAGGTGTGGGTCCAGTTTCAGTCTTCTACAGGTTGCCAGCCAGTTCGCCCAGCACCATTTGTTAAATAGGGAATCTTTTCCCCACTGAATGTTTTTAATTGGCTTGTCAAAGATCAAATAACAGTAAGTAGTTGGGTTCATCTCTTGATTCTCTATTCTGTTCCCTTATGGCCAATCTTGATGTGGGTTAGCCCATGCCTAAATGGTGAACAGTAGTTTTGAATTTTGACTCTATTTCATATTCTGTCATAAAGAACTTTTATGAATGAGAATATTCTAAATATAATTTCTTATTCAATACATGAAAATGTGACTCAGGTACTCCCTTTTGCTTCCCTTCTGTGTTAAGTTCAATTTATCTAGATAGGATATAGACACCAACCCACTTTTTTTACCTATTTTTTATGGAAAGGGGTAGGCTTAAGAAATTAATTTGTCTTACAATTTTATATTTAATTGTCACATTTATGCTCTGGATCCCATATAATTGAACATAAATTCTTGGCACAAATTTAATTTGATAATTATTTTATCCTGAAGCATTATTATTTAAAGAAGAAACTTGTTTTTACTCCATAGAGAAATAATCTGGAGAAAAAAGTAGAGTCAATACCCATGTTTGAAAAGAGTTATAGCATATACTTGCTAAACAAAAACCAGACAAACATACCTGTATATAATGAGAACATAGTTTTGCAATAATGACTGACAGTCTACTATTTAAGAGAAGAATTTTTGATAAGAATTTTTATTAGATTGGTGCTTTATAAATATCTTAGACCATTACCTATTTTAAGAAATACATTTTAGGCTCGGTGCCCGTAGTTCAGTGGTTATGGCACCAGACACATACACCAAAGGCTGTGGGTTCGAGCCTTACCCAGGTCAGCTAAACAACTGCAACAACAACAACAACAACAACAACAACAACAAACAAACAAAAAAAAAAAAAACGGGCATTGAGGCAGGCACCTATAGTCCCAGCTGCTTGGGAGGCTGAGTCAAGAGAATCACTTAAGCCCAAGAGTTTGAAGTTGCTGTGAGCTATAACGCCACAGAACTCTACCCAGGGCAACATAGTGAAACTCTGTCTCAAAAAGAAAATAAATAAATAAATAAATACATTTTATATCATAATATAGCACACACATTATTGTTTATTTATGAATACTTTATATATGCTCACAAAATTTTATGAAATAATTCTTACCCCGAGTAAGAATTTTCTATTCTGTATTCTATCATTTTCA
Source organism: Nycticebus coucang (assembly GCF_027406575.1). Taxonomy (NCBI): domain Eukaryota; kingdom Metazoa; phylum Chordata; class Mammalia; order Primates; family Lorisidae; genus Nycticebus; species Nycticebus coucang. Next base: position 30,304,085 of record NC_069786.1, read on the forward strand.
AAATTTCGTGTTTGACCCACTAAATCAAGAGCCAAAATGACATAGTTAAAAATATGGACTCACAAGATTGATAGGGTTGAACCTTGGCTCTGCCCCTTTCTAGCTGTGTGACCTTGATGACGTTGCTTAACCTCTCTCTCTCCATCATCAGTAAAATGGGGATAGTATACTATATCAGAAGGCAGTTCTCTGGATAAAATGAGCTGAAGGACTTAGAATGGTGACTAGCTCATAGTGAGCATTATGAAAGTATTAGTATTACTATTGTTTTTACAACCCACTAATTCCTTGAGGTTTGAAATAATACTTCTTTGGATAACTAAGACTAACTCACTTGTCACCACTTTACCTTCCAATACATACAAATCAGTACATTAAATCAAACTTCTTCAGAGGCAAATTTATTTTTATTTATTTATTTTTTTTATTTTGGGACAGAATCTCACTATGTCACCCTGGGTAGAGTGCTGTGGCGTCACAGCTCACAGCAACCTCTAACTCTTGGGCTTAAGCGATTCTCTTGCCTCAGCCTCTCAAGTAGCTGGGACTACAAGTGCCCGCCACAACTCCTGGCTATGTTGTTATTGTAGTAGTCATTTTTGTTTGGCAGGCCTGGGCCGGTTGGAACCCTCCAGCCTCGGGATATGTGGCTGGCACCCTCGCTGCTGAGCTACAGGCACTGAGCCATTCAGAGGCAAATTTAATAAGTATTTTTGTTTTTTAGGGAGGATGAAATACTTCCATTTCTTTCTAAACCCCTAGTATGTTCTTTTAAAATGTAATTGTAAGTCATTGGGAGAGACAAAGTATGATCACTTGAAAATCTAGACAATAAAAGGAATATCCTCCCTGAGATGATGTTTTATTCATTGGTACAATGCATGTAGTGTATTCTCAAAAACTATTTGTTTGAAATGAGCAGAAACCTGAATAGAAAAGTTTTCAAGGAGACCAAGTGATTCATATAGATAATCAATAACTTTATAATTTACAAAGATTTTTATGTTGCTTAATTCTGTAATCCAAAATGTACCATATGGAATATTAAATTGATAAATATAACTGTGAGACCCTTGGAAGATCACAATGTACATGTAGTAGTTAAAATGTGTAAAAAAATAGCCTCAAATTGTAGTGGTTGAAATGCAATATAATTGTGCTGATCAAACAAAACAGTCTTAAGTGGATTTTTAGGTGCAGAAAGGACACCCTCAGTTATAGGCAGTTATTCAGGGCTCCGTGGTGAGTCTGCCATCTTCAAGCTTGGCTGGAAAGTCACCCTAGTAATATCTATTCTAGCTCCCTGCGGTGGTGGGGTGAAGAGATTGGAGGGGTGACAAGTGGGATTTAGGGTTAGGAGGGACCTAACCTGTTACATGTGGCCTCCCTCTTAACTATCATTTTTCAGAATTCTGTTACACAGTCGTGCTCAACTGCAAAGAAAGCTGAGATATGTGGTCTGATCCTGGGCCCAGGAAGAAAAGAGAGAACAAATTTTGATAACTAATAGCAGATTCTGCCAAACATAATGAAGTTTTACTATAAAAATCTTTCTTGAGCACAGTTTAGTTCAATGTTTCTTTAAAGGCATTTAGCAGGGACCCCTTGTTTTTCTCTCTTAGTTAACACATTACAGTAAACAACACACTTTGGGAAAAGACTGTTATCAGGAGACCATCAAATCCCATAATGAAAACAAGTTTAAATTTTCCAAGAGTGGTAAGAGAGACATATTTTTTTTTTACTTTTTAAAATTGGTAATTATGACACAAATACCAAAAACAGCATATAACAGATATAAAATTAACTTTGTCAAGCAAACCCGCTTTCATAGTCAGCTAGGAAGCAGAGCTTCACAGCTTCTCCCAATTATAACTTTCTCACATCCCGCAAAAGTAAAGTCTGCCTTGAATTCTGATAATCTTTTCTTATTTCTCCTTACAGCCCAAGTGGACCTAACATAACTTAGTTGTGCCTGTCTACATATATATCTTTGCATCTCATTGAATCTCTCTTCTCCTCCCCCTTTTTAATTCTTTCCTTCCTAGTAATATATTGGTTAGGAAAACAGGCCACCTGACATAAAAATTCTAGTCTTGTCTTTTGAGAATTGCATCTCCACAGTGAGGATTAATAATTTCTTTGTCCTTGAAATTCCTGTAAATCAGGAGTTGCATATATTCATCAGTCTTTGGTAAGAGTCCTTCATAGAAGGTGTGTTCCTCATCAGGAAGTAATAATGTATGGTTGTCGCTTTTTGTAAGCTTAGCTATCATTGATGGTCAATGCCTAGACACTTTATCATTTAGAAGATATAAAGTGGCAACATTCCAAGTCTATCATCCTTCCTCATTTATATGTGGAACTACTCTATTAGGAGAACTTTTACGCCAACTGCTGTTTAATTACCTATAATTCATTCTGTATGGAGAAGGCAGGAAAGATGCAGTTTTCAAAATAACTCTTTATTTATTTTAACTCTTACTGACCAGGTTTCGAAATAAGTTTTCTTAGCAGTTTTTACCACATGTGAATTTTTTGTGTCATGAAATCGTAGATTTAAACATATGTCATCTCAGTAATAATTTATATTAATGTTAAGGTTGTCCTAGTAGTAATCTTCTTAAATGCGTTCTATAAATACTTCAATAAAGACCTTGGCGGTCTTTGTTAGCTTCCTTGCTATATGACATATCAGCATGTTTTGGGCTCATCTTGGGCATTTTCATAGACAGATTTGGAATCAGTTATTTTCTAAAAAGTCCTGCCTTATTTCAGTAGAAATGGCTCTCTACACAATAAGAGCTGTAGAGATGCTCACTCTTACGGGGTCCACTGTAGATGAAACTTTGAATTATGTATTATCATTTGCTTTATTTTGAAGATGATATAAAAATAGGTTTATAATGATGCTTCCAATTCAAATTCAGAACTATAGGAGTTCATTTAAGTTCTATAATATCTATATATCTTATTTTTCCATGCTAAGAATCAAGTTTATCAAAGGCAGTAAAGGTAATAGAAATATAATGTATCTCATTTTGATATTTATTCTATTCCACGTAACAGAAAATATTCTCGGAATAATAATACCTGTGCTACCACCAATATGAGTATTTTAAAACTCAAATATTTTCACATACATTTTCCTCACATTTTTACATTTTTGTTTTGTCTTTGAGAGAAAATGCTCATATGTCTTCAAAGCATATAGCCTTTACATCAATTTTACGTGAGAAGTTGGCTCATTCTGAGTCTTTAGACTGATGCCTTTCTAGCCAATGTGGATGTCTAAAACTCTGTCCTAAGAAAGGAATTGTAGAAACAATATTTGTTGTATTATTGCATGTTATTAATGGTTTATCTGTGATCATTTTATTTTATTTTCAATTGAAATGTAATTATACACATTTATGGGGTACAGTGTGATGTTTTGCTATATGTATACATTGTTTAATGATCAAATCAGAGTATTTAGCCTATTCATCACCTCATAAATTTAGCATTTCTTTGTGGTAGCATTTCAAAATCCTTTCTTCTAGCTATTTTGATGTATACAGTATGATATTGTCACCTATAATCACCCTAATGTGCACTAGAGCCCCAGAACTTCTTCCTCCTCACTGTAATTTTATACCAACTGATGGATCTCTCTACTGCTCCTCCCCACCACCCCCACCCCCAGCCTCTGGTAAACACTAGTCTGCCCTCTGCTCCTATGAGATCAACTTCTTTAGGTTCTACATATGAGTGAAATCCTGTGACATTTGTCTTTCTGTACCTGGCTTATTTCACTTAATATAATGTCCTCTGGGTTCATCCATGCTGCTGCAAATAATAGGATTTTATTTTGTGTGTGTGTGGCTAAATGGTGTTCCATTGTGTGTATACACCACACTTTATTTATCCATTCATCCATTGATGGATACAAGTTGATTCCACATCTTGGCCTTTGTTAATAATGCTGCAATAAACATGGAATGCTGAAATCTCTTCATTTGGTTGTATACCAAATAATGTGATGCTGGATTATACAGTATTTCTATTTTCATTTTTTGAGGAACTTCCACATTGTTTTCTTCAATGACTGTACTAATTACATTCTCTCCTTTCTCTAGATCCATGACAGCATTCGTTATTTTTTGTCCTTTTGATAATAACCATTCTAATTGGGATGAGGTGATTTTGATTTGCATTTCCCCCATGATTAGTATTGTTGAGCATTTTTTCATATACCTTTTGGCCATTTGTATGTATTCTTTGGAGAACTATCTATTCAGGACATTTGCCCATTTATCTATGGTCTTTATAATTAAAAGTCAGCTTTATTAGAGGTAAAATGTTTGGATCGTGGGAGCTTTTTTGTGTGTGTATCTTTATTATATTTCTACATTTTCCTTCGGCATAAAATTTTCCTGCCAAAAAGTATAGTAACAATATGATTTCATTTTCTTTATAAACCATCTGGTGTTCTTGTCTTGATACTCAAAGAATTTTTTTCCTCTTCCTTAAAACTTAATTTTGCTGGGATATGTCTCAGTATTAGTAATTCTAACTTACCATTTCAGTAACTAGTTTTAAATATTTTCTTCATTTTTATTGCAAAGTTTTCTTGAATCTTCTTGTTAAGTTCCTTGTTCTTCTTTGGTTTTCTTTTTTATGAAATTCTATGCATATGACATCTATTTTGCACCTCACTTCACTATTTGCCAGTTTTTGTCAAATTCTCTAATTAATCTCTCCTTTAATGCTTTTTATTTTGATTTCTTCTTTATCTTTTTGTTTCCCTTTAGGCATTTTTGATGTGGTTTATTTCTTAGGTTATAGATTCATTTTCATTTATTAAAATGTTTTTATTTTTAATTATTTACTAATTTGTATCACTTGATTTTGAGTTTTTCTGATTCTTATTTATGTTTTCCTTTTATGGCACATGTCATTTCCTAAATAATGTTTAATAATTCTTTTTGAAAGCATAGTTCCTATCTGTTCTGTATGCCTTTCCTTTTGCTGTACTGCCTATTTGAGATGTTATTCTACCCTTTATTCTCTTTTCCTTAGACTATCCTTTTGCAGAATTTGAATTTGATCTCTATTGCTGCCAATTTTTCCCTGAAATCAGTTTCTGTAAATTTTTAGGACTGTATTTTAGGATGGTTTTTTCCCTCATTTCATTTTATTGTTTCACTGTTCTCTCTTTTTCTTTTTCTTATTTCCTTCCTTCCTTGCTTTCTTTCTTTTCTTTCTTTTGACAAAATAAGCAGCAACAGCTTACTTTGTGAGATTTACTGGTTCCCATTTCCTTCCCCACTTTGCTTACTAGTCCTTTTTTTCTTTCCTTTTTCTTTTTTCATTACTGTTTTTCTCAGTTTAGAAATTCTTCTCACTTCTTTCTCTTTAGTAGGATGGTGGAGGAGGGCAATGGTGTGTCCTGGAGGGGAGCTGTGGCTTCTAATGTTAAGAGTCCATTGGATGCAGACGGCATCAGCTCTCACCATCTCTCCAAGGATCCCTATATCCTCTGGCTTTGAGACTGCTCAGACACCTCCAATTCTGGTGACTTTGGATCTGTCAGGTGCTCTGTTGTTGCGTTCTGCTTTCTCTGCTCACATGGTAGCTATTTGAGATGTTATTCTATGCTTTATTCTCTTTTCCTTAGACTGTCCTTTTGCAGAATTTGAATTTGATCTCTATTGCTGCCAATTTTTCTCTGAAATCAGTTTCTGTAAACTTTTAGGGCTGTGTTTAAGGATGGTTTTTGCTTTGTTTCTTCTACTCACAGGTCCGGTAGCTTCCATCACTGGTCCCACCTGCTTCCAGTGTGGGGTTTGTGGAGACGGGTTGACAATTGTACTGAGCACAGGGCCCATGTGTTTCTTGCTTTGCTCCTCTTATTGCACTGGGTGTATAAAGAACACTTTTCCCCTTCTGTAACCATCTCTCAGAATCTCTGAGAAATGCTTGAAACATACAAGACACGAGCAACAATTTTTCAGGCCTTTACTTTTCACCTCTAGAGGTTTTCTTACTCCTTGCCAACCTTTGAGAATCAGGGTTTTTATTTCATTAAAATTTTTCTTGCAAAGCATTTCAGGTGTGTATGTCTGTGTGCACATGTGTGTACATCTGTATCTGCGTGTCTGTGTAAACTTTTAACCCTATTTTTCCAAATGAGAAAACTAAAGTTTTTGGAGTATGAATCCATGTTTGCCTTTAGAAACAGTAGAGCTACTGACAATAGGGCTAATCAGCTAAATGAGAAAGAGACCATCTCAAAATTATCAGGTAAACCCTGTAATGGAATAAAGACATTGGATTTCTCTAACTGATGGGAGCTGACAAGGCCAGGCCTGGGAGTCATGCTCGTCCCCAGACAAGAAGTTTGCAGAGTGACTTAAATTCACAGGTAACTGAATTTATCAGAGGCTTTATTAAACTGTGGTTAACAGTTCAGTGATAGTGAGTAAAATAACAAATTACACCTTCTTGATCTGATTTATTAAAAATGTACAAAAAAAATAGAAAAATTAGTTGAGCATGGTGGCTTGTGCCTATAGTCCCAATTACTAGGAGGCTGAGGCAAGAGGATTGCTTGAGCCCAGGAGTTTGAGGTTGCTGTGAGATGTGACGGTGCCACTACCTTCCAGCCCAGATGACAGAGTGAGACCAGGTCTCAAAAAAAAAAAAGAAGTCACAGGACACAATTATAAGAGAGTGTACCTAACAAATGCAATCAGTATAAGCTAATTCTTTGTACCCTCAGGGAACCCCTAACAGTAAAAGAAAAAGTCCTATCTAAATTATCTTTTATATGGGTTGTTATATTTTGTATATTTTAACTGAAACTCATTTGTTGATATGTTTCATTAATTTAATGATGTGTTATATTATTCTGGAAAATTCCATCTATATTTTATAGGAAATATATGAAAATTAGAGAAAAAAATTTTTTTAGCAGATATATATACCTATAGCAAACTTTTACCTTCAGGCAATATGGTTATAATACAGAATTTTCTGCTATTGGCAGCCTACAAAAATCCAGTCTTATTTCCCAGGAAGAACCAAATTATCCTACATAGCAAATGTTTGTTATTTTCCTGCTGTGTGCTAGACATAAGTACAAGGTTCACAATGTCTACGAAAATTCAAACATGGAATCTCTAAATAGTCTACAGGCAGGAATGCACACATATCAATAAATGTACAACTGTAGTGAAAATGTCTGCTAGGTGATGTGATTCCATTTAATATGGATCCAAGAAAGCCAATGGAAGCTCACGGAAGGGACATCTTTGTTTCATTTTGAGGGCTACAAGCACAAGTCTATAGGTCAGGCAAGTTTTCTGCTAGAGAGAACAAAGATGTGAGGGCATAATGTCACGGGGCAGGACTGAATTTAGAGGCAAGTGCTAAGGTAGTTAGACTATCTAGTCTCATAAAGGGTCTTATGTAATTGGTTCTTATTGGTCATCTTTTTCTCTGGCAAATAAACTTTAGCTATATAACCTAAATTTTTGCCATGCAACTGATCCAAAGTTGACTTGGAGTTAGTTATCTACATATCATCTTCCCATTTCTATATTTTACAAAATTTACAATTATGTCTTTGTATAATCACTCTAGAGAAGAGGAAGTCCATATTTGTATTTCAGAAGACTCATCCCAATTAAAATAATGATCCAGATATAAGCCTTCTTTCTCTTCTCTTTTTTCTTATCTCCATCCTAATTACTGTGGCAAATTATTTTGCAAACATTCTATAAGTAGCTAATGGAAAGAAATCTGGGGAAACACTAACACTAAACTTCCTATAAATAGATAATAGAATAATGAGAAACACTAGTCTATCAGTTGTTAGCAGTACCAGGACTATTTATATCAGGGGGAGTGTAAAAATATTTCCTGAGATTAGGTTGGATGGTATCTGCAGATTTCAGTTATCCATGCTGCCATCTGCATGTTTCTGCAAATAAAGAGTTAGGAGGAAAGTTAGCTGCAATGTTGGTTTCTACATATTAATTTCTAGCAACTGTCAAGGTCTATATGGTATGAACAGTGGATGAGGCTCAAGAGGATATTTTAAAACTGGTATTCTAAGAGCTCACAAATCCATTTAAGGGAGCAGGGAGAGGGGAGGAGGACGAGAGGAGGTTATGGTGTATGGCACAACTCTTGGGAGTGGGACACAATTATAAGGGGACTTTGCCAAACAAATGCAAACAGTGCAATTCTTTGTACCCTCGATTAACCTGAAACAATAAGAAAAAAGCTTCAATGGGGTGGGGGAGGAAACCATGTCCAGTAGACTTACACTGTGAGATCTGAGGAGGGATATTCTTAAATCTCATCAAATTACACCCCATCCCCATCCTTTGTCTCCTGGTTTTAGATGCAGAGCTTATGTAGAGTATCAACTACCTAAGTGAGTTGTTCATGTTACATAGTAATTTGTGTATATATTTTATTTTTTCTTTTATGTGATGTATTAGACTAAGCAGGTCCATAAGCCCTTCTAACATATTCACATGTTTCAGGCATTAATTGATCATAAACTAGAAATGCAGCAGAGCTCTCATGGGGAATATTTACCAAGGCACTTTGTTTTCTTTTATTGACAAATCATTAGGTTTTACTCCTTATGAGAACAAACATTCAAATTAATTGGTAAGATATTAATAAGGTATTGGTGAGCAATTAGCATGGGATTCATGTATAGATAATTAAGAATAATTGCTGGGTTTTCATGGCCCTCCTTGATTATCTAGAAACAATTCGATACATTTAAGTGTAACATTAATAAGAACTGACAGAGCATCCAAATATGGAGTCCCCGGGATAGTAAATGTGTTTCAGTGGTTCAAACTTTTTCCAAGGAGGAGAAAAATGTGTAGCTTTTTTTCATGTATATTTCAGTGCAATCCAACATTGTCGTTTGATTGATAGCCAAGATTCGGTTTTATGAGTTGTGTTCTTACTACAAAATCTGAAAGGGTAAAGGAAATAAAAAATAAATAAGACATCCCAAATATAGAATTGGTGATTTGTTGGTCTTAATCCAGAGGCTCTTATTTCTCCTGTGGCTTAAGAATCTATGGGCCTCTTTAGATTTGGGGGCTCTGTTGGCGTGTGGCAAACATATTTAATGGTATTCATTAAAAATATGCTATGTATAACTTACATGAAGAATTTCAAGGAGTGACATGAGAAGTATGTCCCCTGTTCTAACATAACCTGAACAAGTTTCTAAAGAAAGTTAAGGGCAGGGAAATGAAGAAACAAAGAATGACAAGGGGCGGGCATAGCATGTGCATGTACGTTTAGAAGGAAGTCTACAGAGGACATTCCGAGCACAGGTGGAAGGCTGCTCAAAAGAGAAGAAAAGAATCTGGCATTACTAGAAAAGACTATGTAAGAAGTTAAGAAGTGTTCTAAGGAAGGTGAGGGACAGGGCATAGAGGACAGTCTAAATAAGACTGTTCAAGTAGGAAGAGCTTGAAGGCCCACTGTGGGGAGATCAGTTGGGTAAGATTTGGCAGGCAAGTATGTCTCAATAGCATTCTGTGAGCTGAGGCTGTTAGAGGACATGTGGACTCAAGGGTATTGTAACATTCATGGAGGATCTTTAGGGTTCACATTTCTACATTAATTTTGCTGAAAGGGCAACAATGTGCCCTATAGATCAAAGGGGCACTCAAATAAGAAGAAAGTTCTGGTATATTGGCAATATTAATTTCATAATTCTCTCTCTACACCTGTTTGTTCCAGATTTTTAAAAATTTTTTTCTCAGGCGGCACCTGTGGCTCAAGGAGTAGGGCGCCAGTCCCATATGCTGGAGCTGGCGGGTTCAAACCCAGCCCCAGCCAAAAAAAAACACACACACACAAAAAAAATTTTTTTTTCTCTTTGAAATGTTCTGTGATTATTTCTGTTGAAGTAGACTATCTGAGGTTACAGGGACAGGGCCTTCATTTAATATTCAAAATGTACAGTTCTCTAACTTTGTGACAGATTATTTGAGAGTTCAGTGTGAGTTTAAATGATGACAGTTATCTTTATGTGCTTAACGGTACATGAGAGATAAAAATGTAGCCTTCAAGAAAATAGAAAAGGAAAGAATTATCAGGTGGAAAAAAATACAAAACAACTTACAATGAATCACAGAATGACTTTATTTTGTAAGTGTTATGTTTAACACTCTCTGTGGTCTGTTCCCTGTAGTTATTATATATGTACCTACTTGTATACAAATAATGATGATAATTTGTCACCTAACCAGGGGGCTATCTATGCCTGCTCTTTGATTTTCATAGTCATGTGACCCACACACAATGCAGAGAAGAACTCGCCATCTACTGAGGTCCTCCTTGAGCTCAAGGATGTGTGCTGAAGACTCACAGGTGCGGCCCTGCCTCCTTAATGAAAATTGCTTCCAGTTCCAGTACAATATAACAGGTACGGTTAAAATGTATGACCCCGTGGTTTTCCCTGAACACTAATGAGAGAATGCTTGTGTGTATTTTCACTCTTGGGATGAAGGTCAGAGAGTAGAATGTAAGTGTATCACATAGAAAGCTGAGGACTTGACATTTCCAGTATCCCCTCCTAGAAAGAAATGCCCACTCTTGGCACATAGATTCGGCAAGACCACCTAAAATCTTTGCATTAAAAGATACTTAAAAAGATTGGGCGATGTTTCAGTGTTATTGTGAATTAAGCCATGATAAACTGAAACAGAAAGAAAGTAACAATGGATACCATTGAAAGAAGTATATAATCATACTGTTCAGGGTTTGCCTCTTTCGTGGCTTTTATTAATTCAGAAACTCCAACTTGTGGTGACTTTCTCTATAGATTTCTGTGAGGATGAATGGTAAACCTGACCTGTTGGGCACCAAGAATCACATTAACTTAGTTATTCAGCAGTTTTCCAATGTTCAAGTTTTTTCCTGGGCACCACAGTGCTAAGTTTCTAAAACCAGAGAACTGCTGCATTGATCTGCTACTGGCCATTCACTATAGCAACAGATACACAAAAAGTACCGCAAAATGTGGAATCAGTTAAGTCCCAGCATTGAGTTCAATACTGACAACCAAAGCACCACATGCCTACAGAGGGGCAAAATACTTGCCTTTTCTGGGGTTGGGGGGGTGGGGAATTCACCACTGCAGCCACTTTAGCACTGCTAAGATTTCTCATGTACCCTGTTTCCCCGAAAATAGGACATCCTCCAGAAATAAGACGTACTTACAGGAAAGATAAGACGTCCCCTGAAAATAAGACCTAGTGCATCTTTGGGAGCACACCTTAAAATAAGACACTGTCTTATTTTTGGGGAAACAGAGTAGAAAACCTCATGGTGAATTCTGTAGGGCTCTCTTTATGGGTAAAAGATAACTGTATGTTTGCCATTTTTCTTTAGATAAAAGATATCTAGTTTTATAGCCATTTTTTCAGAAACACAATAAAATTTGCTTTATTGCCAGAGCCTATCTTTAAAAAGCTAATTTTACTACACATAAATGTGTAATTTCTATTAAACTCTTAGATAATCTACCAAATATGAAAAATATCCTTAAAGAGGTTCACTTTGTATATGATCAAGAATCTTCTTTTTTATCTTCACCACCACCAAGTGTTATTTAAAAATCAAATAAATTATGGGATAATTTATTCTAACTCTCCACTGTCCAGTTTGTAAATGTGACCAGTCAAATCTACAAAACCTTTAATAAAATAATTTGAAAAACATCATTTCTGTAATAGTCCAAATCGTTCTGTATGTTTTTCCCTCTTTGCTTTATGGGTTGTCTCTCCTGGCTACACTGTATCAAATGTACCAGATGGTTTAGATGATTGAATTTATACTTTAAAAATATTTCAAGTTTTCATGGAAGACTGGCATCTTAGTCTGTTGATGCTATCATAACAAATTACCATAAACGTGATAGCTTAAATCAATTGACATTTATTTCTAACAGTTTCAGATGCTGGAAATTCTGGGATCAAGGTGCTGGTAGATTTAATGTCTGGTGAGGGCCTGCTCCTTCCTTACAGACGGCCCCTTCTTGCTTCTCCTCACAGGATGAAAGGGGAAGACAAGCTGCCTTGGGCCTCTTTTATAGAAAGGACTAATCACATTCTTGAAGGTTTCACCTTCATGATCAAATAAACTCTCAAAGTCCCCACCCCCTCAAACCTTGATAGTTAGGATTTCAATGGATAAATCTTGGTGGACACAAACATTTAAAGCATAGCAACTGGACTAATTTCTGGCTTGCTTTCCCCCTCAATAACCCCCAACAAGTATTTGATTCCAAGATAGTTTTTCTTTACCATCCTGGTCAGTGTCTCCACCCCGACCCCAGCCAACTATGATATGGTTTCTAACAACCCATTTGGCTCTTTATTGCCAGGAAATCAACTTAAGAAGGTAACCCACTTTTCTTTGTTTACATAGTTTTTTTGTTTTTTGTTTTGCAATAAAAGAATTATATCAAAGACTTGTATTTTGTTCATATGACTATAATTTTGCAACTCCCTGTGGGTGATCCTATGCCTGTAGAGTGGAGCACGTGCCAGCTGAGTGAAAATGCCACCTGTGGTCAAGGTGTCAGGACCCGCCTGCTTAGCTGTGTGCGCAGTGACGGCAAGCCAGTCACCATGGACCAATGTGAACAGGTAATTTGGTTGCATTTGTAACCAAATGTGCCCAAGGCTTTGTTTTTCTTAATATCATTCTGCAACTTCCACTGTGTTTGAAAGAGATCACAGACTCGGATTTCTTCTCATCTCAGCTTAGGTTTGGTTTGAACTCTATAAGTATGGAGTTATAGTTTACTAGTTTGAACTTAGTCAAATAACTGGGAAAGGTCATTTTGTACTGAGGAAAAGGGTTCATATACATATATTTTTACTACTTCTAAAAGATTACTTTACCATACTTTATCAAACTCTTGGCATCGGGTGACTTTAACATTTAGATATGACTTTTTGTATAGGTCAGGCGATTCATTTGCATATGTGATAAACACTATTCCTCGAATATATGATGAACGTGAGTGCTGAGATTAGAGAACTGTTTATTTGCTTAGCAAATGATTGCAAGATAAATAGCACAGGTATATCTTTTCAATTTATGTTGTAATGCCTTTCTATCAAGTTAGAGTTCTGAATTTTTGTAATTTTATTACCTTCCATTTTCTTTCCCTTGACAAACTATATGGAGTTGGAACAAAAAAGCTATACTCAGACCTGTTCCACACAAGTTGGCATTTCCTTCCCAATGTATAAATGAAAAGCACTGTGGAGACAGTTTAACAGAAGTAAAGATGCTATCATGCTGTAAGAATCACTGAAACAATCTTTGGAACAAATTGGAAATGCGGACAAATTAGCTCATGTTTCTGCAGAAAATTCTTTAACAAACTGGCAAAATGAAAATTGGTGCCATTTCTGTTAAGACAGGTGGAATACATAAGCAGAAATAAAAACAAGACAGAAACTTCTTCATATCCTGACTTAACTTTATCAGGTAGTGTCACAACATGCTTTATAAACATGGCTATAAACAACAGTATAGCCACAGACCAGGATGTCAACCCTGATACCAGCATGTCTGGAACTGGATTTCCATTTGGGGAAATTCTGAAACTGACTATGTTATATGTGTAGGGCAGTGTGCCAACTACCAAGTATCAGTGATTTAACATCTTAAAGGTCAGGCAATTAAGTTCGCAAACTCATCCTGAATATCACTATGTCACCTTCAAGGTACTTCCCTTGGGGAGCTATGCACCAATGCCATCAACCTTCCCCAAAGAGCTATGTAGCACTTTTTCTGGGAAGAGTTTGTGAAGTGAATTGTCAGAGCTTGTACGACTGCTCTGATGACCATTCCAGGAAGAGAGTTCCAAAATTGCTTTGAAGGGTGGGCTAAGCCCTCCTGTCAGTGCATAACTTCCCAAGGGGAGTACATCAAAGGTGATTGTAGTGATATTCAGCAATGAGGTATGTAGCAGTTTTTCTAGAATGAGTTCACAAACTTAATTGTCCAGCCTCATATTTCATTTAATCGAACTTTCAGGAAAAAATCAATCAATAATGAATCTGTAATTCCAGATAAGTAAAAATCTTCCATTTATTGTGTATAATATTTTCTTTTGATACAAAGAAAGATATAAGTATTTACTAATAGAAAATAAGTTTTCCAAATCTGCTTTCCAAATAGTACATGCCCAATAAATATTTTCATAATATTCAGTTTAAAGAAGTTCTAGATTATAAACCTACCTAAAATATCCATGTATCTTGGATCCCATTGTGGTCATTTCTGTCTTACCCACTTGGCAAGTGATCATGTTCTAATTATTACTTTGAGCTTGAGGTGAATATTGCTAACATTTAATGTGTCAAGTGAAAGTTTTCTAGGAAAGCACACAAATAGTGTCATGTTTCCTACACAGGGGCTTGCATTGTTCTTTCTGTGTTTCTTAGGTGATTTATTCTTTTTCTAAGACATCTTCTACCTTGACCATTAGAAAATTTGTACATTTTGCTTAAATGCTAATTTCAAAGAGAACAAGAAGAAAACAAACTATCGCCAACTTATTCCATGATTAAGACTATGACTGTATTTATAGCATGGTTGTCCTTTTTATGAACTTCAGATAAGTTGTTGGTTTTAGTTTTATTCCTATTTGTTTTTTAGCCTAGGTAGGTTTGAGTTTTGGCCTTCTAATGTATGTTTGACCCATCCAGAATTACAAGTAGCACTGAAGTAGGTTTGAGTTTTGGCCTTCTATGTATGTACGTTTGACCCATCCAGAATTACAAGGAGCACTGAAGTTTCTTTCTGTTTCTTTGCTGTCTGAGCAAAAACTCAGATCTCTATGTCAGGCCACCTCTTACTTGGCTAGTACCCTAATGACCAGTCTATTTGGTCTATTCTAGAGTTTAGAATCTTTTAAGAACTGATTTGGGCTGGCAACGTTTTATTTTTTGAAGTAAAACCACCATTTTTTATGATTACTGCCAATTTACATAAGAAAGGATATTTTTTCCCACCAAAATTTGAAAAGGTTATTATCATAGGCTAAATAAATGGCAGTCTCTCCCATAAAAGACAGAGATTTGACTTGATAGTGATATTATTTCTCTAAAGAAGGCAGTCTCTCCCATAAAAGACAGAGATTTGACTTGATAGTGATATTATTTCTCTAAAGAAGTCATATTTCGGGCAGCGCCTGTGGCTCAGTGAGTAGGGCGCCAGCCCCATGTGCCGAGGGTGGCGGGTTCAAACCCGGCCCCGGCCAAACTGCAACCAAAAAATAGCCGGGTGTTGTGGCAGGCGCCTGTGGTCCCAGCTGCTCGGGAGGCTGAGGCAAGAGAATCGCGTAAGCCCAAGAGTTAAGAGGTTGCTGTGAGCCGTGTGACGCCACGGCACTCTACCTGAGGGCGGTACAGTGAGACTCGGTCTCTACAAAAAAAAAAAAAAGAAGTCATATTTCTTTTCCATTTGCAGCGTAATTTGGAGAAGCCCAAGAGAATGAGCATTCCCTGCTTGGTTGAATGTGTGGTCAACTGTCAGCTCTCAGGGTGGACGGCTTGGACAGAGTGCTCACAGACCTGTGGCCGTGGAGGTATTTGGGCTCACTAAGTTTCTCACAGAATAAAATACTTTAGTCTTTTACAAACTACTCTTGTAGGCCATAGCTTGATAAATGGCATAAGGCATAGTGGCCAACTAACGGCAACATGAAGCTGACCTGGGGGCTGGGAATCAGTACTGGCCTTATAGCAGTTCAGGAGGACAAGGCAGAGGTGACAGAACCGACCTAAGAATAGTAGCAGACTCCAGAGGGGCTGCTGGACCTGTGGGAAAATGTATATTCAATATGTTACAATCTCAACCAGTTGAGAAACATGTTGGCCTCAGTAGTTTTGGCCAGAATTATATATGCGGTCAGGCAATTAAATTAGCTTTGTGGACTCATCCTAGAAAAAGTGCTGCATACCTCATTGCTGAATATCATCACTACATTCACCTTTGAAGTACTTCCCTTGGCCATCTGATGACCACAGTGATATTCAGCAATGAGGTATGTAGCACTTTTTCTAGGGTGAGTTTGTGAACTTAATTGTCAGACCTTATATGACAACATCTCTGATGGCCATTCCAGAAAAAGAGTTCCAAAATTGCTTTTAGGTGTGAACGGGGTGCTGGTGTTGGTGCATAGCTTCCCAAGGGGGGTCCCTCAAAGATGAATGATATTCAGCAATGAGGTATGTAGCACTTTTTCTAGGATGAGTTCCTAAACTTAATTATCTGATCTCATACATGGTATTATTTAGTAAAGCTAGCTACTATGTAGCAATGGTTTAACATAATAGACTAGAGGCTTATTTTTCAACTATGAGAGGGGTAGTTTCTGCTTCAAAAAGTCAATCTAGGACATTGGTTCTGCCACTTTAACATAACAAAGATTCTCTATATGTTGACATCACTTGTCCCTGTGGAGGTTTCTATGGGCTGAGTTGGAAGCAGCATATATTTCTTTAATATACATTCTATTAGACAAAATTTTGTCCCTTGTCTCCAATTCAATTCAGGATAGCAGGGAAGGAATTAGTTAGTTGGGTGGTTAGTTGCTTCTCAGCAACACTGTTACATTATAGAGGAAAGTTAGTATGAATCTTTGGTAAACAAATAGCAATCATTGCCACAAAGTCTCAGGATCTTTGCAGGTAAGTAATGTACAATGCCAAGAAATGCAGAAGGCAATCAATATTCACTGCAGCCACTAGGCTTAAATAGGGATGAATACAGGAGTCCATGGGAGAGAGAACAACAAGAACATAGCAGGAAAGCACAGAGCTCAGTTAGGATAGAGCTGTAGTCCTGGCAGAGAATTCTAATTTATCACAAGATAAGTATCAGAAATTTGAAGTAAGGGCCTATGGAGAAATCCTGGTATATGGTTAGGCACTGTCTTAGTCTGTTTTGTTATGCTATAACAATACCCCAAACTCATAAATTTATAAGGAAAAGAGGCTTATTTGTGCCACAATTCTGGTGGCTGGAGGGTTCAAGATTGGGCAGCTGCATATGGTAAGGGCCACAGGCTGTTTCAACTCATGGAAATCAGAAGAACAAACATGTACAAAGATCACATGACAAGAGAGAGGAACGGAGGAGGCTGTATTCTTTTTAACAGCCCCTACTTATAGAAACTAATTCATTTTTGCAAGGATAAGAAGTTACTCCTGAGGGTGAGCATTAATTTATTTATGAGGAATTTGCCTCCATAACTCATAAAACCCTACTAGGCCTCATTTCCCAACATCTCTGCAAAATGGAACAAATTTCAACATGAGTTTTGGCAGAGACAAACCACACCTAAACCATAGCACTCAATGCCTGCCCCCACAGACTCATATCCTCTCACATGCAAACTATACTTATGCATCCCAGTAATCCCAAAGTCTCAGCTTGTTTCAAAAGTCCAAAGTCTTATCTGAGACTCAAGGCAAGTTCCTTCTAGGTATGAGCCTCTAAAATCAAAATCATGTTATTTACTTTCAAGGTACAGTGGCAGTGCAGGTATTTGGTAAACATTCACAATCTAAAAAAGAGAAATAGGCCAAAAGAAAGATAAGCCCCAGGCAAGTCCAAAACCCAGTAGGACAGAAATTAAGTTTTAAATTTCCTAAATAATATCCTTTGATTCCATGTCCTCCATCCTGGGCACACTGATGCAAGGGGTGGGCTCTCAAAATATCAGACACAGTCCCACCCCTGTAGCTTTGCCAGGCACAGCCCATTTGGCTGCTCTCACAGGTTGGAGTTAAGTACCTGTGCTTTTTCAGGTTGGCATTACATATTGCCAATGACTCTATAATTCTGGGAACCCTGTGGTGGCCCTGCTTCCACGGATCCCATGGTGAGTACTCTGTGTGGCTGCCCCACCCATGACAACATTCTTCCTGGGCTTCCAAGCTTTCCAATACATCCTCTGAAGTCTAGGTGGAAGCCACCAGGCCTTCACTGCTCTTGCATTCTACAAAAGTAGTACAACGTGGATGTGGATGTTCCCAAGGATTATTTCTCAAGCTCTCCAGCAAGAAGTACCTAGGGAGGATTGAGCCAAAGCTGCTTTAGCAGGAGCCACTGGGATGTGGGGAACAGTGCCCCAAGGAAACACAGGGTAGTGGCACCCCAGGCATATCCCCTGAAACAATCTGTCCTTCTAGGCCTCAGGTTGTGTGATGGGAAGCATGGCTCGGAAGATCTTTGACATGCCTCCTGGGCCTTTCCCCATTGGTCCACCTCCCTAAATCTCTTTAGTAAGGCATCTCTTCCCTGCACCACTGTATTCTTCACCTGAAAATACTCTTTCATTCTCTGCCACATGGCCAGGCTACAAATTTTCCAAATCTTTCCACTTTATTTCTCTTTTATCTAGAAGTTTACTATAAGCAGTTGGAAGCAACAGCAACCCAAGCTTTGATGCTTAGAAGTTTCTTCCATAGGGGAACAGGGGGTGGGGAGAGGAGGAGGGAGGAGGATTGGCGTGCTCCCACCTAATGGACATAATGTAAGGGTATCTGATATACCTTCTGGGTATGGGACACAACTACAGCAGGGACTTTACCTGACAAATGCAAACATTGTAATATAATCATTTATATCCTCATATTAATCTAAAATTAGAAAAAAAAAGAAATTTCTTCCACCAGATATGATATTCCAGGGGTGCCAAGATAGTGGACTAGATGCAACTTACATTTACTGCTTTCAAAGAGAGGATCAGAGGTTGTAGGCAGAGGTTCACCTGTGGATGGACCATCTTGGAGAGAGCAATATGAATCATCAGAAAAGTGACCAGAGACACCCAAATTTGGGGAGAAAAATGTGATCTGTTGGCAAGAATGGAAGGTAGCTGGAGGAAGTGTTCATATGTGGAGAAGGATTAAAGGAATGATCCCTAGGGCTCTGCACTCTCCCAGTGAACACAGCAATCTGAGCTGTGGTGGCTCCCCCACACAGCAGGCCTCCAAATTGATCCACACAGTCTTCTCGGTGGAGACTGTGCAACCTCAGAGCAGGCACACACCAGCCCTCAGCATCTGCAACTGAGATCTTGCCAACTCAGTAGTGCTGCCTGTGCCACCTGAGTAGCACCAGAGCAGCTACTACAGTTGGACATGGGCTTAGAGAAAGCCCCACTCACCATGACTCCCTGGTGGAGTTTTGTATGTCTCTCAAATCCTACCAGCTGTAGGTTTCCTATTTGCTATGGCCCAACAAGTCACTCAGCTGCTGGCTACAGGTTTGCAACCTTCCCAGGCACTAGCCAAGATGGCCAACCTGTCCAGGCACCCTCCATGGTCCCACACCTCACACAAGCACATGGCAAGGTTCAGCAGTCTGTCTGGGTACCTGCCCAGTTTCAGTGACCCAGCCCACCACCAGCTGCAGTCCTGTGACATGCCCAGGCATCCACAAAGGTCCCTTAACCTGTCCCACAATCAGCTGCAGTCCTGTGACACACCCAGACACCTGCAAAGGTCCCATGACCCACCCTTCCCCGACCAACTGCAGTTTTGCAGTGTGCCCAGGTGCCTTCCAATGTCCCAAAACTCAGCCAGTCCAGTGACATGCTTAGGTGCCCTCCAAGGTCCCACAATGTGCCAGGCACTGGAAAAGGTCACACCACCTGCCTCTGTAAATAGAGACTTTCCCACCCCCCGTACTGAAGCCTTTCACAGAAGCCTGGGGACCAACCCACCAATTGTAACAAGTATCTTCCATTATAAGTTTGAACTGTGACAACTACAGGGGAATGAACAGTGCAGTAGAGCTGCTTAATTACAGGTCTCAGTGCATCCACTACTCTCCACCTAGGTTATTCATCCTGAGTAGGTCACAAAAGTGCTATCTAAGGATTTCTGCTGTTTTTCACTGAGTAAGAAATTTCACTGAAAAGGAGACAGGTGCCCTGAGCTGAGAGAACAGGTTTTAGATGAGAAGAAATCAGCACAATGATTCTGGCAACATAATAAAACATACTAGTTCAATTCTCCCAAAGATCACAAAAGAGCCACAGCAATGGACTACAACTAAAAGTAAATAGCTAAAATGTTCCAAGTGGATTCAGAATATGGATGGCAAACAACATGACTAAAATTGAAGGGAAAGTTGCTAAATGACACAAACAAACAAAAAAAAAATCAGGCATGAATGAAAATATGATAAACTCACTAAAAATATGGAAAACATAAGAAAAGATATTATAGAGCTTAAAGAAGTAAGTCAGGTAGGGAATTAGAAAACAAATTAGACCAAGCATAAGAAAGAATCTCAGAGCTTGATGACAAGGCTTTCAAACTAACCCATTAGGTCACGTACACAGAAAAAAAAAAAAGATATCCAGCATACTTTCATGATTAGAACACTTAAAAAAATAGGCTTAGATGGGTCATTTCTTAAACTGACAGAAGCCATCTACAGCAAACCCACAGCTAATATCATTTTAAATGGAGTAAAATTGAAAACATTTCCATTCAGCTTTGGAACTAGACAAGAATGCCTATTGTCATCACTGCTATTCAACATAGTAGTGGAAGTCCTAGCCATCGCAATCAGGCAAGAGAAGGGGGTCAAGGGTATTCAAATGGGGTCAGAAGAGATCAAACTCTCATTCTTCTGGATGACATGATCTTATACCTGGAAAACCCCAGCGACTCAATGACAAAACTCTTGGAAGTGATCCAGGAATATAGCAGTGTCTCAGGATACAAAATCAGTACACACAAATCAGTAGCTTTTATATATGCCAACAACAGTTAAGCTGAAAATATAGTCAAGGACTCTATTCCTTGTACAGTTTGCCAAAGAAGATGAAATACTTGGGAATTTATATAACAAAGGACATGAAGATCTCTATAATGAGAATTATGAAACCCTGAGAAAAGAAATAGCTGAAGATGTTAACAAATGGAAACACATACTATGCTTGTGGTTGGGAAGAATCAACATTGTTAAAATGTGTGTATTACCCAAAGCAACCTACAGATTTAATGCAATCCCTATCAACGCACCAATGTCATACTTTAAAGAACTTGAAAAAAGTAGTGCTTCATTTTATATGTAATCAGACAAAAATCTCGAATAGCCAATACATTACTTAAAAATAAAAACAAATCAGGAGGCATCACCTTACCAGATTTCAGGTTATACTACAAATGTATAGGGAACCAAACAGCATGGTACTGGCACAAAAATAGAGATGTAGATATGTGGAACAGGATAGAGCATATAGAGATGAACACAGCCACATATCATCATTTGATCTTTGATAAGCCTAATAAAAACATACATTAGGGAAAAGATTCCCTATTTAATAAATGGTACTGGGGGAACTGGCTAGCAACCTGTAAAAGACTGAAACAAGACCCTGACCTTTTGCCACTAACAAAAATTGATTCTCACTGGATAAAAGATTTAAGACATGAGACTATAAAAATACTGGAAGTGTGTGCAGTGAAAATGCTTAAAGATATTGGCCTGGGAAAATATTTGCTGTGGAGGACCCCCCTGGCAATTGAAGCAACACAAAAAATATATTACTGGGATCTGATCAAGCTAAAAAGCTCTGCACAGCGAAGGGCACTTCAAGTAAACAGACAACCTTCAGCATGGGATAAGATTTTTGTAGGTTATGATTCTCACAAAAGTCTGATAACTAAAATCTATAGAGATTAATCTATCAAGTTAATTAATAAGAAAAGAACAAACAACCCCATTTCTTTGTGGGCAAGAGACTTGTACAGAAACTTCTCTGAAGGTGACAGGCTAAGGCCAAGAAACACATGAAAAGTGTTTATAGTCTTTAATCATCAGAGAAATGCAAATCAAAACCACTTTGAGATATTACCTAATTGCAATAAGATTAGCCCACATCACAAAATCTCCAAACTACAGATGTTGGTGTTGATGTGGAGAGAAGGGAACACTTCTACACTGCTAGTGGAATTACAAAGTAATAGAATCTTTTTGGAAAGAAATATAGAGAATTCTCAAGGAACTAAAAATTAACCTAGCATTTGATCCTGCAATTGCATTACAAGTATCTTCCCAGATGAACAGAAATCACTTTACAACAAAAACATTTGCACCACAATGTCCATTGCAGCCCCATTCATAATTGCCATGTCATGGAAGCATCCTAATGCCCATCAACCCATGAATAGAGCAACAAACTGTGGTATGTGCATATCATCCATAAAAAAGATGGAGACTTTACATCTTTTATGTGTACCTGGATGGAGTTGAAACATATTCTTCTTAGTAAAGTAGCTCAAGAAGGGGGGAGAAGTGTCCAGTGTACTAAAATATGATTATGAAACCAATATATAATCTCTTAATACATTTATATGAATGATAAAACACAAATATAGTCCAGAAAGAAGGAATGGAGAGGAGAGGGGAGGGGTGGGGGTAAAAGGAGGGTATTTGTTGGGATCTCACCTAATGTGCACAATGCAAGGATACATTTCCAAAGAACTAAGAGTATATTATACATGTCTTACCACAAAAAATAAGTAAGTGAGGTGATAGTTATGTTAATCCGTTTGATTTAAGCATTCCACATTGTATATCAGATCATCACATTGTACCCCATAAATTAATAGTTAGGATTAAAAATTAAATTAAAAAAATGAACGATCACTCAGAGAAAGATGGGACTACATGAAATGAACCAACATACAAATTATAAATATGTCAGAGGAAGTAGAAGGAAAGGAAGAAAGCCCGGAAAAATTACTCAAGGTAATTATCGGGGAGAGCTTCCCCTTGTATCACCACATGTAGTACAAGATGGTCATTGAACATCAGAAAGTTTCATAGCAATAGGACATCACCAAGACACGTTGTCTTCTACCTGACCAAAGTCAAAATGAAGGAGAAAACTCCACAAGCTTCAAGACAAAATCAATAACTAACTTATAAAGGAAAATCATCAGCTAACGGTAGAGACCTTACAACAACCAGTGTAAAAATATCCCAAAGAGCTCACAACCCTTATGAAACAATACCATGCAAGGGAAAACAAAATAACTAGATGTCATCCAACATAATGAACAGAACAGCATCCAACTTATCAATACTAACACTTAATATGAACATATTTAATGTGCCACTCAAAAAGCATACACCTCCTGGATGCATGAAAAAATACAACCAAAGTATTTCCTGTCTTCAAGAAACACATCTAACCCACAAGGAATCACACATACTCAAAGTGCAGGTATGGAAAAAAAAATACTATGCCAATGGAAACCAAACTTGAGCAAGTGTAGCCATTTTCAAGTTAGAAAAAAAAAAAATCAGTAATATTTTACAAAAAAAAAAAGAGAGAGAGAAAGAAAGATGAAGATGTCCATTACGTAATGATAAATGGAGAAGTTCAACAAGAATATGTAACAATCCCAAATACATGTGTACCTCCAGATTCATAAAGTGAATTCTACTAGATCTAAGCAAAGAAACGAAGAGTACCAACATAACCAGTGGAGAATTCAGCACCTCAGTGATAGAACTCTTTGATCATTGAGGCAGAAAATGAATATAGAAATAGTGGACTGAAACAGGACTCAAGAACTAATGGACCAAATAGACATTTACAGAGTATTCTACCCCAAAACTACATTCTTCTTATCAGCACTTAGAACATTTTCCAAGAATGATCATACCTGAGGCCACAAAACAAGTCTAAGCTAATTCAAAAAAGTCAAAATCATATCATTTTTGTTGTCAAACCACAGTGGAATAAAACTGTAAATCAAATTGAAGAAAAATGCTCAATTCTACACAAAGTCATGTAATTTAAACCAGCTGCTTCGAATAATTCTTAGATTAAAATGGAAATAAGATGGAAATCAAAAGATTCCTCAAACTGAATGACAAAGAGACACAAGCTTTCAAATTCTGTCTAAGGAGAAATTTTATATCCTTAAATGCATATATAAAAGACAGGAAGATAAAAAAAATTATCAACCTAATGTCACTTCTTAAGGAAATGCGAAAAGAACAATCCAAACTCGAAGTCAATTATCCTAAGTGAAGTATCTAAAGAATGGAAAAACAAGTACCACATGTACCCACTATTAAAATGAAACTAAGTGAAGAGCATCCAAGTTCTTAGAGAACAGTAAAACTTAACAGAAATCAAATAGTGGTAGGGGGAGTGGAGGAGAAGGGCAGCAACCTACCTCCCAGGTACAGTGAACATGATAAGCACACTTACGTGTGCTGATGAGCACACCTATAACTATGACTCAAGTATGATAAAAGTGATCCGTGCAACCAAAAATATTATTACTCCTGTAACACTTTGAAATAAAAGAAAATGTGATTATATGTATTTGTGTATATGTACACATATGCATACATACACCATGGAATATTACTCTACCATAGAATGGAATGAAATAGTTATTTGCAACAACTTGAAGTTGAGACTGTTATCCTTAGTGACATATCTCAGAAATGGAAAACTAAGCACCATGTGTTCCCTGTAGTAAGTGAGAATAAATAGATGAGTACACAATGGCACAAAGCAACATAAAGGACATGGGAAACCAAGAGGAAAGGGTAGTAGGGAAGGAGTTTGTTAAAAAACTTACCTATTAGGTACAATGAATGCTGTTCTTAACCATTATGTAAGGTGTCCATGTAACAAAAACACTTTTACCTCCTTAATATCTTAAAATTAAAAAAACAACAACACCCAGATGTTCTATTCTGTTACTCTTAAGTTAACCCTCTGCAAAGCCCTAGGACATTTATGTTGCCAAGTTGTTTTTTACAGTATAAAAGGGATCTCCATTTTTTTCTGTTCCAAGTAAGTTCCTCATATCTATCTGAAACTTCATTAGAATGGCCTTTACTGACCATATTTCTATGCACGTTTTGGTCACGAACACTTCAACAATTTCTAAGAAGTTCCAGATTTTCCATTAGCTGTTTGCCTTCTTTTGAGTCCTCAACAGAATTAACCCTTTCCTCCATTCACAAACTTTTTAAAATCTTCCTCCTCCAAATTCTTCAAACCAATTATCCAAGTTTTATCCAAGTACCCAGTTCAAAGCTGCTTCAATATTTTCAGGTGTCTGTATAGCAACACTCCTCTCCTTAGTACCAATTTTCTGTCTTAGGCCATTTTGTGCTGCTATGTCAGAACACCTGAGACTGGGTAATTTATAAAGATTAGAGAATTATTTGGCTCATGATCTTGGAAGATGGAAGGTTCAAGATTGGATAGCAGCATCTGGTGAGTGCCTCAAACTGCTTCACTCATGGCAGAAAATGGAAGGGGTGGGGAGTGGGAATGTGCAAAGAGATCACATGGAAAGAGGAAGCAAGAGAGAGAAATGCAACAAACCAGACTCGATAGAGCACACTTATAACATTTTGCAGAAACAAATCATAGTAGGAGAAAAAGGCAAGAAAAACTGTAAGTTGGAGAAATCATGGAGGATGGAAGAATGGAATCCAAGCCCTGGATATGATTGTAAACCAAAGATATTTGGAAGTTTGCTAGAAGTCCTGTGACTGGTTCACTGGCGCTAGTGGCCATCACTAAGCAAGTCATAAATTGGTGTGCTAACGTTGTTGATAATTCTTTCCTTTAGTTGAGATTGTATGAGAAATTAGGCAGGATTCAGTGTGTGAAAAAGGGCCTCAATTGAAAGATTCTAGACAAGTCAGAGATGAAAGTAATAACCCAAATTCCTTTATTTATTCACCTATTATCCTGCACCTAATGGTGTCCTCTTTCGTTGTCAAAAATGCCAGCGTGTGGTGCATCTTACAAGGGTACATGTGAAACTTAGTAAATGTAGAATATAAATGTCTTAACACAATAACTAAGAAAATGCCAGGAAGGCTATGTTAACCAGTGTGATGAAAATGTGTCAAACTGTTTATAAAACCAGTGTATGGTGCCCCATGATCGCATTAATGTACACAGCTATGATTTAATAATAATAAAAAAAATGCCAGCTTGGAAAATAAATTACATAATAAACCCTACTGTTTTCAGTTCCATTTTTTAATTTTTAATCATTTGGGCACGTAATAGTTGTATATATTTGTAGGGCTTATGTGATGTTTCATACAATGTGTAATCATCACATCAGGGCATCATCTGAAGCATTTAATATTTATTTGTGTTTGGAACATGCTAGTTCCTCTCTTTTAGTTGCTTTAATTTAAAGCATACCCTAACTTATTGATTATTGTCATTTTGTTGTTCTATTAAATATTATTCAATATACTTATTTAGCTAAATTATATTTTTGCACTCATTAACTACCCCTATTTGATTCCCCTACTCCTGATGCTTTTAAGCCTCTGGTAACCATCATTCTGTTCTCTATCTCTATGACATCAATTATTTTACTATTTAGTTCCCATATATAAGTGACAAAATATAAGATCTGTCTTTCTCTGCTTGGTTAATTTCTTTAACATAATATTCTCCAGGTTCATCTATGTTTTTGCAAACAGCAGGATTTCATTTTTTATGGATATATGATATTCCGTTGTATATATGTACCACAATTTCTTTATTCATTTATCCATTGGTGGGGACTCAGGTTGATTCTAAATTATGGCTATTATGAATAGTACTGCACTAAACATGAGAATACAGATATCTTTTTGTTATACTGATTTTCTTTCTTTTGGATATATACCTTCTTTCTTTTGGATATATACCATGAAATGGGACTGCTAGGTTATATGGTAGTTTTATTTTTAGTTTGTTGAGGAACCTCCATAAGGATCTCTGTAGCGATTGCATGAATTTACATTCCCACCAACAGTGTATAAGGATTCTTCCTTCTCCACATCCTTGCCAGCATTTGTTATTGCCTGTCTTTTTGATCATAACCTTATTAACTGGGGTGATATGATATCTCATTTTAGTTTTGACTTACATTTCTCTGATAACTAATGATATGAGAAATTTTTCATGAGCTTGTTGGCTATTTGTATGTCTTTTGAGGGGGGAAATGTCTATTCTTATCTTTTGCCATTTTTAGTAAGAGTATTTGTTTTTATCTTATTGAGTTGCTTAAGATCCGTACATATTCTAGTTATTAATTCTTTGTCAGATAACTAGTTTGCAAATATTTTCTCCTTTTCTATGGATTATCTCATCACTTTGTTGATTATTTCCTTTGCTTTTTAGCTTGATGTGATACCATTTGTTCAATTTTGGTTTGGTTGCCTGTGCTTTGATGATATTACTCAAGAAGTCCTTGTGAAGACCACAGCCCTGAAGCATTTCCCCAATGTTTTCCTTTAATAGTTTCATATTTTGGGTTTTATATACAAGTCCTTGTTCTATTTCTATTTGATTTTTATATATGGTGAGAGGTAAGGTCTAGTTTCATTCTGCATATCAATATCTGGTTTCCTAGAACCGTTTATTGAAGAGACTATCCTTGGCAACTTTGTCAAAAGTAAGTTAACTATAAATGTGTAGATTTTATTTCTGGGTTCTCTATTCTGTTCCTTTGGTCTGTATGTTTGTTTTTAATGCCAGTACTTTGCTGGTTGGTTGCTATAACTCTGTAGTATAATTTAAAGTCAGATAATATGATTCCTCTAGTTTTTTTTTGTGTGTGTGTGCCCAGGGTGGCTTTGGCAATTCTAGGACTTTTATGCTGTTATGGCTCCATATTAATTTTAGGAATTTTTTTCTATTTCTGTGAAGAATGTCATTGGTATTTTGGTGGGGATGATATTGAATGTATAGATTCCTTTGGGTAATCTGGACACTTAACAATATTGATTCTTCCAATCCATAAGCATGGTATATATTTCTTTTCTTTTTTTGGTTTCCTCTTCAGTTTCTTTCATCAGTGTTTCACAGTTTTAGTTTTTACTGTGGAGATTTTTCACTTCTTTGGTTAAGTTTATATGTAGGTATTTTATTTGCAGTACTGCAAATGGGATTATATTTTAGGGTTTTTTCCCCAGAATGTTTGCTGTTGTCATATAGAAATGCTACTGATTTTTTTACATTGATTTTGTATCCTGCAACTTTACTAAATTTATTAGTTCTAATAGTGTGTGTGTGTGTGTGTGTGTGTGTGTGTGTAGTCTTTGTGTTTCTCTTGAAATGAGATCATATCATCTCTAAACAAGGATAATTTAATCCCCTTCTTTCTCATTTCGATGGCCTTTATTTCTTTCTCTTGTCAGATTGTTTCAGCTAGAAATTCCAATGCTATATTGAATAACAATAGTGAAAGTAGGCATCTTTGTCTTGTTTTAAATCTTAAAGGAAAGGCTCTCAGTTTTTCCCTATTTGGCATGATACTAGCTTTGAGTCTGTCATATACGTCTTTAACTATGTTGACATACATTTCTTCTATATTCAGTTTTTTGAGAGTTTTTATCAAGAAGGGAAGTTGAATTTTATCAAGTATTTTTTCAGCACCAATTGAAATGATCATAAGATTTTCGTTCTTCATTTTATTGATATGATGTATCTCACTGATAGATTTGTTTATATGTTGAAACGTTCTTGCATCCCTGGGATAAATACCACTAGACCATGATGAGTAATCTTTTTAATGTGTTGGTTAATTTGGTTTGCTAGTATTTCGTTGAGGATTTTTAAATCTATTTTCATCAGAGATATTGGCCTACAGTTTTATTTTTTTGTTTTGTATTAATCTGGTTTTGATATCAGGTTGATTCAGGACGCCTAGAATGAGTTTAGGAGGAATCCCTTCTCCTCAATTTGTTTAAATAGTGTAAGAAGGATTGGTATCAGTTATTTGAATGCTTAGTAAAAGTCAGCAGTGAGCCATTAAGTCCTGGGCTTTTCTTTGATGGGAGACTTTTTCTTTTCTTTCTTTTTTTTTTTTTTTATTGTTGGAGATTCATTGAGGGTACAATAAGCCAGGTTACACTGATTGCAATTGTTAGGTAAAGTCCCTCTTGCAATCATGTCTTGCCCCCATAAAGTGTGACACACACTTTTTCTTATGGCTTCTATTTTGTTGCTTTTGACTGGTTCATTCAGGTTTTGGATGTCTTCCTAGTTTAATCTTGGTAGGGTGTATGTGCTTAGGAATGCATCTATTTTTGTTCAGTTTTCCAGTTTATTGGCATCTAGTCACTCATAGTAGTCTCTGATGATCAGTTGTACTTTTGAAGTGTCAGTTCTAATGTCTACTTTTTCATCTCTGATTGTATTCATTTGGGTCTTCTCTCCTATTTTTTTTTAAGTTGACTCAATAAAAGTATGATTATTTTGTTTATCTTTTCAAAAACCAACATTTTGTTTTATTGATTTTTTTGTGTTGTTTTTGTTTCAATGTGATTTATGTCTACTCTGATCTTTATTTATTTCATCTACTAATTTTGGCTTTATTTTGTTCATATTTCTATTTCTTTAAGCTGCATCAGGTTGTTTATTTAAAGCATTTCTTATTTTTCAATGTAGGCACTTATTATAAACTCTTCTCTTATTACTACTTTTTCAGTATCCCAAAGGTTTTGATATGTTGTTTTCATTTTAATTTGTTTCTGAGATTTTTAAAATTTTCTTCTTAATCTTTTAATTCACCCACTTGTCATTCAAGACCATATTGTTTAATTTCCATGTTTTTCTGTATTTTCCAATGTTTATCTTGTTATCAATTGCTAATTTTACTACATTGTAGTCAGAGAAACTACTTGATATTGTTTTAATTTTTTAACTTTTTGGTTTTTTGAGACAGAGTCTCACTTTGTTATCCTCAGTAGAGTGCTATAGCATCATAACTCACAGCAACCTCAAACTCAGGTGCTCAGACAATCCTCTTGCCTCAACCTCCTGAGTAGCTGGAACTATGGGCACCCCCCACAATGCCTAGCTATTTTTGGAGACAGCATTTCACTTTTGCTCAGGCTGGGTCTCAAACTCCTGAGCTTAAGCAATCCACCTGCCTTGGCCTCCCAGAATACTAGGATTACAGGTGCGCAACACCACACCTGCCCTAATTTTTCTTTTTTAACTTTTTAAAACTTATTTTGTGGTATTACATATGTTCTATCCTTGAAAATATTCCGTGAGCTGAGAAAAAGAATGTATATTCTGCAGCTGTTGAATGAACTTTTATGTAAATAACTATTAGGTCCATTTATTCTATACTATAGATTATGTCTAATGTTTCTTTCTTGATTTTGTGTCTGTATTATCTCTCCAATAGTAAAAGTGATCTGTTGAGGTCTCCAGTGATTATGGTTTCAGGGTCTATCTCTCTCTTTAGTTCTGATAATATTTATTTTATGTATCAGAGTGCTCCAGTGTTAGAGGCATGTCTATATAAATTGTTATATCCTCTTGTTGAATTTATCCCTTTATTATTATATGATTCCCTTCTTTATATCTTTTTAAAGTTTTTGTCTTGAAATTCATTTTATCTGCTAGATATATAATTATTCATGTTCTTTGTTGGTTTCCATTTGCATGCAATATGTTTTTCTATTCTTTTGTTTTCAGTCTCTCTCTGCTTTTATAAGTGAAGTGGGTTTCTTGTAGACAACATATAGTTGGGTCTTTTTTATATACATTCAGCTACTCTATGTCCTTTTGGGTTTTTTTAGTTTAGTTTTTTTTTTTTTTTTTTTGAGACAGATCACTCTATTGCCCAGGCTATTGTACTATGGCATCAGACTAACTCACAGCAACTTCAAATTCCTGGTTTCAAATGGTCCTCCTGGTTCAGCCTCCCAAGTAGCTGGGACTATAGGCACTCATCACGGCACTCATCACCAGCTAATTTTTCTATTTTTAGTAGAAACTGTACCTCACTCTTGCTTGGTTTTGAACTCCTGAGCTCAAGGATCCTTGTGCCTCAGCCTCTGAAGAGTGCTAAGATTCAGGTATGAGCCCCCATGCCTGGCACCTCTTTGTCTTTTAATTGGAATATTTAATCCATTTACATCTAAAGTTATTATTGATAGGTAAAGACTTACTAGTGCCATTTTGTTTTTGATTTCTGATTATTTAGTAGTCTTCTCTTTCTTCCTTCCTTCCTTTTTGTATTCCTTTTTTAAAAGTTACACTTTATGGGAGTTTGCTTTAATCTTTTGCTTTTTATTTATTGTATATCTGTTGTAGGTTTTTGTATTTGAAGTTATTGTGAGGCTTGCAAAAAACATTTCATAATCAATTATTTTAATCAGATGGCAACTTAACTATGCTTATAAACAAACAAGCAAAGAGAAATCTAAAGAAATTCTATACTTTAACCCCCTCACTTTTTAACTTTTTGTTGTTTCCATCCATAACTTTTAACACTATCTTCCAAAAAGTTGTTATAGTTATTATTTTTGATAGATTTTTCTTTTAGTCTTCCTACTCAGAATATACATGGTTTACACACTGTAATTACAGCAATATAGTATTTTGTATTTATATACTTATGCTTATCAATGAGTTTTATACCTTCGTATGGTTTATTATTGTTATTTAACACTCCTTTCTTTTATAAGAAAGAGCTCCTTTTAACCTTTCTTGTAGGACAGATATGATGTTGATGAAATGTATCTTTTGTTTTTCTGGAGAATTCTTTATTTCTCCTTCGTGTTTGAAAGATGTTTTGGGGGGTTATAATATTCTAAGGTTACAGTTGGTTTTCTTTAGCACTCTGACTATGTCATGCCAGTCACTCCTGGACTGTAAGGTTTACACAGAGAAGCCTGATGCCAGTTATATTTGAATTCCTTTATGTGTTTTCTTTTTATCTTGCCTCCCTTAGGACCTTTTCTTTACCCCTGGACTTTGTGATTTGGTTAAATGCCTTAAGGTAGACTTGTCTGGGTTAAAGCTGATTGGTTTCCTATGATACTGAAATATTGACATCTTTCTGTAGGCTTGGAAAGGTCTCTGTTATTATTTCTTTGAATAACCTTTGTACCACAGTCTCTTTCTCCATCTACCTTTTCTTAAGACTTATAACTCTTAGAGTTACCTTTTTGAGGCTATTTTCTATAGGAACACTTTATTCCTTCTTATTTTTTTTCTTTTTGTCTTTTATTTTCAAATAGCCTATCTTCAAGCTCACTAATTTTTTTTATTTCTACATGATTAATTCTGCTGTTAAGAAACTCTGATACGTTGTTAGTTTGTTAACTGAATTTTTCAGCTTCGAAATTTCTACTTGATTTTCTAAATTATTTTAATTTCTTTGTTAAATTTTGGATAGACTTCTGAATTGCTTCTCTGCGCTCTCTTAATGTTCATTGAGTTTCTCAGAACAGCTATTTTGAATTCTTTTTGTTAAAGGTAACATAAGTACTTCATGCTGGGAGTGGTCACTAAAACCTTTTTTAGTTATTTTGTTGAGGTTATATTTTCCTAAATATTCCTAATGCTTGGGGATATTCATTGATGCCTGGGCCTTGAAGAGTTATTTATTCTAATCTCCTCAGTCTGGGCTTGTTTTAACCTGTTCTTCCTAAGAAGGCTTTCCATATACTCAAAGTGAATTGAGTGTTAGTATCTACATCTTGGGTCACTGCAGCCATATCAACACTGGCAATACCCCTCACCCACTAATGTTGTGACCCTCACAGACTCTATTGTTACTACTTTGGTGGACTTAAGTAATATATGGGAGAATTCCCTGGATTACTAGGTAACATCTTTCACTCTCTTCCTTCACCCTCTGTGCTTTGCTGTTGGAGTTCGGGACCATCTGCAGTGGCCTTAAGAGAGTTTGAAGTTGTACCCTATGGTCACTACAATGGGACTACACTGAGTCTTATCCAAAGCCTATGGTGATTGCTGCCTGGCATTTTCTGATATTTATTCGAAGGCCATTAGTGAATCCTGCTGGGACTGAGTCCTTCCCTTCAGGGTAGGACTGGCCAGTGTAGATCCTTCCAGCAGCAGGTTTGGAAGTCTGCATGATACTTTATTTTACTATGGCTGAACTGGTACCCAAGTTGCAAAACAAAATCCTCTTCACTCTTCCCTTCTCTTCTCCCAAGTGGAAGAAGACTGTCCTTTAGCTACATTGGCTGAAGTTGGGAGAAGGTTCAGACAAGTACAGGTCCTGGCCAGCAATCCCGTGTCACTGGGTCATATGCATCCCAAGTTAATTGGCTCTAACCCAGTACAGTCACAGGAATTAACCAAGAACTTCAGCTTTTGTGGCCTGCCTGATGTAAAAAATTGTTTGGGGCCCCAAGCCATTTTTTGTTATGCAGTGCTGGGGCTAGCCAGAATTTGGATATCAAAGCAGTAGATTTTCCTCTAGCCAGATTGGTCTAAATTTTTGCTCCATGGGTGCCAGTAGAATTCTGTCCTGTGACAGAATGGGCCTGAATTTCAATCCAAAGTCCCTCAATTAGTTGACTCTCCCTACCCCACCAAGCACATAGATTCTCTCTCCACCTGCAGTGCTGACGTGGAACTGATAAGGGAGAGGAATAAGGGTAGCATATACAATGAAAGACTGCCATCTTTGCTCTTTTTAATACCTCTTTCTTTAACATCAAATCAAGGGGAACTTGTTTGTCTGGTATCTGATCTGTTACATGCACAGCATACCTCAGTTCTTGGAAAAGTGCCTGGCACTAGAAGGCACCCATATATATTTGTGAAAAATATGAATAAATAAACTTCTATAATTCAACCTTCATGAATGGAAACCAAGGAGGGGGTGGAGCAAGATGGCTGAATAGAAACCTCTAGCAGTCATCACTATATATAAACACCAAATTCAACAACTGTTCTTACAAAGAAGTACCTTTAGAAGAACGAAAACTAGGTAAGCAGTCACAATACTTGGTTTTAACCAAGTCACATCAAAGAAAGAGGTATTAAAACCAAGTATTGTGACTTGGTTTCAACCTTCATGAATGGAAACCAAGGAGGGGGTGGAGCAAGATGGCTGAATAGAAACCTCTAGCAGTCATCACTATATATAAACACCAAATTCAACAACTGTTCTTACAAAGAAGTACCTTTAGAAGAACGAAAACTAGGTAAGCAGTCACAATACTTGGTTTTAACCAAGTCACATCAAAGAAAGAGGTATTAAAACCAAGTATTGTGACTGCTTGGTTTTAACCAAGTCACATCAAAGAAAGAGGTATTAAAACCAAGTATTGTGACTGCTTGGTTTTAACCAAGTCACATCAAAGAAAGAGGTATTAAAACCAAGTATTGTGACTGCTTACCTAGTTTTCGTTCTTCTAAAGGTACTTCTTTGTAAGAACAGTTGTTGAATTTGGTGTTTATATATAGTGATGACTGCTAGAGGTTTCTATTCAGCCATCTTGCTCCACCCCCTCCTTGGTTTCCATTCATGAAGGTTGAATTATAGAAGTTTATTCATATTTTTCACAAATATATATGGGTGCCTTCTAGTGCCAGGCACTTTTCCAAGAACTGAGGTATGCTGTGCATGTAACAGATCAGATACCAGACAAACAAGTTCCCCTTGATTCATAAACTTAGTAGTCTAATGGAAAGATGGATGGTAAGGACAGAGAAAACAAACAACAAGTAAACACATGATGCCTCCAGATTTGTTTTTATTTCTTAGAATTGCATTGGTTATTTGAGGTTTTTCTGGGTCCATATGAATTAAGTACTAGTATCTTTGGTTCTTCAAAGTATGACATTGATACGTTGATGGGATAGAATTAAATCTGTAGATTGTTGTGGGTAGTATGGACATTTTAACAATGTTGATTCTTCCCAGCCATGAGCATGTTATATTCTTCCATTTGTTAACATCTCCGCTATTTATCAGGGTTTCTTAGTTGTGTCTGTAGAGATCCCTTACGTTGCTTGCTAAGTATATTCCCAGGTAATTTATTTTCTTTGAAGCTACTCTAAAGAGTTTTGCTTCTTTGATTTGATTCTCAGCCTGAATGTTATTGGTGTATAAGAAGGCTACTGATTTGTGGGCATTAATTTTGTATCCTGAGATGTTACTGTATTTCTTGATCACTTCCAAAAGTCTTGTGGTTGAGACCCAAGGGTTTTCTGAGATCAAAACAGTGTAGTACTGGCACAGAAATAGAGAAATAGATCTGTGGAATAGAACAGAGAACCTAGAGATGAAACCAGCTGCATACCATCTGATCTTAGATAAACCAAACAAAAGTACACACTGGGGAACAAAAATACCTATTTAATAAATTGTGGTGGTAGAACTGGTCAGCCACGTGTAGAAAACTAAAACTGGATATGCACCTCTCACCACTTACAAAAATTGACTCTCGGGTGGCGCCTGTGGCTCAGTGAGTAGGGCGCCGGCCCCCTATGCCAAGGGTGGCGGGTTCAAACTCAGCCCCGGCCAAACTGCAACAAAAAAAGATAGCCGGGCGTTGTGGCGGGCGCCTGTAGTCCCAGCTGCTCGGGAGGCTGAGGCAAGAGAATGGTGTAAGCCCAGGAGTTGGAGGTTGCTGTGAGTCATGTGACGCCACGACACTCTACCCGAGGGCAGTACAGTGAGACTCTGTCTCTACCAAAAAAAAAAAAAAATTGACTCTCACTAGATAAAAGATTTAAATTTATGACATAATAAAATGATAAAGTTACTACAGGAATGTATGGGAAGAACTCTTGTAGATATTGGCCTGGGAAAAGATTTTATGAGGAAAACCTCCTTGGCAATTCCGGCAACACCAAAAATAACTAAATGGGACATAACCAAGCTAAAATGATCTGCACAGCTAGGGGTACAACAACTAAAACAAGCAGATAACCTTCAGAATGGTAAACAATATTTGCTTGCTACAGATCTGACAAAGGGTTAATATTAATAACTGGAGTCTACAGAGAACTTAAATTAATCAAAAAAAGAAAGAATAATCCCATTTACAAGTGGGTAAGAGACATAAACAGAGCCTTCTCTAAAGAAGACAGATGAACAGCTAAAAACACATGAAAAAAATTCTCATCATCCCTAGTCATCAGAGAAATGCAAATCAAAACTACCCCTGAGATATCACCTAACCTCAGTGAGAATAGCCCACATCACAATGTCTCATAGCTACAGATGCTGGTGTGGATGTGGAGAGAAAGGAACACTGTTTATACTGCTGGTGGGAAGGCAAACTAATGCAGCCCCAATAGTAAGCAGTATGAAGAACTCTCAAAGAACTAAAAGTAGACTATCTACTCAACCCTGCAATCCCATTACTAAGTATCTACACAGAAGAAAAAACATCGTTTTACCATAAAGACATTTGCACTAGCATGTTCATCACAGCTCAATTTACAATCATTAAGACATGGAATCCACTCAAGTACCTTTCAACACAAAAATGGATTAATAAACGCTGGTACATGTATACTACGGAATACTATTCAGCCACAAAAAGATGAAGATTTTACATCTTTTGTATTTACCTGAATGGAATTAAAGAGCATTCTTCTTAGTAAAGTATCACAAGAATGGAAAAGTAAGTATGCAATGTACTCAATTCTAATGTGAGACTGATAGACAACTACTCACCCATATGAGAAAAAAACACAATTAAATTCAAGTGGGGGAAACAGGGAGGCGGATGAGCATGTACAGCACATGCCCTGGGCAAAGGGCTCAACTACAACTTGAACTTTCCCTAACAAATACAAAAACGTGACTTAATCATTTGTACCCTCATGTTAATCTGAAATTTTTAAAGAAAGAAGTAAACACAAAAAAATGTACACTAAGCGCTATGATGAAACTAAAACTAACCAGGTGATGGGGAAAGGAAGGCAGAGGAGGAAAGGCCACTGGGGGGATGACATTTATGTTAAAATTAAGCAAGATGGTGGCCTGGCTCTTGAAACTAGTGTTTTCTCTATCAGACTGCTTGGTGTCAATCTCACAAGTATCAAGCATTTTTTTGACTATCTGTTCTATTCAACGCTGTATGACCTTCAGAAAAAACTATGTATATATTTGTGGGCATCCTCAATCTTAAAAATAAAATGAGCACTATAAAGGTGAATAGATTGCATGGCCCTTGAATTTCTAAGCATCTATCCTCTGTACTGCTGAGGCAGCCTTTGTGGTTATATGTATTGTACCTCACCGGTCCCAAACTTTTCCCTTATTCCAGCCTTCCTGCTCCAGTACTACAGCTCTGTTGTTCTTTGATCGTCACTCACGATAGTAATGTTTTTTAAATGAGAGAATACTGTATCTAAATTTTGCCTTAATATTCCTACTGTACAACCTGAGAACAGAAAATGAACAGTGGCAGGCTGGGCGTGGTGGCTTACTCCTGGAATCCTCGCATGCTGGGAGGCTGAGGCAGGAGCATCACTTCAGCTCAGTAGTTCAAGACCAGCCTGAGCAAGAGTGAGACCCCAATTCTACTAAAAATAGAAAACTTGTCCAGGCCTTGTAGTAGACACCTTGTAGTCCCAGCTATTTGGGGTGCAGAGGCAGGAGGATCAACTGAACCCAGGAATTTGAGGTTGCTGTGAATTAGGTGATGCCATGGCACTCTAGCATGGGCAGCAGACTAACGCTCTATCTCAATAAACAAAGAAACAAACAGACAAATAAATAAGCAAATGAACAATGGTAATAAAAAACAGACACGTATGACACAGATAAACTTATATCTTAAAGGACACCAAACTCTGGAGCCAAACGGGTTGGAAACTATCACCGGGAAGCATGTGCAGTTTGCTTCTTCTGAGCTAAAGTGCCAGCAGCTATCTTTTGCATGAGCTGCTTTCCTTTCTCCAACTGGTTGTATCAATAGGGCAGAGACCACAAGAAGAGATAGAATTTTTTACATCACATTAAAGTCACATTAAAGTGGGGAAGTGAGTTATTTACACGTGAGTCAGACTTCGGCAGCTGCAACTCTCAGCTGACTTCTTTATCAAAGATAAAAGTTCACACAATTATCTCTATTTATGAATTTACTGTGTTGTCAGGCAAAACGTGATATGCGGGATGTCCCTGAGGCTCCCTGGTGAGCCAGACTGAACCATCAAATCCACAGAACTCCACTGATCTGAGAGGAAATTTTGAAATGAGCTTACTTTATTTTTCAAGCATCTTACTTTAATGTACACCCGATGCTTGCTATATACTTTCTAATTGTGTTAAAGATTTCAAGGTCAGAACAGTTTGAATCCAATTTATTTCAATTTAGAGAGAGACTGAGTCTAAGCTTCCACTCAGGGATCTTTTTAGATAGATATCAAAGATCAAAGCCTGTAATAGAAGAGCTTAATATTTGAATGTTTGTCTCTTGAATTTTCATCAGTTCAGCAGAATGTAGAACTCTGTAAATTTAGCATATCATGAATTATTCATTATTGCTTAACCGATAACACTCTAAGAATGTTATTAATCCCAGACTAAGATTTTTTCCTATTTTATATTTTTCAATTCAATGTATATGAATTTATAATATTTTGTTATACTATGTAATCTAGCATACCTCTTATGTTTCCCAGATGGCATATAATTTTTCTGTCAAATAATGAAAAAATAATTTTATGGTATACTTGATTGAGAAAAGTCTGACAGTTATAACAATTCTAACTTTTTTAGTGTATCAAGTAATTCGTGCTTATGTGAACAAGAAGCTAGAGTGGGGGGGGAAATGATTGGCTAGACAAGTAACTACAAGATCTGAGTTTTAGAGCCAGTTTTTTCAATGGTAAATTGTACATTTAGCCTTTGCAGAACTCGCTTTCACATTTTTTATCTGTAAAATGGTGAAATATTAGAACGATTACTTTTTAATATATGTTGGTCAAGGGTACAATAACTGATGCCAAAAGTATGTCAATAATTTCTCACAATTGTACTATGAAGTATAGACCTAATTTCCCAGTTGTGTTGATAGGCAATTAAGTAACCTGCCCAAGGTCACACAAGCCTGTCAGTTGTACAGGAAAGAGTTGAGCTCAAATCCAGGTTTTTCCAAAGCCCCATTTGTTTCACTTAGCCCCTTTGCACCTGGCATTCAGTAATCACCCATTGCATACATGACCCTGGGTTAGGTGCTGTATCACTTTATAAAAATTCTTATGATTTATAGCTATATTTAAAAATAATCAAAGAAAATAGGTCTGTGATAGGAACACAAAGGAAAGTGAGATATAGTAATGCTTTAAGAAGTCCTTCTGAATTCTGAGCCTCCTAAATGTATTCTGTCTCACAATCAATGATGTCATAATGTTGCATATAATCTAGTTCATCTACTGGGAATATAACTACCAGTCTCACAGAGAGGGAATGTGTGACTGATGATTTTCTCTAAAAAGAATGAACAGAGAAGCTGTAAGATCACCAGAATCACTCTATTTTACCTTCTCGTGTCCCATGGTGGTTTCTTACTGTGGGTATTGCAGCGGTTTTTACATACCCATTAAGATGTGTTCATTTCAAATGGAACTAAAATAAGATTGTTGAGAGTAGAACTGGAGGTGAACAGTTAGAATGTACACACATGCTCTACCACTGAAAAGTCTGGAGTTCTTTACATCCGAGTAAAGCCAAAGGTGCTTAATCTTCTACCCATAAAAGACCTGTCCTGCCCCAGTGATATCCTGATCTACCTTGATCTCTAAAACTGTGGTCTTGGTTACTTCCTTCCTGGTAACTGGAAGAGAGATGATCCCAATAGAAATTAGACTTTGTTTTACTCTGAAAAGCCTATGAAATTTTTAGCTTGCCTAAGTTGGATATTCTGTAGGATGAAGGACATTGGGATGACTAGAACCCTTTTCAGATAAGCAAAGAATTCCTCTATAGGGGCAACCCATGGACTGTAACTCCTGAGTGAAGAATCATTACTGTATCTTCCATCTCTAACAAAGCCAAACACATGCTGAAGAGCTATCTTTATTTGCAGATCAAGAATGTAATTTTTCTCCACTCTGGTACATTGTAAAATAACTTTGATCTCAAATTCACGTTCACCAGGATATATACTTAAAACAAAGTTTGCACTTAAAATAAAATTTGAGTAAAAATTTCAGATAATATTTAAGAGAAGTAGAAAGTACAGTTTTAACTGCTTTTCCAGTAAATGTCCAGCATAAAGAGCCACATGAAATTGACTATTTTATCTCAATTAAAAATAAAAATCTGACTTTTAGAAATTTACCCTGATAAATACCCAAAAGCAAATGAAGCATTATCATAGAGAAAGGTGTTAGCACATAATCTTAATTACTTTTTTGCTAAAGAAATTATGGACAGTAAAAATACAAGTAGCAGGTGTAGAGCAGAGGATAGATCTAACTGCAATTTGCCAATTTTTTAAAATGGCCTCATAACTTGAACATGTCATTGGATACCTAAGACATGGACCTGATAAGATCTGCTGCAAAGCATGTGCTATTGGAGTAAGACAAATCTTTGTTTCAAACTTTCTAGCCATAAAAAATTGCAAAGATTATTTAAATTATCTGAGCTTCAATTTGTCACATATTAAATGAGAATATTAGCAGCTGTATCCTAATCTCAGCCGGAAAGCAGAGTTCTTGTTGAAGTGATTTATTTGACTCAGGTGGGTTGGAGATGCTCTCAAGGGAAGGAGAGTGAAGAGAGCATGATAAGAAAGGAAAAGAGTTAAGCAACAATAGACTGAGCCATTTGGAATCGGACTACCTTGTAATTGTCTATTAATTTTGTCCCTCCCTTCATAATGGGGACAACTTTTACAATGACAAACGGTATCATATAAGAAATTAACCATAGAAACATGTGTAACTAAAATTAATTCCCATATTGAACATGACTATCTCTTCATGAGGTTTTTGTTAGTATTCCTTTATTTCTTTTTCATTTATTTTTTCATCTGCTAGTATTTGCAACTAATATTAAGTGGCAGGTAACAAAAGCTTAAGAGTAATCCATAGAGGGAAACATTTGAAAGGGAAAACAGTTTTTTCACAAACCTAACTTTTTGCTGTGCATCAGGAAAGACCACCATGAAGTTGAGTTTAGTGACGTCGTGTCCTGTTCTGCATGGTGTATAAGTTGGCCAGCTCCTTGTAGACATCGGCTTCTGTATGACCATTCCCTGCCAATGATTGCACATGTGCTTTGGAAATTTAACTCGTATTCAAAAGAAATGCCATCCAAATGGGAATCAAACCAGTAATAATAATATTCATTAACATGATGAAAGCTCAAAGTCATGCTCTCATTATTACTTTTATACCTCTACAGTGAATCACAGTTTATAAGTAAGTTATGTAAATTGCTCAGATATTTGATTTAACAAACTATTTGTTTTGGGTTAATAGATACCTTTTTAAATGTTCTATTTTTCTTTTATTTTCTTTTTTATTATCCCTCAAATAGATACTTTGCGTTGTTTGCGTAGGCCATATCCAAATAGACCAGAGCTATCAAAGCCATAATTTTCAGTTAAATCAATGCCTGTGTTTCAAGACCACAGAATAATCATCATTTGAAGCATATCTCTGTAAAGGGCATGGTGACTAGCTACTAGGGTTTGAAAGTATGTTCAGAAGAAGGAACCATTGCTTTAGACTTCCTTTCTTTTTGTGAGTGTATTGTTAGTAAATTTTTAACTAGTTCTGAGAGTTTTTTTTCTAATTGCTTAAAATTTCCTGCATTCATTTTGTCAGTGGATCTTTGGAGTGAAGTTTGTCTACTAACAAGTTTAGTAGGAGCCTGGTCTGATATACTTTAAACCTATATCATCCTGGTACCAGGCTTGGCCTTATTTTATTTTTTTTTTTACAAGTAGTATGCTGCTTTACTGTCTGTTTTTTTTTTTTTTTCTGTATATCTTTCCATGCAATCCTTTTTCCTTCATTGCAAGTAATTATTACTAATTTCATGGTAAGATCAATGTCACTCTTGCTCATATGAGGTCCCAATATTCCCTAAGGGAGAGAGGAAAGCAAATAAACTTACTCTATCATGTTCATTATTTAAATAGAAATATGTGTGTGTATATATATATATACACACACACACACACACACACATATATATACTGAGGGTGATAAAATATATATTTAATATCTATATGTATTATTATTTTTTTTAGAGACAGTCTCATTTTATCACCCTCAGTAGAGTGCCGTGGCATCACACAGCTCACAGCAACCTCCAACTCCTAGGCTCAGGCGATTCTCTTGCCTCAGCCTCCCAAGTAGCTGGGACTATGGGCACCCACCACAACGCCTGGCTATTTTTGTTGTTGTTTGTTGCAATTTGGCTGGAGCTGGGTTTGAACCCACCACCCTTGGTATATGGGGCCTGCACCCTCGCTGCCCTAGAAATGTATTTTGTAGAGCGCCTTTCTCTCTTTCATAACCTGATGAGTATATGGATAGAGAAAAAGGTCAATTTACATATCTTCATCTCATTAATATTGCTCCTTAATCATGTTAATACTCACCATGGAATTCATATTCCCAATTGATGCCTATTCTATAACCTTATGCTTTTATTCAAAAATGTAAACCCAAGAAGAGGAGCCCAGAGAATGTTTAAGAAAATTCGTCCACTCTCATTTTGGAAGCATGAGGCTATGTATGATAGCAAGGTTAACTATCAACTCTGGGGAGAGAAGGAGTCCACACTAGAGTATAAGGGAATTGGTGGGTTAAGACCTGGCTGAATAATTATAGATTTCTTAGTTGTGTTCACTTAATATAATAAGGCAAATAAAATACAGGAGGGAACAGGTATTATGTTTTATATATTTATTACAAGCTTGTTCCAGGGCCAGTTCTAGGAATTGACATGAATATTATTTTTTAAAAAAAATAAATGTTTAAAAGTAGAAAAAAGTTTCAACAAGCACTAACTGCATTTTAAATATTTTATAAGTTGCTTTTCCATGTGGTATTTTTGATTCATACAACCTATGTTGTATATTCGTCTGATACTCTTCACCCAAATCCTCATAACGTGAGTTCCAAAGGAAGCAAAATTTCTCATAGTATCAGTGAATTCACTAATGAACAGGTCATTTACAAAACTTTCTCCAGGAAACAAAATTTTTTCATCGATGCTCATGTTCTATCATTGCCCATCAGGAGATTTGTTGGTCTGTCATCTCTAGCTTCAAATGAAATGTGTACCTACAACAAAGGGGCTTCAAAATGGATTGATCTTCGTACCAAAGATTAAAGGGAGCCCTAGGGAAAAATTAATAAAATGTGACTTCTCAAAGGACAAAGACTTTATGATCAAGCTGTGAAAGTCAGTCATGAAACAACGATATCTTTTTATAGTATGATCATACAATTATGTAAAAAATATTAATGACTGATTTATTCTTTGGTCCTCATAATGAATGCATAATTATAATTATAATCTGGATAGTTATTGATACTATATAAAACCCACTTGTGTGCTTTTTAGTCCCAGAACAATCTTATTTAGGTAATTTTTAGTATTTATTTAAAATAATTTAGTTCCCATTTAAAATAGCTGCACTTTTAAGTGGTATTTTCTTCAACATGAATTATCCTCAGATAATAAAGACTTTTTATGTTTTTACTTTTATTCTACAGCAGAAAAAATTCATGCTCCAAGAAGTTAGTTTTTCCTTGTGGTTTCATCATTTTTTCTTTTTCTTTTTTCAGTTTTTGGCCAGAGCCGCGTTTGAACCCACCACCTCTGGTATATGGGGCCGGCACCCTACTCCTTGAGCCACAGGTGCCACCCTCATCATTTTTTCTAGCTGTTAATTTGAAGAGAACTATTTTCAACTAGAGATTTTTGACGCCAAGTCCTGGTTTCTTTGCACTATACATCAGTTATTTTTGAATTCTATTTCTCTCCTGTTCCATACCACAACATACTTTTACCTTTAATTTGACCATATCTCCTACTGCTTTCTCTCTCCCATCAAAATTCACTATCACCAAATTCCTTCAGGCTCCTACTCTTAGGGGTCCC
This sequence comes from Nycticebus coucang, assembly GCF_027406575.1. Taxonomy (NCBI): domain Eukaryota; kingdom Metazoa; phylum Chordata; class Mammalia; order Primates; family Lorisidae; genus Nycticebus; species Nycticebus coucang. The sequence goes on from NC_069786.1 coordinate 30,348,043, forward strand.
TGGTAAACACCACTGAGAGATAGCTGCTACATTGACTATTTCACCCTTGCTAAGATTTGGAATCCCAGGTAATATTTGCCCCCTACCCTGGAAGGTGCCAGGTCCCTTTGTTGTTACTGTCTGAACTCTATGCTAGATTATTTATGTATAGAATCAAAATTAGTGAAAAAGTTCCTAATGAACTATGGTTCTATTCTCTGTATCTGTGAGTTGGACTATTTTAATACCCATATAAGTAAAATTGGGCAGTATTTATTAAAAAAAAAAAAGTTCCTAATTTGAGGGATACTTCCTCTGATTAAATTACACAGCCAAAATATTCCTGACTTAAAGAGAAATATAAACTTACAAAATATATCAAGTTCTCCACAGAAATATCAGGTCTAGTAATTTTCTATACTTTCATGCATTTATTTTTTAGTCATAGTAATATTTTTAAATATTTAAATTCTATTCCTGTGAATACTATTTTAAAAATAAATGATATGGAACATGAGAGAAACAAATTTAAAAAAAATTAATTTTGTTAAACTTTAACATACACTAATTAAACACAATAGTATACTTCAAAATGTTCCATGGTTTTAAGAAAGTGTTCTTGGTATTAATAGGGCATTGCTTGGAAATATTATCTTTGTTTGAATAGCAAAAGATAGAGAAATCATATGGCTGTGCTTCCAGTGAATGTTCTTGAGACTTCATTATTTTAAAAAGTGATAGCATCATTTTTTTCCTACTAAATTCATTAGATTTTTTTCCACCTTTATATCGAGCAGAAAAATATCTCTCACTTTAATGGAAATAAATAAAATGGTTCTACAGCACTGGCCATCAGCATGCCATCAATTTAAAAACAAGTTTGAAGTTATTTAGTTACAATGAAATAGAGCCTTTTTGGCTGTGATAAAGGTGACACTACATTGTCATTATTCTTAGACTGATAGAACACAATACAGTTATAATGACATTAGGATAATAAGTATTTAGGTCAAAAGAATAAAGACTAAAGTTATTATAAACTGAAAGTACTTAAGCAAGAATTAATGTAAAAGCTTGGGCAAATGTGGTTGTCAGGCAGGGACTGCATTTCACATGAATGATGTCTGTCCTGTCTGATTTGACTTAAGTGATGCTGAGTACACCACCCAGATGCCTACACACCACACTGGGGTACCTTACCCAAGGTTGCAAACTGGGTTGTTCTCCAAACTCATATTATCATGGAAAGAAATTTTATAACCATCCAAAGTCTCTTTTATTTCTCCAATAAAAGACCTAGGTAAGTGTGTTTCTTTGCCGTATTGCCTATATGTCCCCAATACCACAGTTAATGTAGCAGTCTAGGAGCAAAATTGTTTTGAATGTTATTCCAAAACTTAGAAGATTTCTGTTGTTGTTTTATTTTGTTTTGTTACCTCAAACAAGTGATTTAAACTCTCTTTGCCTTGGTTTCCTCATCTTTAATATGGGAAGAATAGAGTTTTCTTGTGGGATTATTACAACTATTAAATGAGTCTGTTCATATAAAGATTAGAATATTGTTTAGCCCTAGCACATAGCACCACATCAATAAATGATAATATTATTATACTGTCACTCATTTGTAGATAACCTAATAGCATGTATACAATTTGTGATCGTATAAATTAAATATTTCATTAGTGCTTAATATCTACAAAGTACCATATTAGGGATAGAAGCTGAAACCTTAAGGGAGTTAGAAGCCATTGATTATAACTTCATAATTTTTTCAAGGGTCTCTAATTCAGACCCAATTAGTTTACCACCAAATCTATGATAACATTCTAGTATTCAGCAAGAGGTCTGGTTCTTCCAAAAGTGTGAGTCATCCTCCCTTGTCACTGGATTTGAGGGCATCTGATTATTATTATTCTCCAAGGCTTTAAAGTGAATTCTATGTAGAAGTGCAGTTAGCACTAGTTTTCCATTTCTCTTATGATATAAATGTAGAATTGTTATCATCAATTAAAGACTATGATTTTAACACTTTAACAACATTGTCTCCAATTTCTCTTCCTCAGTCTGTCTGTTTCAGCCACATTATTCCTTGTCAGGTGCTCAGAGACGTGATAGTTCTTTGCGTCTCTTCATCCCTTCATGTGCTCCTTCCTCTGTGCAGCTCTCTCCCTCCACAGGTCATAGCCGGTTTTACACCCCTTCAGATCTCTGCTCAGAGCAATGATCTCTGATTCCTTCTTGAAATGAACCAGCAACCCTCCACATGGTACCACAGGACCTTCTATATTTCCTTTAACATTTATTGCTAATTATAATAAGAATGGAAGGGAATCATATTCACAAATAACTAATAGTAATGAAATTATATGTGTCTAGTAACTCATTAGTAAAAAAGCGTAAGGACAAGAGTAAGCAGGAGACAGAGAGTAAAAGTGAAAGTGAGAGAGAAAAAGAGAGAACATTGAAACAGTGTAGGTCATTCCATCCACTATTCCACTTGAGTTTAAGACCTAACGTCCAAAAGTTGGCATGATGTGGGAGCCCTGCTCTTTCTTCAGGCATTCTTTTCAGCAAGTAATCTTTCAGTGTGTAATGAGCATAATCTTAAACATCATGGTTTCTTTATATGAGTGAACAACTTTATCTTATACTCAGTGAAGGAAGAAAATTGTTCTAAATCTCTAGGAAACTTGGCTGTGTTAGATTAATTAAAAGACATTATTGAGACCTTGGGGGTGGCACCTTGCTAGAAAATTGTTTAGGGTAATTTAAATTATGCGCAATTTTCCCTTTGCACATAATTTATAGCATAACAAGATTTGTAATCTTGGATTAAAATATAAGGTCTTCAAAGGAGGATGATACATCTGTCAATGTTGTCACTGCCCTAGTACCTAGTAGGATGCTGTGATCATATTAGCATTTAATAAATGTCTGTCTAATGAATTAACATTCTAATGTTTACAAGATCAGTCTATTTGGCAACAATGGAAAATTTGGACTTATGAAGACAAGAATTTCAGATCCTTTAATATTGTTAAAACCTTGATAGCTTGTATCTCTGTGGAAATAGACATTAAAATTACCAAAAAACTGAAGGTGGGAAAGGACAGAGTTCACTGTATTATAGTGAAAACTCAAATGTGTAAAGCAGCACCTCTTCTTCATTTCCCCTTTCAAGCCAAACTAACGGAAAGCTGACACCTCCCTTATTATTTTAGGTCGAATGAGCCGGACTCGATTTATCATTATGCCAACCCAAGGAGAAGGACGGCCATGCCCCACAGAACTTACCCAGCAGAAAACCTGCCCAGTGACCCCCTGCTACAGCTGGGTCCTTGGCAACTGGTCTGCGTGTAAATTGGAGGTAGGTCATATAAAGTCCAAAGCACTTGTTTGGTCAAACCTATGAGCTGATAGAATAAAATGTATGGCACCACAGGTCTGTCACAGTGTGTGTGCAATGCAATGGAAAACATAGAAAAACATAGCCTAGTGGCTTAACCTCATACAGGGTGATATTACTACAAAAATAAATAACCCTTCATTAGGCACTGAATATAAGAAAGCCGGTCATAGGACTGTCAATACCTTTGGCATCCTCTGGCAATTCTCTCTTATTTTCTTGCTTTGGGGGAATATGAAAGTATTATTTAATTAAGCAAAACTCTGATGCTGTGAAAATGCACAACTTGCTTTAGATTGTATTTCTTAAAGAGGTGCTTTTAGACTTAGACAAAATCTTGCATATGGGCTAAAAAGCAAGTGTATGAAAGTTATAGATTAACATTATTACATGAACCAAGGTTACTACATTTTCCTCAATGATTACTTTTTTTATTGGCCTGAAATATAAATGCCTAGAAACATCATAATATATCACATACTATGAACTTTTGCTGGATCAGCAAAGATCCTGTACTGCAATTTCTGCCTGGCTCTTTGCTTAACAAAAAGCACATGGATTTTCTCTATTTTCTTATCTTACTAGTTTATTCTTCAGTTCATGTTATAAGGCATATTTTAATTAGGTAACTAATTTTGGTTATGCATTAAGAAATCTGTAAAGTATTCCCATAGAGATATTTAGTGTTCCTGTCAGGATGACATTGTCAGGTAGCTTTATTATCTTGCCTATGTATTTTAATAGGTCCCAGAGGAACAAAAATGTACAATACATTTGTTCAGTCTCATTTTTACAGAAAACAGGGTAACCATACTAAGTAATTCAGAAGTAACATAATAGCTTTAAATATTAACCCTTTACCTACTTGTCTAAAGACTTCTTTCCTAAGAATTCAGCAACTTTTAAATGTTATTTAGAATCAGGATTACAAAAAATGGAAAGAGTATTTCTCATAATTGTGATAACTTTGACAGAGTCGAAAAATAAGCTCAAAGAATTCAGGAAGCCATTGCAGGGAAGGGGGAGGAAAGAGAGATGAATGAGGACACCGGGTGGCAAGGAGGGAGGGAGGAACAGAGAACTCACAGTGTCCACGCTCTAAGTTGTACCAGGTGTACAATTACTACCGCACTTCACTTGTTGTTTCTGTACTTTCCTCCTTGTCTTCTCAATTGTTAGGAGACTTTTTTTTTTATAGACAAGTTTGCCAATTTGTGCCATAGGAACTGGTGATAAAATGCCAAATGTAATGTTTTATTGTCCTATGTTGGACTTTTGTAAGAAGCATGGGGACAAGAGTGGCTGGTAGTGACCATTCTCTGTAGTGGTGCTGGTGATGGGTAGAAGGTTGTGGCCTCTATTGGAGATACCCAGTTTTGAAGGGCCCAGAGACCCACAAGAGCTGGTGACTAGTTCGTGCCCCCAGAAACTTCAGAACTGTCTCATATTTCTATATGAGGTTGGTCCCACATTTCCAGTGGGGAAGAAATTTGGGAACTAGAGTTAATGTATGTGAAGCCCTCAACAAACAATTCTACGGTTAATTTTTCTGGGGTAGACACTTACCTAAAAGGGGCCCATAAGGTTCTTGCCCAAGAATTTAAAATAGACTTGTAGCTGCCCAGGGATACTAAAATCAGGAACTCTTAGCTGCCACATTTTTTTCACCTTGTAGATAAAGTCAGTTGCTCAGAAGCAAGAAAACACAAAGAAGATACCACAAAGAAAAGGAGAGACAAAGAGAAAGGGAATTGTGACAAGATCTGAGTTGAGTTTTCCTCAGCTCCAGCTTCATTTTTTCTGCTTTTCTGGCAGTCTAATTAATAACTCCTGTGACATAGATAACAATGATACTTTTTAATGAATTGTCTGTTCTTAAATTTATATACATGCTGAGTTTTTAGAATTACTGATCAAAATACATGTGGGCCTTTGGACAGCTGCATTTCTGCTTTTTTTTATTCTGACACATCCTTACCTGCCAAATTAGGGGCAGGAGCTCATTTACTAAGGCTGGTAAATGATATTTAGGTGGCTACTGGCCTTCTGAAGTAGTAACCGACACGAAGAGAAGCTTGCATGAGGCACAGTGGATGTGCCAATTCTGCCCCTGTACTACGTGACAAAGGAGTATGTATCCGCCTGCATGACTTTCTTTCTAGCATTTCCTGATTCTTCCCCAATTCCTCAGCTGCTGACATGTATACACACATATGCTAATAAACCTGCTTGAGGAATGTAGACTCTGCAGTCTGGTAGCCCTAATTTTGATGGTTCTGCCAATTCCTAGCTGTACATTTTTAGCCCAGTCTCAAAACTCTCCAAAAATCTGTTTCATTTTTATCATGGGAGTAGCAACAGTATCAATTTTGCTTTTGGGGGTAGGAATTACACAAGTTATATATAATTTAAAATTGTACATAAACTTTATTGATTCTCTCTCTCTCTATATATATATAATAAATTAAGAGCTCAATTAATCGTAGTTGTTACTATAATTTTTACTAAAACTGTGATTCTGATTATCAACACCATCTGCCTATCCACATCTGGTAGAGATGCCAATTCAGTGAGTACAAAAAACTCCCTTAATCTGGACAGTGGAGAGTTAGTAAGAGAATCCTCACTCTAAGAAGCCTGGGTCTATTTCTTGGCCCTAGTATATTAAGTCTCTTGAATGTGGGTGAATGATTGCTTGCTTTATGAATGAAATTATCATTCTGATGCTGGACTCTCTTCATAATGTGGCTCTTGTCATCAAAGGTATAAGAGATTAAGGTTGACTGTGAGTTGATCCCAAGATACTTATGAGGAGCATACTGTTGTTTGTCTTGGTTTTCAAAATGATCCTACTGTAGGCTTGTTTCCTGTTATTCCTTTATACTTTGTTTTATAGAATGTCAAAAATACTCTAATCAGTTTTATCTTCTGTTGCCTCAGGGTGCAAATATCAGTTCTTTCAAGTTTTATAATTCTGCAGTTATCTTTAGATTTTCCTTTCTTAAGTACACAAAGCCCACTACTCGGTAGCAAAACATACGCCTAGACAATTCTGTAGTGAGTCCATCATCTGGAATGGTAAGTTGTGAGGGAACCCTCCTCCCCCTAAACATTTTAATTTATACTTGTTATTTTCCACTCAAGGGAATAAACATTTACAAGAACTTTTGCTTTGACTGACTCTACTGTAAATTGATTTTGAATTTCCACTTATTTCCCAAAAAATGCATTTAGGTCTAAAATTATGATTGCCCTTCTTTGGACAGTTTCATAACAGTCATAGAAATTATTAAAGCAATTATGAATATTGATAAAACAAGTATGGAAATTGCTATCTACTGTGGTATGAATGTTTGCGCACCCCCCCCACCACCAAATTTATATGTTGAAACAACCCCAATAAGATAGAATTGGGAGACAATGGGAGGTGAAAGGTCATGAGGCCTCTACTATTGTGAATAGAATTAATGGGGTTAATGACCTTGGAAAAAAGACCCAAGACTGCTTGTTCCCTTTCACCATTTGAAAATGCCTAGAAGTTGCTATCTATGAGGAACTGGCTTTCATCAGGCACTGAATCTGCTGATGCTTTGATCTTGGACTTCCTGCCTCCAGACCTGTGAGCAATAAATTTTTGTTATTTATAAATTACCCAGTATAAGTATTTTGCTATAGTAGTATGAAAGACTAAGATACCATCTTAGATAAACAAATCATAATTCCTGTTAAAAATGTCTTTATAAGAGGGTACAACATCAACAATTTATGTTCCTCCTCAGATTCTTTAAGCTTTAAGTAGCCAAATTGTACTTCTTTTTTGCTAGGATTTTTTTCAGTCACAGCTCCCTTATTTTAAGAATCTCTTGGAGCAGCCACTCTGTATCATTCTTCCTCCTTCAGCCACCTATCCATACCCATTCCTTGATGACTAGTAACTGCTGTCATTGTGCCTTAGTCTGGTTGGTGTCCACCTGACCCATCAGCCCATAAGCCACTTTCTCCATGCCCTGGAACACTTTCATGCCTGCTTTAGCTAGCTGAATTATCCTTTTTAACTATTATCTCTGCAAGAGCCATAGCAGCTCCAGGGTCTAGGCAATGAAATTTCTGAGTCCTGCAGGGAAGAAAAGATATGAAAGACGGGAAACTGAGCTTCCCAGTGCAGAGTTGTCAGACTATCACCTAATAATGGATAGTAGCATATAGTATGCTTGACTGTAGCAACAAGTGCAAAGGCTGAGTAGTTTGAAGGCCTGTTTCCCTACTAGGAAGTTTGAAGATTTGTTTCCCTCTCTCTCTCTTTTTGGCTCACTTCTCACTCTCACTTTCTTTCTCTCTCTTGGCAACTATACCAATAGCAATAGTCACAAAGGGTTTAGTTCTTTGCCCAACTTCTGGAATTAGTGAACTTTGCACAACACATTTCGGAAGCACAGAAGAGTTAATATTCCCTAGAATGAACATTGATCAGTGAAAAGTGGATCCAAAGAGTTGTAGGCATATAAATGCCTCTCTATTTTTCTATCTACTCCCTGGTGCTCATCGATGAACTGAGGAATGGTGATACCACAAGACCTGTCTGCAAAGTGTAGGAACTTTAGAATCACATCCTGCTTGTTTGTGAAGAGGAGACCAGCATGGTACTACAATACCTTGTGTTAACATTCCTTCCTTGCTTTCTCAGTTCTCTTTTACCCTCACTCTTGCCATCTTGGGGTTGCTCCTCCTTATCATAAAAGCTTCACCTTAGGTTCTAGTTTCTAGAATATCTATGCAAAAACATCTAACAACTGAAATTATCCAAATATCCAATGGACTTTTTTTTAATATATGAACACCTGACTGAATCTGAAGAGAAGATACTCATCTCTTGAATGTCCCCCATTTTTAACTTATCTATATATTTTACTTTATTTTTTATTGATACGTAATGCAGATGTATATATTCTGGGACACAAGTAGTAATTTAATATATTCATACACTTTCTAAAGATCAAATCAATGTCATTGGAATATCCATCATTTTAAATATTTGTCTTTTGACGTGTAGCCCACCTCTCCCAAGCCATCAGGTGAGAGGAAAGGCGGTCTGGACCTTCCCTGTGTGTGGATTATTGGAGTGGACAGACAGCTGGAGATGCCCAGCGAACTGGCGGATTGCTATATACGAGGGGTAATTTAAAATCACAGACTCTGTTGTAGAGATTCTTCCCTGCTCGGAGGTGCCAGCCAGCAGGCCCCTCCCCTATGGAGGTCAGCAGCTTGTAAATGCTAACAAAACCCAATTGACAAATAATTATTCCTGAACTGAGGGAGGCATCCGAAAGGAGAACCACTCAAAACCACGGGGAGCTGGGCAAACTGTTGGACAATTGAAGGGAAGGTATCCTGCCCGGGAAACAGACATTTTGAACTACCCAAAAGGGCGGGCATCTTTCCCCCAGGCGTTGGAGGGGGCTGGCGGTTTAGGCTGCGCGGCGAACTGGCAGGCGCCAATCCAAAAGAGAAACTCTGAACCATAAAACCCAGAATAAGTCCCCCAAATGCTCCAACCCCGGACCCGGCTTGAAGCCGTGGACCCAGCTTTGGCTGCTAAAGCTGGGAAGCTCCTGAAGCTGCGAAACCGGCTTTAGCTGCTGAGGCTGCGAACTTGGCTTCAGCCCCGGGAGCCAGCTACAACAGATAAAACTGCAAACCGGCCAAGGACCGTGTGAACAAAGCACCACTCCCCCTACAGCTAATTGCAGTTGCCAGTTTGCAGGAGAACCTGGGAACAGAGTGGAAAGACTTGAGAAGCGTGGACATCTGCACTGAGTGGGAAGGTCGGTCGCAAGTGCTGTCTGGAAAAGAACAGCCGAGGTTACACAATTCTTAGGCGACAAACTTTTGCAGAAATTCCAAAATGGCGATCAGCCATGGAAGATGGTTACCATGGTAACAGTATAAACTGTAAATCAGGTATAAGCCTCGGAACCACTCACAGCGTAACCTGTTGTCCAGAAAGTATATTGCAGTATGAATATATTCCTACGAAAGTTGATACCTACAGCGGACATATAGATAAATATAGGTATATTTCTACATGCAAGAATATTTTTGTAGTTGGTGCTTTTTTTTTTTTGGTTTTCGTGGTTTTTTTTGTTTGTTTGCTTTGTTTTTGTCTGTTTTTTCCTCACCATTTTCTTAGAGGACATTTCGATAATTTTTTATTATTACTTTTTATATGAATATATTTTTAGTTCTATGTCTTCTAATTTTAATTTCTTCTTTCTTCTCATTTAACATTCCTAATAACACCACTTTTTTGTCTCTTTTTTTCCTTTCTTTCAATTATTTTATGATTATCACTATTTTTATTGCAGTTGTTCTTATATTGCTGTTGTCGTGGCTGTTACGTGTATGTCTATGTGTTTCCGTCTGTCTCTGTATCTATGTGCCTGTGTGTCTGGTAACCTTTGTATCTGTTTATTTGTTCATTTGGTCTCAATGAGCTTGGTGTTACGACCTGCAACTCTGAGCTCCTAACACTCCCCTCCACTCTCAGTCTGTGATCTGGAGACCTGCTCCCCCAGGAGTCCAGATTCTTGGGTGAACTCTCGAGAGGTGCAGACAGGACCTGGACTGCAGCTGGTCAGTGCTGACTTTGTAGCAAAGGAACAAGAAGACGACGGTCGGTTAAGAGGGAATTACACTGGAGCGGTGGTGCCCCGAGGTGCAGAGCAACAGCCATCTTCAGCAATAACAAGGCCCACTCCCAGATATCCCATAGTCTCTCCTCCTATCTTCCTGGGCAACCAGATGAGGCTGAGCATCTTCTCAGATGGCAACCACCATGGAACAGACTTGGGACTGAAACACAGGCCTCATGAGTAAAGGGTTTGCCTGAGGCGGCACTGACCTGGGTGGAACACGGGGACTAGAAAACACACCCGCAGAGCCGGGAAACTCCAAGGTGGGGCTGATCCAGAGGACGGCTTGAACAAGCCTAAGACACACCTGGCCCTCAGGGGATCACCAGCCTATAGACAAAGGAGGACAAGAGGCTGCAGCCGACAACTGATCGTGCTGCGAATACAAACCCACAGGACTAAAGACCGGGCCTGAGGCACAGGTTCTGGGAACTCAAAGCAGCCTCTCCTCTGCAGAAGAATCTAGCAGGGTCAGAAACAAACCCCAACAGGGTTGTTCCGTTCACCCAGTAACATAAACTAAGGGTGGGGTTGGAACTGAGTGAACACCTCCAGCCTCCATCAAGTGCCCAAGGTTGACAGGCAACACCACCCACTGCTGGATAAAGACAGACAGTAACAGCCTAGATGAGCAGACACAGACTACCCTGTGACTTAGGCAGGTGCAAACCCCTGGAGTATCTGCTTACTACAGACAACTGACTGGGTCACAGCCCCGTGGGGCTAGCAGCGACTGGGTGTGACAGAGCTGCAAGGTGGGGAAGGAGGCATCAATCTTCCCAGACTTATCTATTTACTGGGTGGCTCTTCCTGACTCCACGCAGCACTGGAGCAAGCCATATTAGAGCAGTCACCAGACCCCTGTGATCCAGTTCCCAGGGACCTCTTGAATTTTCCCACCTGAGGCAGCTGCTGAATGAGACAATTGATTTGGACCTTTTGAACTGAGCCACTCACCTGGGGACTATCCAGGTGATGCCCTGGGTGTGTGGTTGTAGGAAGGTTTGATTTTCCTTTTCCATTTGTTGCCTGTGGTGGGTGGGGTGACTTAATTGCTGGTATTTCTCCACAGCTGAGACTTCAACTCAGAGTAACTGTTTCACTAGGGTCAAATAGAAACCAGACAAAAACAAGACAGAACCACTTAGCCCCTCTACACCAAACAGGGCCCCAGTTTCTCAGGCCACATCACTGTTTGGGTCCTCAAAAAAACACCAGGGGAGAAATCAAAGGGAGTAAAACAATCATGGGGTGGAATCAGTGGAAAAACTCTGGTAACATGAATAACCAGAATAGATCAACCCCCCCAAGGAAAGATACAGCAGATGTAATTGAAGATCCCATTCACAAACAACTGGCTGAGATATCAGAAATCAAATTCAGAATTTGGATGGCAAACAAGATTAACAAAATGGAACTAGGAATTCGTGGAGAAATTCAAAAGCTGTCTCAAGAATTTAATGAATTTAAAGACAAAACCACCAAAGACTTAGACACACTGAAGCAAGAATTTGCGGCCCTCAAAGATATGAAAAATACAGTAGAATCCCTTAGCAACAGAGTGTACCAATCAGAAGAAAGGATCTCCGACATCAAAGATAAAGCCTTTGAACACTCCTAAACTCTCAAAGAGGAAGAGAAATGGAGAGCAAAAATGGATCACTCTCTCAGAGAGCTCTGGGATAACTCGAAGAAGGCAAATATCTGACTCATAGGAATTCCTGAAACAAATGAAGTGGCCTCACTGGGTGCAGAGGCCCTTCTGCATGAAATTATGAAAGAGAATTATCCAGACATGCCTAGAGAACCTGAAATTCAGATAGCAGATAGCTTCAGAACCCCAGCACGACTCAACCCCAATAAGACATCCCCCAGGCATATCATAATTAGCTTCACTAAAGTTAATATGAAGGAGAAAATTCTCAAAGTGGCCAGGCAAAAGAAAACTATTACCTTCAAAGGGAAGAACATTAGAATGACTGCAGATCTCTCTGATGAAACTTTTCAAGCCAGAAGAGGGTGGTCATCAATGTTTAATCTCCTCAATTAAATACTTTAATGACATTCATATGCTAAAGAAATTTGCCATAACCAAACCAGCTCTTCAGGATATTCTCAGACCTATCCTCCATGATAACCAACCCAATCCTCTACTACAAAAGTAAACTCACTCAGAAACTTCTGATCAAACTCCAACTTCCACAATGGCAAAAGGATTAAAAATGCCCACTGGACTTTTGAAAAACGGAATACCTAAAATTTCACCAAACTTATCAATACTCTACATTAATGTGAATGGCTTAAACTGCCCTCTAAAGAGACATAGGTTAGCCAGACTGGATACAAAAACTCAGGCCAGACATTTGTTGCATACAACAGTCAAATCTTAACTTAAAGGGCAAATAAAGACTCAGAGTGAAAGGATGGTCATCCATATTTCAGGCATATGGTAACCAGAAAAAAGAAGGTGTTGCAGTTTTATTTGCGGATACAATAGGCTTTAAACCAACAAAAGTAAGGAAGGACAAAAATGGTCACTTCATATTTGTTAAGGGTAATACTCAATATGATGAGATTTCAATTATTAATACCTATGCACCCAACCAGAATGCACCTCAATTTATAAGAGAAACTCTAACAGACATGAGCAACTTGATTTCCTCCAACTCTATAATAGTCGGAGATTTTAACACTTCTTTGGCAGTGATGGATCAATCCTCCAACAAAAAGCTGAGTAAAGAAATTCTAGATTTTAAATCTAACCATCCAACATTTAGATTTAGCAGACATCTACAGAACATTTCATCCCAACAAAACTAAATACACATACTTCTCATCAGCCCATGGAACTTACTCCAGAATTGATCACATCTTAGGTCACAAGTCTAACCTCAGTAAATTTAAAGGAATAGAAATTATTCCATGCATCTTCTCGGACCATCATGGAATAAAACCTGAGATGAGTAACAACAGAAATCTGCATACTCATACAAAAACATGGAAGTTAAATAACCTTATGCTGAATGATAGCTGGGTCAGAGATGAGATCAAGAAGGAAATTGCCAAATTTCTGGAAAAAAACGACAATGAAGACACAAACTATCAGAACCTCTGGGACACTGCAAAGGAAGTTCTAAGAGGGAAATTTATAGCACTGCAAGCCTTCCTCAGGAGAACGGAAAGAGAGGAAGTAAGCAACTTAATGGGACATCTCAAGAGACTGGAAATGGAAGAACACTCCAACCCAAACCCAGCAGAAGAAAAGAAATAACCAAAATCAGAGCAGAACTAAATGAAATTGAAAACAAAAGAATAGTACAACAGATCAATAAATCAAAAAGCTGGTTTTTTGAAAAGGTCAACAAAATAGATAAACATTTGGCCAACCTAATCAGGAAAAAAAGAGTAAAATCTCTAATCTCATCAATCAGAAATAACAAAGACGAAATAACAGACTCCTCAGAAATCCAAAAAATCCTTAATGAATATTACAAGAAACTTTATTCTCAGAAATATGAAAATCTGAAGGAAATTGACCGTTACTTGGAAGCACGTTGCCTTCCAAGACTTAACCAAAATCAAGTGGAAATGTTGAACAGGCCCATATCAAGTTCGGAAATAATATCAACCATACAAAACCTCCCCAAAAAGAAAAGCCCGGGACCAGATGGTTTTTCGTCAGAATTCTACCAAACCTTTAAAGAGGAATTAGTACCTATATTACTCAACCTGTTCCAAAAGGTAGAAAAAGAAGGAAGACTACCCAACACATTCTATGAAGCAAACATCACCCTGATCCCCAAACCAGGAAAAGACCCAACAAGAAAAGAAAATTATAGACCAATATCACTAATGAATATAGATGCAAAAATATTCAACAAGATTCTAACAAACAGAATCCAGCAACATATCAAACAAATCATACATCATGACCAAGTCTGTTTTATCCCAGGGTCTCAAGGCTGGTTCAATATACATAAATCTATAAATGTAATACAGCACATAAACAAATTAAAACACAAAGACTATATGATTCTCTCAATCGATGCAGAAAAAGCTTTTGATAACATCCAACATCCCTTCATGATCAGAACACTTAAGAAAATTGGTACAGAAGGGACATTTCTTAAACTGATGGAGGCCATCTACAGCAAACCGACAGCCAATATCATATGGAATGGAGTTAAATTGGAATCATTTCCACTCAGATCAGGAACCAGACAAGGCTGCCCATTGTCTCCATTGCTCTTTAACATTGTAATGGAAGTTTTAGCCACCGCAATTAGGGAAGAAAAGGCGATCAAGGGTATCCACATAGGGTCAGAAGAGATCAAACTTTCGCTCTTCGCAGATGATATGATTGTATATCTGGAAAATACTAGGGACTCTACTACAAAACTCTTAGAAATGATCAAGGGTGTGACGCCACGGCACTCTACCGAGGGCGATAAAGTGAAACTCTGTCTCTACAAAAAAAAAAAAAAAAAGAAATGATCAAGGAATACAGCAGCGTCTCAGGTTACAAAATCAACATTCACAAATCGGTAGCCTTTATATACACCAACAACAGTCAAGTTGAAAAAACATTTAAGGACTCTATCCCATTCACAGTAGTGCCAAAGAAGATGAAATACTTGGGAGTTTATCTAACAAAGGACGTGAAAGATCTTTATAAAGAGAACTATGAAACTCTAAGAAAAGAGATAGCTGAGAATGTTAACAAATGGAAAAATATACCATGCTCATGGTTGGGAAGAATCAACATTGTTAAAATGTCCACACTACCCAAAGCAATATATAATTTCAACACAATCCCCATTAAAGCACAACCGTCATACTTTAAAGATCTTGAAAAAACAATACTTCATTTTATATGGAATCAGAAAAAACCTCAAATAGCCAAGACATTACTCAAAAATAAAAACAAAGCAGGAGGAATCACGCTACCAGACCTCAGACTATACTACAAATCGAAAGTGATCAAAACAGCATGGTACTGGCACAAAAACAGAGAAGTAGACGTCTGGAACAGAATAGAGAACCAAGAGATGAATCCAGCTAATTACTGTTACTTAATCTTTGACAAGCCAATTAAAAACATTCAATGGGGAAAAGATTCCCTATTTAACAAATGGTGCTGGGTGAACTGGCTGGCAACCTGTAGAAGACTGAAACTGGACCCACACTTCTCACCATTAACCAAGATAGACTTTCACTGGATTAAAGATTTAAACCTAAGACATGAAACTATAAAAATACTAGAAGAGAGTGCAGGGAAAACCCTTGAAGAAATTGGGTTGGGTGAGTTTTTTATGAGATGGACCCCCCAGGCAATTGAAGCTGCTTCAAAAATACACTATTGGGACTTGATCAAACTAAAAAGCTTCTGCACAGCCAAAAACACAGTAAGTAAAGCAAGCAAACAGCCCTCAGAATGGGAAAAGATATTTGTAGGTTACGTCTCCGACAAAGGTTTAATAACCAGAATCCACAGAGAACTCAAATGCATTAGCAAGAAAAGAACAAGGGATCCCATCACAGGCTGGGCAAAGGACTTGAAGAGAAAATTCTCTGAAGAAGACAGGCACACGGCCTTCAGCCATATGAAAAAATGCTCATCATCTTTAACCATCAGAGAAATGCAAATCAAAACTACTTTGAGATATCATCTAACTCCAGTGAGACTAGCCTACATCACAAAATCCCAAGACCAGAGATGTTGGCGTGGATGTGGAGAAAAGGGAACACTTTTGCACTGCTGGTGGGAATGCAAATTAATACATTCCTTTTGGAAAGATATGTGGAGAACACTTAGAGATCTAAAAATAGATCTGCCATTCAATCCTGTAATCCCTCTACTGGGCATATACCCAGAAGACCAAAAATCACATCATAACAAAGATATTTGTATTAGAATATTTATTGCAGCCCTATTCATAATTGCTAAGTCATGGAAAAATCCCAAGTGCCCATCAATCCACGAATGGATTAATAAATTGTGGTATATGTACACCATGGAATATTATGCAGCCTTAAAAAAAGATGGAGACTTTACCTCTTTCATGTTTACATGGATGGAGCTGGAACATATTCTTCCTAGTAAAGTGTCTCAAGAATGGAAGAAAAAGTACCCAATGTACTCACCCTTATTATGAAACTAATGTAGGACCTTCACATGAAAGCTATAACCCAGTTACAACCTTAGAATAGGGAGAAGGGGGAAAGGGAGGGTAGGAAAGGGAGAGGTAGGTGGAGGGAGGGGGATTAATGGGATTACAATGCGGTGCATCTTACAAGGGAATTTGTGAATCCTAGTAAAATTGGAATGTAAAGGTCTTAGCAAAATAATTAAGAAAATGCCCCGAAAGCTATGTTAACTAGTGTGATGACAGTATGTCAAACGGTCTATGAACAAAGTGTATGGTGCCCCATGATCATACTAATGTACACAGCTATGATTTAATAAAAAATAAATTAATTAAAATAAATAAATAAATATGTGTCTTTTGTTTATTCTAGAAGCATTTCAATTATTCTCTTCTAGCAATTTTGAAATATATGATAGATTGTTGTAAGCTAAAGTTACCCTACTAATTTATCAAACACTAAAAATTATTTCTTTTATCAAACTATATATTCATACCCATTAATCAACATTTCTTCATCATCTACCTGCTCTACTTGCCTAACCTCTAGTAACCACCAACCTACTCTCTATCTTCCTTTGATCCACTTTTTTAGCTCCCACGTATACATGAGAACATGTGATGTTTGTCTTTCTCTGTTTAGCTTACTTATTTCACTTAAAATAATGACCTCGAATTTCATCCATGATGCTGCAAATGACAGGATTTCATTCTTTTTATGGCTGAATAATATTCAGGTGTGTACATATGCCACATTTTCTTTTGTCCATTCATTTGTTGATGGACACTTTATTTTATTTACACTGCCTATTGTGAATAGTACTGCAATAAATATGAGAGTGCAGATATCTCTTCAATATATTGACTTATTTTCTTTTGGACATGTTCAGTAGTAGAAGTGCTATTTATTAGTGTTTTTTGTTGTTATTTCTGTTTTGTTTTTTAAGAACTTCCAGTACATTTTTTGTAGTGGCTGTATTGATTTGCATTCCCACCAACAGTGCAGGAGAATTCCCCTCTCTCCACATTCTCACCAGGAGTCATTCATTATTCCCTATCTTTTTGGTAAAACCTATTTTAAATGGGGCAAGATAATGTCTCATTGTGGCTGCAATATGAATTTCTCTGATGATCACTCATGTACAGCATTTTTTCACATATTTATTGGCTATTTGTGTATCTTTTTTTTTTTTTAATTAAACCATAGCTGTGTACATTAGTATGATCGTGGGGCACCATACACTTGGTTCATAGATCGTTTGACACATTTTCATCACATTAGTTAACATAGCTTTTGTAGTATTTTCTTAGTTATTTTGCTAAGACCTTTACATTCCACATTTACTAGGATTCTTTTCAGAAATATCATTCAAATATTTTTCCCATTTAAAATTGGATTATTTGGGTTTTTGCTATTGAATTATGTGAGCTTCTTGTGTATTCTGGTTCTTAATCTCTTTCCAGATAGGTGGTTTGCAAAACTGTGGACTGCCATTTTGTTGATTGTTTTCTTTGCTGTGCAGGAATTTATTAGCTTGAAGCAATCTCAGTAGTCTATTTTTTACTTTGTTTGCCTGTGCTATTGAGGTCTCACACAAAATCTTTAGCCAGGCCAATGTCCTGAAGCATTTTCCCATATATTCTAGTAGTTTCAGAGTTTCAGGTCTTAGATTTAAATCTTTAATTCATTTCTATTTGATTTTTTGAATAGTGAGATATAGGAGTCTAGTTTCAGTGTTCTGCATATGGTTATCCAGTTTTCACAAATAACATTTATTTAAAAACTGCCCTCTCCCCATTGTATGTTCTTGGGAACTTTGTCAAAAATGAGTTGGCCATAAATGTGTGAATTTGTACTTGGGTTCTCTATTTTGTTCTATTGGTCTAAGTGTCTGTTCTTCTGACAGCCAATACCATGGGGATTTAATAACTATAGCTTTGTAGTATATTTGGAAGTTAGTGTGGTGCCTCCAGCATTGTTCTCTTTGTTCAGGGTTACATTAACTATTTATGATCTTTTAGGTTCTATATAAATTTTAGTATTGTTCATTCCAAATCTGTAAAGAATGTCATTGGTATTTTTTTTTATTAAATCATAGCTGTGTACATTAATGCAATCATTGTGTACAGTTTTATATACAATCTGAAATATTTTCATCAAACTGGTTAACATAGCCTTCATGGTATTTTCTTAGTTATTGTGTTAAGACATTTATATTCTACACCTAGTAAATTTCACACGTACCTTTGTAAGATGCACTGTAGGTGTGGTCCCACCAATTACTCTTCCTCCGCCCAGCCTCCCCCCTTCCCTCCCCTCCCTCTCCCTTCACCCTTCTTCTTGGGCTATAATTGGGTTATAGCTTTCTTAAGAAGCTATACATTTGTTTCATACTAAGACTAAGTACATTGGATACCTTTTCTTCCATTCTTCAGATATTTTGCTGAGAAGAATATGTTCCAGCTCCATCCATGTAAACATGTAAGACATAAAGACTCCATCTTTTGAGGGCTGTGTAATATTCCATGGTGTACATATACCACAATTTATTGATCCATTCAAGGGTCGATAGGCACTTGGGCTTCTTCCATGACTTAGCAATTATGAATTGGGCTGCAATAAACATTCTGGTACATATATCTTTGTTATAATGTGATTTTTGGTCTTATGAATCTATACCTAGTAGAGGAATTGTGGAATCAAATGGCAGGTCTATTTTTAAGTGTTCTCCAAAAATCCTTCCAAAAGGATCGTATTAGTTTGCATTCCCCCCAGCAATGTAGAAGTGTTCCCTTTCTCCACATCCATGCCAACATCTCTGGTTTTGGGATTTTGTGATGTAGGCTAATCTTACTGGAGTTACATTATATCTCAAAGGAGTTTTGATTTGCATTTCTCTGATGATTAATGATGATGAGCATTTTTTCATGTGTCTGTAGGCCATGTGCCTGTCTTCTTTAGAGAAGTTTCTCTTCAAGTCCCTTGCCACCCTGAGATGGAGTCACTTGTTCTTTTCTTGCTAATGCCTATGAATTCTCTGTGGATTCTGGTTATTAAACTTTGTCAGAGACATAACCTACAAATATCTTCTCCCATTCTGAGGGCTGTCTGCTTGCTTTACTTACTGTGTTCTTGCCTGTGCAGAAGCTTTCTAGTTTCATCCATCCCAGTAGTATATTTTTCATGTTGCTTCAATTGCCCAGGGGGTCCTCCTCATAGAATATTCACCTAGGCCGATTTCTTCAAGAGATTTCCTTGCACTTTCTTCTAGTATTTTTATAGTTTCATGTCTTAAGTTTAAATATTTAATCCAGTGAGAGTCTATCTTAGTTAATGGTGAAAGGTCTGAGTCCAGTTTCAGTCTTCTATAGGTCACCAGCCAATTCAACCACCACCATTTGTTAAATAGGGAATCTTTTCCCCATTCAATGTTTTTAATTTGCTTGTGAAAGATCAAATAACAGTAAGTAGCTAGGTTCATCTCTTGGTTCTCCATGCTGTTCCATACATCTACCTGTCTGTTTTTGTGCCAGTACCATGCTTTTTTGATCACTATCAATTTATAGTATAGTCTGAGGTCTGGTAGTGTAATTCCTCCTGCTTTGTTTTTATTTCTGAGTAATGTCTTGGCTATTTGAGGTTTTTTTCTGATTCCATATAAAACAAAATATTATTTTTTTGAGATATTTAAAGTATGACAGTGGAGCTTTAATAGGGATTGCATTAAATTGTATATTGCTTTGGGTAGTATGGACATTTTAACAATGTTGATTCTTCCCAGCCGTGAGCATGGTATGTTTTTCCATTTGTTAACATCTTCAGCTATTTCTTAGAGTTTCATAGTTCTCTTTATAGAGATCTTTCACGTCCCTTGTTAGATAAGCTCCCAAATATTTTATCTTCTTTGGCACTACTGTGAATGGAATAGAGTCCTTGACTGTTTTATCAGCTTGAGTCTTGTTGGTATATATATATATACCAACACTCACTGATTTATGAGTGTTGATTTTGTAACCTGAGACATTGCTGTATTCCTTGATCACTTCTAAGAGTTTTGTAGTAGAATCCCTTGTGTTTTCCAGATATACAATCATATCATCTGCAAAGAGAGAAAGTTTGATCTCTTCTGACCCTATATGGATACCCTTGATTGCCATTTCTTCCTTAATTGCGATGGCTAAGACTTCCATTACAATGTTAAAAAGCTGTGGAGACAATGGACAACCTTGCCTGGTTCCTGATCTGAGTGGAAATGATTTCAATTTAACTCCATTCAATACAATATTGTCTGTGGGTTTGCTCTAGATGGCTTCTATCAGTTTAAGAAATGTACATTGTATACCCATTTTCTTAAGTGTTCTGATCATGAAAGGAAGCTTGATATTATCAAAACCTTTTTCTGCATCAATTGAGAGAATCATATGGTCTTTGTTTTTTAATTTGTTTATGTGCTGAATTATATTTATATATTTACGTATATTGAACCAGCCTTGAGACACTGGGATAAAATGCCATTGATCGTGGTCTATAATTTGATTGATGTGTTGCTAGATTCTGTTTGCTAGGACTTTGTTGAATGTTTTTGCATCAATATTCATTAGTGATTTTGGTCTATAATTTTCTTTTCTTGTTGGATCTTTTCCTGGTTTGGGAATCAAGGTGATGTTTGCTTCATAGAATGTACTGGGTAGTATTCCTCCTTTTTTTATATTTTGGAAAAGGTTGAGAAATATAGGTACTAGTTCCTCTTTAAAAGTTTGGTAGAATTCTGATGCGAAGCCATCTGGTCCCGGGCTTTTGTTTCTAGAGAGATTTTGTATAGTTGATGCTATTTCAGAACTTGATATAGGCCTGTTCAACATTTCCACATGATTCTGGCTAAGTCTTGGAAGGTGACGTGCTTCCAAATATTGGTCAATTTCTTTCAGATTTTCATATTTCTGAGAATAAAGTTTCTTGTAATATTCATTAAGGATTTTTTGCATTTTTGAGGAGTCTGTTGTTAGTTCGTCTTTACCATTTCTGATTGATGAAATTAGAGATTTTGCTCCCTTTTTTTGCTGGTTAAGTTAGCCAAAGGTTTATCTATTTTATTGACCTTTTCAAAAAACCAACTTTTTGATTTATTGATCTATTGTATAATCCTTTTGTTTTCAATTTCATTTAATTCTGCTCTAATTTTGGTTAATTCTTTTCTTCTGCTTGGTTTGTGATTGGAATGTTCTTCTTTTTCCAGTTGCTTAAGATGTCTCATTAAATACCTTTGTTGTTAAATACCTTTCTTTCCATTCTCTTGAAAAATGCTTCCAGTGCTATAAATTTCCCTCTTAGGACTGCCTGTGCAGTATCCAAGATGTTCTGATAATTCGTGTCTTCATTATTATTTTGTTCCAACAATTTGGTAGTTTCCTTCTTAATCTCATCTATGACCCAGTTATCATTCAGTGTAAGGTTATTTAGCTTCTGTGTTTTTGTATGAGTATGCAGATTCCTGTTGTTACTGAGTTCAACTTTTATTCCACGATGGTCCAAGAAGAGGTAAGGAATAATTTCTATTCTTTTAAATTTTCTGAGGTTAGTCTTCTGACCTAGGTTGTGATCTATTTTCTACTATGTGCCGTGGGCTGATGAGAAGAATGTGTATTCAGTTTTGTTAGGATGAAATGTTCTGAAGATGGATGTTAAATCCCATTGTTAGATGGTTAAGCTTAAATCTAAAATTTCCTTGCTTAGCTTCTTCTTGGAGGATCCATCCGACACTGCCAAAGGAGTGTTAAAATCTCTGAGTATTGTGCAGCTGGAGAAAATCAAGTTGCTCATGGCTGTTAGAGTCTCTCTTATAAATTGAGGTGCATTCTGTTTGAATGCATAAATATTAATAATTGAAATCTCATCACTGAGTATTATCCTCATCTATCCTTACTTGAGTTGGTTTAAAGCCTATTGTATCTGTGAATAAAATTGCAACACCTGCTTTTTTCTGATTTTCATTTGCCTGAAATATAGATGACCATCCCTTCACCCTGAGTCTATATTTATCTTTTATGGTAAAATGAGCTTCTTGTATGCAGCAGATATCTGGACTGAGTTTTTGTATCCAGTCAGCCAACTTGTGCCTCTTTAGAGGATAAGTTAAGCCATTCCCATTAAGTGAGAGTATTGATAAGCCTAGTAGAATTTTTGTTATCAAGTTATTTGAAAGTCCAATGGACATTTTTAATCCTTTTGCCACTGTGGATGTTAGAATTTCATCAAAAGTTTCTGAGTGAGTTTACTTTTGTGGTGGAGGATTGCACTGGTCATTATGGAGGATAGGTCTGAGAATATCCTGGAGAGCTGGTTTAGCTATGGAAAATTTCTTCAACATATGAATGTCATTGAAGTATTTAATTTCTCCATCATAAATGAAATTCTGTTTAGTTGGATAAAGGATCCTGGGTTGAAAGTTATTTTGATTTAGGAGATTAAAAGTCAATGACCACCCTCTTCTAGCTTGAAAGGTTTCAGCAGAGAAATCAGCAGTTATTCTAATATTCTTCCCCTGTAGGTTATGGTTTTTTTACATCTGGCTGCTTTCAGAATTTTCTCCTTCATATTAACTTTAGTGAAGTTAATTATGATGTGTCTGGGAGTTGTCTCATTCGGGTTATATCATTCTGGGATTCTGAAACTGTCTGCTATCTGAATTTCATAATTTCTAGGCATTTCTGGAAAGTTATCCTTTATAATTTCATGAAGAAGGGCTTCTTTGCTTTGCAAAGCAACTTTGTCACCTTCAGGAATTCCTATGAGGTGAATATTAGTTTTCGTCAAATTATCTCAGAGCTCTCTGAGAGAATGATCCATTTTTTCTCTCCATTTCTCTTCCTCTTTGAGTGCATGGGAAAGTTCAAAAGCTTTGTCTTCAATGTCAGAAATTCTTTCTTCTGCTTGCTCCATTCTGTTACTGAGGGATTCTACTGTATTTCTCAGATCTTTGAGGGCTGCAGATTCTTGTCTCAGTGTGTCAAATCTTTGGTGATTTTGTCTTTGAATTCATTGAATTCTTTTTTTTTTTTTTAATTTTTTTTTTTTGTTAAATCATAGCTGTGTATATTAATGCAATTATGAGGCACCATACACTGGTTTTATGGACTGTTTGACACATTTTCATCACACTGGTTAACATAGCCTTCCTGGCATTATCTCCAATAAGTTTAGCCTATATCACAAAATTTCAAGGCCAGCAATGTTGGCGTGGATGTGGAGAAAAGGGAACACTTCTACACTGCTGGTGGGAATGCAAATTAATACATTCCTTTTGGAAAGATGTTTGCAGAACACTTAGAGATCTAAAAATAGGCCTGCCATTCAATCCTATAATTCCTCTACTAGGCATATTCCCAGAACACCAAAAATCACATCATAACTAAGATATTTGTACCAGAATGTTTATTGCAGCCCAATTCATAATTGCTAAGTCATGGAAAAAGCCCAAGTGCTCATCGAATTCTTGTGCCAAGTTTTGAAATGCTCCTTGAATTTCTAATTCCAACTTTACCTCCATTTATTAATCTTATTTGCAATCCAAAATCTGAATTTGGTTTCTGACATCTCAGCCATTTGTCTATTAATGGGATCTTCAGTTGTGTCTGCCATATCGTTCCTTGGGGGAGTTGATCTACTCTGGTTATTCATGTTACTGGAGTTTTCCCACTGATTCTGCCCCATGATTATTTTATACTGTTTGGCTAGATGAGCAGATGGGTTGGGGGGCTCCTGGAGTGAGTGATTAACCAACCTTTTACCAAAGAGATGTGACTGGTGTCTGTACCTTTTCCCCTAGAGCTTTGCAAAGGACTCATACAGTAGTATGGCCTGAGACACTGGGGACTTACTTGGTATAGTGGGGCTAAGTGACTCTGTCTTGTTTTCAGCTGGTCTCTGTCCTACCCTAGTGAATTGGTTACTGTGGGTTGAAGTCTCAGCTGTGGAGAAATACCAGCAATGAAGTCACCCCACCCCCCACAGGCAACCATTGGAAAAGGAAAATCAAACTTTACCACAACCTCACACCCAGGGTACCACTTTTGACAGTCCTCAGGTGATTTGTCCAGTCTAAGAGATTAAAATCAATTGTCCCAGTCAGCACCTGGTCTCAAGTGAGTGGGTTAAAAATGTCTCTGGCAACTAGATAGCAGTGGTCTACTGGCAGCTCGAGTATGACTTGTTCTGGTGTTCCATGGAGTCAGAACAACCCCCACCCCCAGCAAATCAATTAGTCTGGATAGGTGGATGTCTCCTTCTCCACCTTGCACCTGTGTCACACCCAGTCACTGGTAACCCTGCAGGGCTATGGCCTAGTTCCTTCCAATGAGCAGATGCTCCAGGGGTTTGAGCCTGCCTGAGTCACAGAGAAATCTTATGTCTCTTTGGCCGGGCCTCTGCACTCTTCCACCATCTGGCAGGGGAAGCTGATGCCTGACAGCCTCAGGTGGTTAATGGAAGATGGGGCAGTTCACTCAGTTGCAGCTCCACCCCTGATTGATGTTGCTGACACTTATATTTGTGCAGAATTTGTGATTCAGTCCTGGCTATATTCCCCTGCAGACCAGGTGCTGTTTGAGTTCACAGAAACTGCAACTGAGCCCCAGTCTTTGCCACGGCCCAGAGCTGGTGTTTCTCTTTCTCCTGCAGTCTTTGTTGGGGTGGGTGCAGTTAGAGCTCACACTCGGCTCAGAGTTCCAGCCTTGGCCTTTATGCCTTTGTCTCAGCTACGATCCCCTGAGGGTTGGGTGTTTCTTAGGTTCACTAAAGAAGTCGTCTGGCTCAGCCCTGCCCTGGGAGTATGCCATCTCTGTGCACACATGTTCAATTCTCCATCCCACTGCTCTCCCCCTTGGCCGGTACCACCTCAGGCATACCCTTTGCTCACAGGGTCTGCGTTACCATCCCAGATCTATTCCACCAGTGTCTGCCACAGGAGAAGATGCCTGCTTTCTCTGGTTGCCCAGCGAGACAGGGAGTGTCCTTCCAAAATATTCCCAGGGGTGTTAGCCCACTGCTACAGCTGCTGCTATGTGCCAGGGGGGCACTGCCTCTCCCTTTCCCATATGGTTCCTTCAGTCCACCATTTTCTCTTTACTTCTGTGCCGCAGAATCAGCACAGACCTGCAACAGCCCATGCCCTGTCCACAACCCTCGAGAAAATGCCCAAGAATCTGGTCTCCATAGGGAACAGGCTTCCAGACATTGGAGTGAGAGTGGAGGGGAGTGCTGGGAGTTCAGAATTGCAGGTAGAGAATATATACAGTTTTATACAGTTTTCATGCCTGGCAGGAGAGTGCCTTGGCACCCTATTAGGGGAAGGAGGTCCAGTTTTTAGAAGGTCTCTCCCGTGGGATAAAATGGGAGGACATTTGTTTGTGGAAAGTATACTGTGAGCCGTTTCATGGGGGAGGATACTCCTGTCCTCTTGCTGATGGATTTTTGTACCTTTTTTTTTTTTTATCCTTGGAGTCACAGCTCACCTCAGCAGGGTTAATGTGGGTTCTTCAATCCTCTCTCTTGATTCAGCTCCAAACCATCAGCTTACTTGCTAAACTTCTGTCCTTTAAGTCTCTTGACAGGCACCTCTGTGGAAAGCCGGCTCCAGTCAGCCATTTTGCCTCCACCCCATGTCATTGGCATTTTGATGGGGATTTCACTCAATCTATAAATGCTTGGGAAGTAGTGCCATTTTGTGTATTTTTTCTTTTCTTTTCTTTTTTTTTTATTTTTTTATTTTTTAGAGATAGAGTCTCACTTTATTGCCCTTGGTAGAGTGCCATGTCATCACAACTCACAGCAACCTCCAACTCCCAGGCTTAGGTGATTCTCTTGCCTCAGCCTCCCAAGTAGCTGGGACAACAGGTGCCTGCCACAATGCCCTGCTATTTTTTTGTTGCAGTTTGGCCGGGGTTGGGTTTGAACCTGCCACCCTTGGCATATGGGGCAGGTGCCCTCCCCACTGAGCCACAGGCTCTGCCCTATTTTATGTATTTTTTCTTTTTTAAATTTCAGAATATTAGAGAGTATGTGGTTTGTATACATCAGATTATGTGAAAGTTGTAAGTGTGCTCTTCACCCAGGTAGTGTGCCCTGTACATGTGAATTTACCCATCCCTTCCCTCTTCCTCCTCCCAGCTTGATTTCATTGAGATTTACTTCAATATGAGCACTTAAGTGTTGATTCATTAATTCCATTTTGGTATTGTGTGCATGTGTTTGTGATGTTTCACTGAGAAGAATGGTTTCAAGTTCCATCCATGTTTTTACAAAAGATACTAGATGCCAATTTTTTTATGATCGAGTAGTATTCCATAGTATGCATATACCAAATTTCGTTAACCCATTGACATATTGGTGGGCACTTCAATTGTTTCTATGTTTTTGTAATTGTGAACTGTGCTGCTGTAAACATTCAAGTACAGGTGTCCCTTTTATAAAGTGACCTTTTTTTTTTTTTTGTAGAGACAGAGTCTCACTGTACCGCCCTCGGTAGAGTGCCGTGGCGTCACACAGCTCACAGCAACCTCTAACTCTTGGGCTTACGCGATTCTCTTGCCTCAGCCTCCCGAGCAGCTGGGACTACAGGTGCCCGCCACAACGCCCGGCTATTTTTTTATTGCAGTTTGGCCGGGGCTGGGTTTGAACCCGCCACCCTCGGTATATGGGGCCGGCACCCTACTCACTGAGCCACAGGCATCGCCCTAAAGTGACCTTTTTTCTTGTATGCATATACCCAGCCATGAGATTGCTGTATCAATTGGTAGGTCTACTTTTAGTTCTTTGAGGTATCTCTATACAACTTTCCACAGAGGTTGTATAAGTTTGCAAGTCCCACCAACAGTGTGTAAGATTCTTTTCTCTCCACACCCCTGCCAGTATCTGTTGTTTTGAGACTTTTAAAAATACAAACCATTCTCTCTGGACTTAGGTAATATCTGAATGTGGTTTTGATTTGCATTTCCCTTATGATAAGAGATGTTCAGCATTTTTTTATGGGTTTATTTGCCTTAAGTATATCTTCCTTTGAAAAGTATCTATTCATGTTTTTTCCCACTTTTTAATGGGATTTTTTTGTTATTTCTTGTTTATTTGCCTGAGTTCTATGTACAGTCTAGTTGCCAGCCCTTTATCATATGTATAGCAAGCAAATATTTTCTTTCATTAAATTGGTTGTCTATTTGCTCTTTTGATTGTGTCCTTGACTGTGCAGATGCTTTTGGAGGCTTCTTTATAAATTCTTTCCCTAGGACAATATCTATAAGGGTTTTCCCAACATTTTCTTCTAGGATTCTTATAGTTTTCTCCCATTGACTTAAGTCATTTATCCATCATGAGTTAATTTTTGTGAGTGGTGAGAGGTGTAGATTCTGTCTTAGTCTTTTACATGTGGCTATCCAGTTTTCCCAGCACCACTGATAGAACAGGTAATCTTTTTTCCAGTTCTTTATCAATTTTGCAAAAAATCAAATGGGAATATGAAAATACAAAACAAAGACCAATGTTCCTTTCAACTGATGCAGAAAAAGGCATCTGACAAAATTTATCACCCTTTCATGATAAGAACTCTCAACAAAATCAGTATAGATGGAACATTCCTCAAAATTATAAAGGCTATATATGACAACATACAGCTAACATCATATTCAATGGGGAAAAAATGAAATCATCCTCACTTAGAACTGGAACCACATGAGTTTGCCCATTTTTATCACTTTTATTCAATATAGTGCTAGAAGTTCTTGCCAGAACAATCATGCAAGAGAAGATCAAGGGGGTCCAAATGGGGAAAGAAGAGATCATACTATCATTCTTTGCTGATGATATGATTTTATATCTGGAAAACCTCAAAAATTAAACTAAGAAACTCCTAGAATTAGTGAATAAATGCAGCAAAGTCTCTTGTTTCAAAATCAAGGTACACAAATCAGTAGCCTACATACACACCAACAATCATCAAAGAAAGAATCAAATCAAAGACACAATACATTTTGCAGTAGCAACAAAGAAAATAAAACACCTGGGAATATATGTAATACTTAACAGAAGAGGTGAAAAGCCTATGTAGGGAAAATTATGAAACACTGAGGTAAGAAACTGCAGAGGTTATAAACAGATGGAAAAATAAACCATGCTCATGGATCTACAGAACCAATATTGTTAAAATGGCTACACTACCTAGAGTGATTTACAGATTCAATGCCATTCCCATTAAAATACCAACAACATTTTTTGCAGATCTAGAAAAAATAGTTCTGTGCTTCATATAGAACCAGAAAAGACACAGAATAGTCAATGCAATAAGAAGAAAACAGGAGGTATCACTTTACTAGACTTTAAGTTATATTGCAAGGCTATGGTGATCAAAATAGCATGGTACTGGCACCAAAAAAGAGACATAGACCTATAGAGCAGAACAGAGAACCCCTGAGGTAGCATCTGTGGCTCAACGGAGTAGGGTGCCAGCCCCATATGCTGGAGGTGGTGGGTTCAAACCCAGCCCTGGCCTAAAAAACAACAAGAAAAAAAAAAACAAAAACAAACAGCACAGAGAACCCAGAGATGAACTACTCTCATTTTAACAATATTAATTCTTCTAATCCATGTCCATGAATATCTTTCTCTCTCTCTTTTTTTTTTTTTTTTGTATACTCTTAATTTTCTTTCATTAGTGTTTTGTAGTTTTCCAGGAATAGATTTTTCCCTTTGGGGGAGTTAAATTGATTCATAAATATTTTATATTTCTTTTTTTTTTTTATTGTTGGGGATTCATTGAGGGTACAATAAGCCAGGTTACACTGATTGCAATTGTTAGGTAAAGTCCCTCTTGCAATCATGTCTTGCCCCCATAAAGTGTGACACACACCAAGGCCCCACCCCCCTCCCTCCGTCCCTCTTTCTGCTTCCCCCCCCCATAGCCTTAATTGTCATTAATTGTCCTCATATCAAAATTGAGTACATAGGATTCATGCTTCTCCATTCTTGTGATGCTTTACTAAGAATAATGTCTTCCACTTCCATCCAGGTTAATACGAAGAATGTAAAGTCTCCATTTTTTTAATGGCTGAATAGTATTCCATGGTTTTCAGATTGTTAATGGTTGGAGTATACAAATGTTACTGAATTTTTTTTTTTTTGCAGTTTTTGGCTGGGGCTGGGTTTGAACCAGCCACCTCCGGCATATGGGGCTGATGACCTACCCCTTTGAGCTACAGGCGCCACCCAAATGCTACTAATTTTTGTATGTTAATTTTTTACATTGCAACTTTACTTGTTTATTAAATATAAGGGGTTTTGGTGTAATCCTTAGGTTTTTTTCAAGTATAAGATAATGTTGGGGCGGCGCCTGTGGCTCAGTGAGTAGGGCGCCGGCCCCATATGCCGAGGGTGGCGGGTTCAAACCCAGCCCCGGCCAAACTGCAACAAAAAAATAGCCGGGCATTGTGGCGGGCGCCTGTAGTCCCAGCTGCTCGGGAGGCTGAGGCAAGAGAATCGCGTAAGCCCAAGAGTTAGAGGTTGCTGTGAGCCGTGTGACACCACGGCACTCTACCCGAGGGCGGTACAGTGAGACTCCGTCTCTACAAAAAAAAAAAAAAAGATAATGTTATCTACAGTCAAGGCAATTTAACTTCTTCTTTTCCAATTCAGATGTCCTTTCTTACTTTCTCTTGCCCAATCTCTCTGGCTAGGACTTCCAGTATTATATTGAAAAAAATTGGTGAAAGTGGACATCCTGTCTATTCTAGAACTTAGTGAAAAGACTTTTGGTTTTTTTCCTCTTCTATATAATGTTAGCTATGGGTCTGTCACAAATATAGCCTTTGTTATTTTAAATTGTTTTTCTTTCTATACCCAATATTTTGAAAGTTTTTACTATAAAGCAATGCTAAACTACATAAAATGTTTTTTCATTATCTACTGAAATTATAATATGGTTTTTGTTCTTGATACTATTAGTATGATACATCACATTTATTAATTTGCACATCCTGAACCACCATCATATCTCTACACTAAATCCCACTTGATTATGGAGAATTATTTTCTAGTATGTTGCTAATTCAGTTTGGTAGTATTTTATTGAGGACTTTTGCAGCTGTGTTCATCAGTGATATTGGCATATATTTTCTCTTTTTTTGTTGCATCTTTGTCTGGTTTTTGTATCAGGGTAATGTTGGCCTCATGGAATGAATTTGAAAGTGTTCTCTTCAATTTTTCAAAGAGTTTGAGTAAATAGGTTCTTCTTTGAATGTTTGGTAGAATTCAGCAGTGAACTTTGATAAGTTGTACTTGTCCAGGAATTTTCAATTTCTTCTACATTTTCCAACTTGTTGGTACATTGTTTTTCACAGTAGTTTATAATGATTATTTGCAGTTCTTTGGTCCCAATTGTTATGCCTTCCTTTTAGTTTCTGATTTAATTTACCAAAGTCATCTCTCTTCTTTCCTTATTAGCATAGCTAAAGGTTTATTGATCTCCTTTATCTTTTAAAAAATAATTTTTAATATCTATTGTTTTTATTTTTTTAATCTCAACTTCATTTATTGCCACTCTGATTTTTATTATTTATTTCCTTATACTAATCATAGGTTTAAATAAAATTTAAAAAAAGAAATCATTCTATTGATTTTTTTGCTATAGGCATTTTTTGGTATAAACTTTTCTCTAAATGCTTCCTTTACTGTATCTCAGATTTTGGTATGTTGTATTGTCATTTTCATTTTTTTTAAGAAAGTTTTAAAATTTTCTCTTAATGTTTTCATTGACTCATTGGTCATTCAGAAGCAAGTTGGTTGATTTCCACAGGTTTGTGTAGCTTCTGAGATTTCTCTTAGTATTGATTTCTATCTTTATTCACTTGTGGTCAGAAAAGACATTTGATATGATTTCTACTTTTTTGAATTTGTCGAGGTTTGTTTTGGGGACTAAGATATAGTCTAGTCTAGAGAATATTCTGTGTGCTGATGAAAACAGTGTGTATTCTACAGCATTTGGGTGTCGCATTTTGTATGTGTCAGTTAGGCCTATTTGATGTCGTATGTATTTTAACGCTGATAGGTTATTTTTGATAGTCTAACTAGTCAAGGTGTCCAAAGCTTGTTTTTCTCTGCTTCAGAGAGTAGGTATTGAAGTCTTCTAAATTATAGTATTGCAG
The DNA here is from genome assembly GCF_027406575.1 of Nycticebus coucang. Taxonomy (NCBI): domain Eukaryota; kingdom Metazoa; phylum Chordata; class Mammalia; order Primates; family Lorisidae; genus Nycticebus; species Nycticebus coucang. Next base: position 30,379,446 of record NC_069786.1, read on the forward strand.
TCTATCTCTTCCTTTCAATCTATAAATGTTTTCTTATATATTTTGGAGCTCTGGCTTTGGGCACATAGATTTTTATAATGGTCATATGTTTTTATTTGTTTTGTTTTGTTTAGCAGGCCCAGGCCAGGTTTAAACCCACTAGGCCTGGTGCATGTGGCTGGCACCCTAACCACTGAGCTATGGGAGTGCAGCCTGGTCATATATTTTTAACTGATCCATTCATTATTATATAGCGACCTTCTTTTTCTCTTTTTACGGTCTTTGATTTTGTATTCTGTTTCAACTAAGTATATATAGCTATTCCTGTTCTCTTTTGGTTTCCGCCTCTTCAGTCTCAGTCTATGTCTGTCTTTAAGGGTGAAATGAGTTTCTTATAGGCACCATATATTAGTGTCTTGTTTCTTTATTCCTTCAGCCACTCTAAACCTTTTAATTAGAGAATTAAGCCCATTTACTTTCAGTGTTATTGATAAGTTACTAGCTACAACTGCCTTTTTTGTTGTTGTTTTCTTACTCCTTTGTAACTCCTTCCTTCATTTCTTTTTTCTTTCTTTCTGTCTTCCTGTGTGCTTAAGTGATCTTATGTGATTTTTCTCTAGTAGTATGTTTTAATCCATTACTTTTTATCTTTAGTGAATCTATTATAGGTTTTTACCCTATGTTTACCATGAGGCTTACAAAAATATTTTATGGATACAAGTTATTTTAAACATACGACAGCTATCTTAGATGACAAAGAATAGAAATAAATAAAGAAAAAAGAAACAAAAATAAATTTACCCTTTAACTTTATCTCCCCCAACTTTTTTACTTTTAGTTATCTCAATTTATGTATTTTTGTATTTCCTGTCTCTAAACATCTTGCTGTACCTGTTATTGATTTTGATAGATTTGTCCTTGGGGCTTCATATTAGAGGTATGAGTGTGCTCCACACCACAATTACAGTAATACCATATTCTGCGTTTGTGGGTTCTATTTTACCCCTGAGTTTTATACTTTCAAGTGTTTTCCTTTTTGCATATTAGTGTTCTTTTCTTTCAAATTAAACAACTCTTTTCATTTATTGTAAAATGGGTTTGGTGGTAGTAAATTCTCAGCTTTTGTTTGTCTGTGAAATAACTTATTGTGTCTTCATATTTTAAGGATAATTTTTTTGAGTAATGTATTTTTTTTCAAGAGTCTTAAGCTGTCACCCTAAGTAGAGTGCTGTGGCATCATAGCTCACAGTATGATGAGTACTTCTAACTCTTGGGCTCAAGCGATCCTCTTGCCTCAGTTTTTTTATACTTTTAGTAGAGACAGGGTCTCACTTTTTGCTCGAGCTCGTCTTCTACTTGTGAACTCAAGCAATCCACCTGCCTCGGCCTTTCAGAGTGCTAGGATTATAGGCATGAGGCACCGCACCAGGACTTGAGTACTGTATTTTTGGGTAGACTTTTTTTTTCTTTCTTTCTATACTTTGAAAATGTCATTTTACTCCCTCCTGGCCTCTGTGATTTTCATTGAGAAATCTGTTGCCAGATGATTTGGAGTTCCTTTGTATGTTATTTGCTTATTTTTTCTTACTACTTTTAGGATTCTCTCTTTGCCCTTGACTTTTGAGAGTTTGATTATTATATGCTTTGTGGTAGTCTTATCTGGGTTGAATTTGTTGGAATTTTCTGACATTCCTGTACCTGGTTGTTTATATCTTTTCAAATTTTGGTTAGTTTTATGTTATTATTTGTCTGAATAAACTTTCTAACCCTGGCTCTTGCTCAAGTCCCTTCTAATAATTCTTAGATTTTATCTTTTGATGTAACTTTTTATGTCTTATAGGAAGTCTTAGCTCCTTTTTTATTCTTTTTTCTCCTTAACTGCATATTTTCAAATAGCTTGTATTTGAGCTCACTGATTCTTTTCTCTGCTTAATCCATTCTGCTTCTAGCAGAGGTGTCCAACCTGCAGCCTACAGGCTGCAAGTGGATTATTTGAAGCTATTTTGCTCATCTGTGGTGTTAGATATCATGTAAATTATGCACAGACCACTTTTGTTAGTGTATTAAATGTTTGGCCAAGGCAACTCTTCTTCCAGTGTGTGGCAGAAAAAAAAAAAAAAAAAGATTGAACATCCCTAAATAAAGTTTTCAGTTTAGCAAATATAGTTCTCAGTTCCAAGATTTCTGTTTGATTTTTTTGTATTATTTCAATCTCTGTGTTAAATTTATCTGATAAATTTCTGAATTGCTTTTTTGTGTTATCTTTGAAATCACTGAGTTTCCTTTAAACAGCTATTTTGAATTCTTATTCAGAGAACTCATGTGTCACCTTCTTGTTAGGATCAGTCACTCATTCCTTGCTTTGTCCATTTGGGGAGTTCCTGGTTCCCTGTGTGCTATTGCGTTTGTCTTTGTGTTGAAGTATTGGTTGTTTATTCTGGTCTTTTCTGTCTAGATTATTTTGGGTTTTGTTAGATAAGTTTGTTTAGAAAGTCTTTATAATTTATCTGTTGATTTTCTTTCTTTTTTCTCCCACTACGTATCTGCCTTCTTTTAGGCACTAGCTAATTAATGCCTTCAGCCCAGGCTTGCCTCATTTCTAGTAAATAATCAGGAGTCTACCTGTTAGAAGGGGGAAGTCCCAGAAGGAATATCTCAGTAATGTGGGAAGCCTGGTTAGGGTCCATTCCCAAATGACTTATAGAACAAATTCTATAGCGTGGAGTTGCTGAACAGCTGCTCTGATTTGACATCTCCTTGAGATGTTGATTTACAGAGAAGCAGAGTGTTTAGGACTAGGAATTTTAGTTCTGATTCCCTCCACCCCATTTCTCTGGCTGTCCTCTGGGATATTTCTCCCCTCACATGCTCCTAATGATTCCAGTGGGTTGAGGGGGGAATAGATATCTTTTAGGATACCCCAGATAATAGGGAAACTAGTTAACCCACCTTGATCTCACTTTCCCAGTGTAGACATCATGATTTGGGTGGACATTTTCCATGTACATGCTTCTAGGAAGATTGGGGGGGAGGGATGTCACAGATAAGGATATGTGATTCTCTTGTCATCTGGTCAGAGTTTTTTTACTTCTTTGTGGCTCTAAGAACTGCCTCATCTCCTGGGATATTGCTGGTGATAATCTCAGCCCTGTATGTTTGGTTTTGATTTTCTGTAGAAGAGGAAGAGAAGCGAAGCCAACTTGCATCTATACCATCATTTTATAACTAAAGTCCTCTCTATCAAAAATTTTATGGTACAAAAATCTTTCATTAAGATGATGATTGAGCCATATAACCACCAAGAGCAGGGTTCTGAAACTTCCTAGTGCCACGACCCTTTAATACAGTTCCTCATGTTGTGGCAACCCCCAACCACAGCATGAGGAACCGTATTAAAGGGTCGCGGCACTAGGAAGGTTGAGAACCACTGACCTAAAGCATTCCAATTCCAAGCTTCTATTCTGTGAGACACTGTACAAAAGTTTTCTAATTGCCTAGAACATCTGAGTGAGATTGGTATGGAACATTTTCAAGGAACGTTATTCAGTACAAAAAGCATGCTAGAAAAACAACTTTTTGTGGCAATAGAGAAAAACAATGTTTTACTGGAAACCCCAACTTAATCTACATGAGAAAGCACTGAATTCCATAAGAAAGAAAAACAGGTAAAATAAAAGAGAGATTTATGCCCTGTGGCTTTGCATGTTCCCATTGATAGTGATTATAAACTAGGTCATTGTATCCGCTACACCTAGACAAATTATGTATTGTTTTTGTTTTCTAGTCAATCCTGGCCGAGTTCCAAAATGAATTGTCAAATTCTAAGTACATAATTTCCAAGGCATAAATTTGCATTTTCACTTCAGCTTACCTATCAGCTCTAGAAGTATTTCTTGGTGATGTTTTATTGTCAGCAACTGAAAAATTGCTCCCCAAAAGAGGGCTCTGCCAAAATATGCAACTATGGTCCTCTTAGGCAAGAGGTGGCAGGAGCAAAAATTTGAGATATTAATTATTTTGGTAACTCTGAGAGTATCTTTTCCTCTCACAGGGTGGAGACTGTGGGGAAGGAGTCCAGGTCCGCAGCCTTTCCTGTGTGGTCCACAATGGTTTGTTATCTCACACAGCTGTCCATGCAGAGGATGCACTGTGTGGAGAAACACCCTTTCAAGACAGCATCCTGAAGCAGCTGTGTTCTGTGCCTTGCCCAGGTATGCAGTTCAAGCAACTGGAAGTATTTCCCATGGTTATCTTTTTGTTTATGTATTATTACTTTTCTTCTGGAGAATCTCTTTCTCACCAAAATTGAAGTTTTTAATTAATTTAATTCACTTTTAATAGTGGTCATTACTTTGGAATATACCAATGCTTCAATAGAGCCAAAATAGGCAAAAGAAGAAAAGAAAAAAAAAAAGGCACTGGATTGGAAATAAGAACTGAGTTAGAATCTTGTCTCTGCCACTTGATTGGTGTTTTAACTGGGCATGTAATCTAGCCCTTTTGAGCAAAGGTATCTTTATCTAGAAAATGTGGTTATAAGACCTAATCCAACACCACTTAGCACATTAGCCAACACACAAAGAATGTTGACTGAATCTGAATGGATGAATCCAACTGATGGCATGATGGGAAGTAGTAAGGCTGTGGGTTTGTAAAAGCATTCTACAACAGTCACATCTTATGTAACTATAAAGGCCTTTGTTAGTTACATAACATGTGTAAGCTTATTTTAATTCTAGTATCACATCTTAGCTGATATTGCATAATTTAAAGCAAAACTACACCCTTGTAATACAGTGTGCAACATATATGTGTGTATATACACAGACATACACATATACATAATATATACACATAGATATACACACACAAATGTGTGTATGTGTATAATTTATATATGTCTATTATTTATTGGTTTAATCTATTTTTATAATTTATATATTTTTATCATATATAATTAATATTTTTAAATATAAATTATAAATATACAGAGAAAGGCATTTAGAGTATTAAATTAAACATTGTTTTGTGCAAAAGACATTTGCACAATTTCAGCGACCTGCATCGTATTCTCTCTTCTATGATTTCTTCATTTCAGTGACCTACATCATATTCTCTCTTCTATGGTTTCTATGAAAATCCAGTTTATGATGTTATGCTGATCTTTGCAAACTGAGTTACTGTAATCTTTACATCTCCCTTTTAAAAATGTTATTATGACTAGCAGACATAATATTCTCTAGATGTGACGACTATAATTGAAGCAAAATAATGGCAATCTGGTTTTTGACACTCTGTGGTCAAATTAGATTAAACTATAAATTACTTCATCTTTCTTGGTACTATCTACTTGGAAAATTGTCAAAAGAGAATGTGTCATATCTGGAACCTACTCACATCACTGCAGATCTCTGCATGAGCCCTTTCCATGTAAATCTTGCCAAATGCCAGTTTTCATACTTTCTCTCCTGCCCTGTACTGCATGACTGTCCAGGAGACTGTCATTTAACTGAATGGTCAGAGTGGAGCACGTGTGAATTAACCTGCATCGATGGAAGAAGCTTTGAGACTATGGGCCGCCAATCTAGGTCAAGGACATTTATAATTCAGTCCTTTGAGAACCAAGACAGCTGCCCCCAACAGGTTCTAGAAACACGCCCTTGTACAGGTACCAAGAACAATTTTCAATTCTTTGGCCTTGATTGATCAATGCTTATTCTATTTTTAAGTGAGGTATGATAGAACTTCTGTTATCATGCTTACTTACAGGAGGCAAATGTTATCACTATACCTGGAAAGCAAGTCTTTGGAACAATAATGAACGAACTGTATGGTGCCAACGTTCAGATGGCATTAACGTCACAGGTATTCTTTTTTTTTTTTTTTGAAACTAAGAAAGGTTTTATTGTTAAAACAAAACAGCAGTAACACACATCCAAATACCAGTGCTAGAGTCCACTCAGTTTTGTAAGAGAGAAAACTACATTCAGGTTTCAACTAAAAACTGGAACTACTGAAGAATGACCAGTGCTTGTGGTGACACAGGTACAATATGTGCTTGTCTAAGAAGTCATTCTGTGTTTCCATATAGGTGGGAATTCAGGGAAAGAATGAAACAATACAAGGCAAAATGGCAGGTGCTCAAAGCCTAAGACCGCTTCTCCACTCTAATGTGCTCTTGTTTTATGTTTGAAAATTAAACCAGCATGTCATTTTACAAAAAACTGTAATATCAAAGAACTCTTCCAAAAAAGTCTAAAATAGATTCAAGGTCACTATTAAACTTATACAGGGAGGTCAGTGAGGGAAAAATAGTTTGGGTTCTCAAAAGCCAAATCTCACATAATGGCAGGCACTGGCTGTCACTGCATGTTCTTGCAGTAGAAGATGCCGGTCTCAGTACAGGCTGGTCTTCTTCATGATGCGCAGGAACTCCTGTTCATTGACTTCAGCATCTCCATCTCCATTAGCTTCATCAATCATTTCCTGCAGCTCCTTATCAGTCAGGTTCTCGCCCAACTCCTTGGCCACACGTTTCAGGTTTTTGAACGATATCGTCCCAGTTTCATCATCATCAAAGAGCTTGAAAGCCTTCAGAATTTCTTCTGTGGTATTTTTCTCAGACATTTTCTGAGTCATTACGGTCAAAAAATCACTAAAATTCATTTTCCCTGTCCCTTCCTTCTTGACTAAGACTCACGTAGACACTTCAAAAAGATCTCTGGTGTTGTTGAGAGAAGAATTCTCTCATAAATAATAAGTAAGGGAGGACTGGGCAGATGGCTTAGCTGATCTTCAGGTCGAGTTTTCATTAGACCTCTGCCCCTTAGAAAGCCCCTTAGTAGTATATCAGGCAATTTAAGGAAATAAGCTGAAACACAATATCCTTAAATATCACCACCTGAGACAAAGACTGAAAAAAGGTAGACACTAATTTAAAACAATTGTCTCTTAAATTTTAAATCATGTACCTTCTCAGAAAAAAAAAAGGTTTTTTCTTTTTTCTTTTAGGTTAATGTAAGAGTATAAAGAACTAGGTTACAACATTTGCATACATTAGGTAGACTCCCTCTTTAGTAGTGTCCTGCACCCAGAAGATATGCCAATACCCTTACATTGTGTCTGATAGCTGCGGAGTAGAAAGTTTTTGAGGTCATACCTCAGCATATATTCCTGCACTACTCTATTGATACATTATATTATAAAATATACCGAGAAATTGAAATTAAAGGTAAAATAGGTAAAGATAAAATTAAAAATTAAAATATTCTGTGGTACCAAAATCTTTTTTGATGTAAATCAGATGCTTGTATTCACACACTGGAAACTTAGTGTTTGAGTATTTTGCTAATAATTATTACTACTATTATCTAAATATAGACTGAGGAAAAGGTTCCTTGTTTATAATAATGAAACAATTCAATTATAAAAATGGTGTTCTCAGTAATTTTTAATTTTTTTTAAATGTTTTCTTGTCAGAGCAAATTAAAGTATTGGTTTTACTTAGTATGGGGCTGGCAAAGAGCTCATGTGAGTGCTGGGAGAAACATCTCTAGGAATAAATTATCAGCTCATCCTTTTTCTTGTTTGCCTGCCCTTACATTATTGGTTTTCCTTTTAATCTGTAGTTTATCCGAACAAAATTTTTTTTATACTGCTTGCTTTTCCATTTTATAAGCTGTTAAAACTAAATATACCTATATATCTACTGTACAGGTAGATGTACAGTATATTTAGTTTTAACAGCTTATAAAACAGCTGTTTTATAACAAGTTTATAACAGCTTATAAAATTTCTGTATTCTATGCTAAGAAAACAGAAAACTTCATACTCTTCAATATGCTGAGTTAACACACCGATAAGGGTCGCACTAGCAGGTCTCTGCATGGAGTTCCTCATGCATAATGTACAACATGAAGGCACCTGATGAATAAACTTAGGTCACCAGTATCATCTGTGAAATATTATTAGAGCTCAATTTTATCCTTACAATTAAAAAAAACAAACAAGTTTTATAATCTGTGTAAAATCCAATATTTTCTTTCTGGTTCCCAAGAGCTTTCCTCATTCTCCCCCCACCCCCGAGGTACTCAGCTCTGGAGATCACTGGTTTAAAGAGTACAGACCTCCCCTCCATCATAATCGGTAGCCCCACCACTTACTCCCAAATTATCGATTTCACTTCTAAGTGCTAATTCTGAATTTTGAGGGGGTTTTGAAAAATATCTGTGTGAACTATTTGTTTCATCTTTCAAGTAATAGTAAGAATTTTGCTGCTTCATTGCCAGGGAAAATGTAGGTCTGACTACTCCCTACTCTTCCTCAGGCCTGAAGATTTTTACCATCTACAAAATCATAAACTATAACTGGTTGGTAATTATAGTTATCTAAAAGCTAGAATCTGTAAATGCAACTAATACTATACAAATACAGTTTAACTGTTGCCCTCGAATAAGTCAACTGCTTAGAATTGTCTCTAGGCTTTCTCATGTCCTTCACCTAGAATCGCCTACTACTACGTACATCATTTTCAGATTGTGGAGACTTACGCTATTGTCACTTATACTTACAGATATTTAGTGAACAGCTATACGTACTGTGTCAGATATTTGGCATAGAGCTTATGCATTTGCCCTTAAAAATAAGTCGAGGAATCTGCCTATGACTCTGTCATGCGCGCGGGGACACATTCTGGTTGATAACCATTTAAAAAAATGTTACTCATGTATCTATACCATGGCCCCATGCATAGTGGCGTTCTTTTAGCATTTATTGGGCTATTGGAATCAGCCTAGTTCCTCACTGGGGTGTTCATGAGCTAGAGCAATACATATATAGAATGAGTCTTCAAAAGCAAATGTATTTTCTGCTCCTGAACTGAAATTAGAATTTTTTTTTTATCAATTCTTTTACTGATCCTGGCTCTCATGGCCTTTGTCTTCAGATATAGCCATATGATAGAATCATATTGCCAAAGAGCAGGTATAAAAACTCTGCTACCACCAGCCTCTGTTAGAAGAGCCTCCCATTTCAGATTATACATTCTGAAGTGATTGATAAATAAGTCTGGACCACAATGTTGGCAAATGGGTTTTAACAAAATAATGCTATTACTAAGACTCCAGTAATTTATTACTAAGACTCCAGTAATTTATTACTCTTTCTGCTAGAGCAGAAAAAAAGCAAAAAATTAAAACTGTTTATTATAGAGAAATCTGCAAGTGATGGTGGGATTTCCTTTATAGGAGGCTGTTCCCCTCAGGCCCGTCCCGCGGCTATTCGGCAGTGCATTCCAGCCTGCAGGAAACCTTTCTCCTACTGCACACAGGTGAGTCTTGTGCCTGAGCCTTCTGTAAGTGTTTTAATTGCTATGATTTATATATGTAGTCAGATGTTGTCCTGTCTGCTGCAGCCAAGCAGCAATTTCATGTGCCCATCATACAATCTAGAGGCATTTGCAAGAGCAACCATAGCTATTAAGAATTTTTGGGACAGACTATGGACTTAAAAAAGCCATCTTTTTTTAGTAAATATATCTTTATCAAATCTGTCTTTCAGATGCCAAATTTGTATTATTAGCTCTATTTATACCTAACTTATTTTGAAAGATATAAAATGCTTTCATATGTGAAGTTATTGTGTAAAATATCCATGATTACTATAGTTTGAGTAAATTTTTAGTTTATTTAAAATAAGCAAAATACATGAGTATGATTAAAAAAGTGTTTATAGATATATATGTTTTTTTCCTAAGCATAGATCTTACTCCCTCTTATTCTCCCATAGTTCCATCTACCAATATTCAGGAATTAAGGGGAAATATGCAATGTATTCTAATCAATAGCATTCATAGTGTGCAGTGCATGAATAATTTTTAAAAGTTATGCTGCATTTTTTAAAGAAACAGGCTTCTTCTTAATAGTGTGCTCATTCCAAAAATGATTTGATTAAATATGATTCAAGCACTCAGACCTATCTTATGGCTGGGTTGAAAGGTAGTTGTTAAGCTTGCAAAGGGGACTAGGAGGAAAGAGGAGGAGGAGAACAGAAACAACTTCATTTGAGCTAAGAACATTTGCAGAGTAGAAGTTGTAGCTTTTTACCAATCTCTGGATGCACTCTTTAATGAAACATAGATTACCTTTTTTCTAACCCTTGGAACAGGCGTCCTCAAACTTTTTAAACAGGGGGCCAGTTCACTGTCCCTCAGACCGTTGGAGGGCCGGATTATAGTTTAAAAAAAAAACAAAAAACTATGAACAAATTCCTATGCACACTGCACATATCTTATTTTGAAGTAAAAACAAAACAAAACAAAACAGGAACAAATACAATCACACCACCTCATGTGGCCCGCGGGCCGCAGTTTGAGGACCCCTGCCTTGGAACATGTGCCTGACTGGTTGCAACCACTCTGTCAGGCTAACATTAGAGAAACATCTTGCAAAGAGAGCTTTAAAAGCTGAGCATGTGCAAATGTTCATTGTTAGTGTTCTCCATTGAACTCCGTGTGATAAATGCTGAACCATCAGTTAAAACCAACCCACAATATCATATGTATTCATCATTAGCATATGACTGCAAACTGTGCTAAACTCTGGGCAGTTAATCATAAAACGTGCTTCTCAGACTTTTTTTCTCTGGTAGAAGATTAAGGTGCCTTGTTTACTTTTAGTATCTATTGCTCCTCACAAGCATGTGTTCAGTCAGCACACAATGCCCTAAATAGAGCTGGCTAACTGATGAGGATTGGCACAAGGCTAGGGCTTGATCAGAAAACTCTAGGTAAATAGATTCAGATAAGGAGACATAATGCCGAAGTCATAGAGGTTCACAACCTTTTCCGTTCTTCTCTATTGTCTGTGTTTGCTGCAGGAAGAACAATTATTTTTAGGTTGACTTCTGGAGACAGAAATCTTTATCTATCATGCCTCATTACAGCTTCTTGGAGACATTCATCATATATTACAATGACTAGGAATTCTGGGCGGCGCCTGTGGCTCAAGGAGTAGGGCGCCGGTCCCACATCCCGGAGGTGGCGGGTTCAAACCCAGCCCCTGCCAAAAAAAAAATGACTAGGAATGCACAGAAAAATATAAAGGCACAATGCAAACTAGGGCTGTAATGTGGTGTGACACTGGAGGTGCTATAAAAAAGAAGGATTAGTAATTTAGATAAATACTTCTCTTCAATATCTGCCTTTGGTTAAGTTTTATTTTTTGTTTTGTTTTGTTTTTTGGAAACAGAATCTCCCTCTAATCTTCAGGCTAGAGTGCTCTGGTGTCAGCCTAGCTCATAGGAACCTCAAACTCCTGGGCTCAAGTGATCTTCAGCCTCCCAAGTAGCTGGGGCTACAGGGACCCACCACAACACCTGGATAATTTTTGTGTTTAATAGAGACAGGGTCTCACTGTTACTCAGAGTGGTCTCAAATGCCTGAGCTCAAGCAATCCTCCCTCCACAGCCTCCCAGAGTGCCAGGATTATAGGCGTGAGCCACCGCACCCAGCTTTGGTGGAGTATTCTTTTCTTCCATTTAGGCTGCCATCCTTGAGTGCAGAAAAAAGCCTATAAGCAGAGAGGGAATGTGGACTAGCCAGTGGTCTGTGGTTGGCACAAGGCTATTTAGTAGTTGGGGTAGCTGTAGACTTCAAAGAACACTTAACACAAGGACATGCATACGTAATCCATGCTGATTTGCTTCTCAGTAGGAAGGGCAGGTTGCAGTGAGTGGGCAAGAATCTGAAACAGAGGAAGAGGTGAAGGTAATTTGATTAAATGCCATAAACATTTCTTCAAGAGAGAAAAAGGCATGGTTAATGCACTTAGCCACAAAAAACTGTGATTTCATATTTGGAAGGTGTCAGAATTGTAAACACTTTCAAAAAAACTTATAATTTATTTAAGAGCTGATTTTGGAATTCAAAAGCATGAACTGGGTTTTATTTTCATCTCATTGGTAAGTCAGTTGCTCAAAACCCTAAACTGGCATGACATGTAATGCAGATATTAAGTGATTTTAACATTTAGATTGTTCTTTTTTCATCAGCACAACTCACTATGTAACAGTACAAATATTCCTTATGTCGTAGAGTGGAGTCTGTGGTTGTGAGAGGGGCTATACAGAAATCATGAGATCAAATGGTTTCCTGGATTACTGCATGAAGGTACCAGGCTCAGAGGATAAAAAAGCTGATGTGAAAAACTTTTCTGGGAAAAACATACCTATGAATTCAAAAATACATGATATTTTTAAAGGATGGTCTTTTCAACCACTTGATCCAGGTATGTTTCACTTGTGAATAAAAAATGCAAATTTTCTCACGGGAGGTTCATATTTTGACTACTGCTTATGATAGAAGGAATCGACAGGAAGAAGGAAAAAAACAGAGAGGGGGGAGAGGCAAAATCATATAGTTTCAAGTTTCTCAAATGTGAACATTGTATGATGCATGGTTCCCTTTAAATGTAAAATGTTTTCATGAGTAGCTGAGGATAACTCTGTCAACCCCAACCTAAGAGATGGTTGAGTTAAGTAGCAAAATATCATGCTTTGAAAATATGTGTGTGTGTGTATATATATATATATATATATTTTTTTTTTTTTTTTTTTTTTTTAACTGGGGCCTGGTTTGAACCTGCCACCTCTGGTATATGGGGCCGGCGCCCTACTCCTTTGAGCCACAGGCGCTGCCCTGAAGATATATTTTAATTATAAATTATATCTGCAGAAGTCATCTTTTAAACTAAATTTGTATGTATAATTGAAATTTTTTTAAAAATCGGAATAGAATCTTAGGAATTTGTAAGAAATGTCCAATTTAAGAAACACTGGTGAAATGGTAAAGAGCACGAATTTCAAAGGCAGTCAGATTTTGCTAGCCCCATTATACCTGTTTTATAATTAGGTATAGTTTCTTCACTTCTCTGGACCTCAGTTTCCTCATGTATAAAATTAATCTAGTGGTACTGCAGGATCACCGTGAGCATTGCAGGCCTGTAGGGCTCAGAAATTTGGTGCTTATTAAAAATAAGAATGAACATTTATTATGTGCTTCCTATGTACTTTGTGGTTCTGTACTTGCTGGCTGTGTTGCATGAAACATCTCATTACATTCTTGCAACCTAATGAAATGTTGTCATCCCATTTGAGAAATTAGGAAACTTAACTTGGCATTGCAAACTAATTTTACCAGGGTCACATCACCAGCAAATGATAGAGAAAAGTTTTAAAGACAGGTTGTTAAGGCCTGTACATACCACTGGGCCCTGCTATATGTTGTAAAGTGACAGAAGGAGAAAGCAAAAGTGTGTGTGCCTACCACACATACCTCTTCTAGGAAACAAGATGCTATGCATGATTGATAAAAGTGACATAACTGATGGGCCCTGGGAAGGGAAAAGACTGACAAAGCTCAGGCAAATGTACTCTGGGAACTTTATTTGCAGACCCTAGGCCTTAGCTATATCAGAAGTGCCCTGATGGTGTATTTCACTGAAGCAAAACCCAGAGCCCAGACCCAAAGCAAACTATATCTTATTGGAGAAACAAGATTTATAGTCCTCAACCAACTTTTATGAGTAACCTTGTAACTTTCATTAGGTTTCTCATAAATTTAGGCAATCTCTCAGAAAGACAATTATTTACCTATAGATTTTTCTCCTACGAATTCATAATGCAGTTATATACACATACACTAAAAGAAGGATATAAATGATATCTAATACATGATTATTTGCTATAGCAAATGAGAGGAAACAACCTTGATGTTCACAAAAAGAATATGGTAAAACAAAAATATGGTACAACTTTGCAATGGTATCTCATTGGGATACTAAAAAGAGGAAGACCTGCCTTTATGAACTAGCATGAAAATATTTCCAATCTTAAATTTCCAATTCTTAAATGAAAGAAAAAAATACTAATCAAAGTGAATGCTATGAACCACTTCTATCTTTTTAAGAAAGGGTGTGGATTTGTGTGCGTGTATGTGTACTTAGATGGTTGCATATTTAAAAAAAAAAAAGTAAAAGGTTCACAAGGAGACTGGTAACAAAGATAGCTCTCAGATAAGGAAATGAGAGAGGTGAAGGGAGGACACTTTCGTTGCATGTCTTCTTTAATAGTTTGAAGTTTTATCCTGTTATTTAATTTATTATAAAATTGTATATTATATAAGCTAGAGGATGAAGCACAATGGGTGACTAGAGACATAGGTTTGTAGATTATCTCAGAGAAAAGAAAAAAAAAAATAGTGGAAGAAAAGAATAGCTCAAGTGTAACTTTGAGAGCAATGTTCCAGAACTGACTGGCGAGTCCATGGGAAGAAGTTGTAGAGCAGAATAGGAAGGAGCAAGATTTCTCTACAAATCAATCCCAGGGGAAAGGCTGCTGCCTATGTCTTGGGAACCTCAGGCTGTGGGGCAGATGCAGCACTGAGTGATCAACAGTGGAGCCATGTCAGGCTGCCTTCCTGATCCTAGACCCTAGCCCTGAGCCCCAAATAAGCTACTGCCAGAAGGATGGAAATTGATACCAAGCAAGTTGCAAGTGGACCCCTTCACCCAGGAAAAGTTTCCCCAGCAGGTCTGGCCACTGCTATCCTGAAGCCACCATCAGAAGGAGACCTCATGAGGAAAAAAAGATGGCAGACTAGAAGCAGCCAGTGAATCCCTTGCTTGGAAGAGAAAACTGCAAGCAGGTGCCTACAAGTGGACAACTCTTCTCAGAAGGAACATTGTGAAATCACAGAGAAGCAAAGAAGGGCACCTAAGGTGAAAAAAAGATAGTAACAGACAAGATCCAGGAACACGTGGGAAGATTAGGAGGATAGAATTCTCGGGTGCAGCACTCACCAGCTTGTGAGAGTGTTCCCTCAGCCACCAGTGACCTCTGCCTGATCAACTGGGACCTGCCTAAAGTTGATGTGAAGTCATCAACTGCATCAGACAATGAGCATATTGAGGATTGGGCAGCAGCTAAAGCCATCCTGAGCTCTCAGGTGCATGGCACCAGGTCATCTCAATACTCAAATATGCCTTCACATCACCTCCACTGGGTTGTGGAAGAAGCAGACTAATTTGAGGCTCTTCTGAGCTATGCCCTGTGACTAGAAGCTAAGCCTTCTCTCTTACAGTGCAACCGGGTCTAAGTACAGGAATTCACTGTGGCACTGCAGCTGGCACCTACCTGGGAGGCTTTAGGCAACTGCTTCAGTGGAGGGAAAGCAAGGAAAATTACATGATCTCTGGGCTGGTAGAACTGATCTCTGCTTAGGTGGCTTGACATCTGTGCCTGCCACTGGCTTGGTCCCAACTCCACCCTCCGGGTATAGCGCTGCTGTCTGGTTGGCCCTGACTCTGCCCTCCAGGTGGAATCAACTCTGCTGCTCACGTGACCCGGTGTCTGTCTCTGAGGTTGAGCTCAGAAGCCTGGCTTCTGGCTCCTCTCCTGTCCTTCCTCTGAGGCTTTCATGCTGAAGCCTAAGGCTCTGTATCTGTGGCTCAAGAGCTCCTGCCACATTCTGGACACTGCCCCGAGATCAGTGCTCTACCCCAAGACCCCACTATGGAGCTCCACTGTGGTTGCAGATCCACTTTAAAGTCCAATACTCTTCCAGGAACACTGAAATCTTGTTTGAGCAAATGCCCACAGCCCAGAAACCCAGAAATCCAGAAACCCAGAAACCCACAAAGACTAGCTAGCTAGCCACTCAACTGTCACTATCACCTCTTTAGGGAGACCCCAGCAGAGTAATCAATCCCCACACCACCAGCCTCAGTGAAGGGGGTCTTGCCCATTCTCCAACTTGAAAATCCTACAACCTTCTGGTGAACAACATAAGACCCAGCACAATCAGCATCCAGCTCACTCCTGACCAGAGGCAATTATAGGTGAACAGAACTAATCAGATCAGATGAATTATATGCACATATCTCTCCTGGGCTGAGTCAACATTCCGGAGAAGGGAGGAAAAATACCATCTAAGAACCTCCCTTCCTTTTAATTAAGTTAGAGAGTTCCCAGAAAGGAACAGGCATCCTGCAAACCTATTAGCCCTGAGTCAAGAAAAGAAGTTTCAGATGAGAAGAAACCAGCAAAAGAACCCTAACAACATGGAATATCAAAACAGATCAAACCCCTAAAGTAGTGGTTCTCACCCTTCCTAATGCTACGACCCTTTAATACAGTTCCATGCTTGGGGGTCACTACAACATGAGGAACTGTATTAAAGTGTCACGGCATTAGGAGGGTTGAGAACCAGTGCCCTAAAGGATCACAGTGGAGCTATAGTAGTGAACCCCAACTACAAGGAATTTGTCAACATGACAGGAATGGAATTCAGAATATGGATGGAAAATACGATGAATGGAATTGAAGAGAAAGTTGAAAACCAACAAAAAGAAGCCAAAAATTTTTCAAAAAATAATGAAAAAGTCATTAAAGAGCTTAACATGAGGATGGATATAACAGAACTTAAAGAAATAAAAGAGGCAGGTACAGTGGCTCACACCTGTAATTTCACCACTCCAGGAGGCTGAGGCAGGTGGATTGAGCTCAGGGGTTCAAGACCAGCCTGAGCAACAGTGAAACTCCATCTCTACCAAAAATAGAAAAATTAGCTGAGCTATGGTGGAGCATGCTTGTAGTCTCAGCTATGCAGCGATATGGAAGAAAGTGGAGTGAAGTATCTGAAGAATGGAAAAACAAACATCACATATACTCTGTAATAAATCGGAACTAGCTCATTGGCACATTAGTTCAAAGAGGGAAGTAAAAGTCATTGGAAATCAAGTGGGAGGGGGTTGGGGAAGATGGGAAGGACAAAAGCCTACCTGATGGATAATCAGATACAAAAAGTATTCTCACCTAGGAAAAACTTGTTTTTTCATTTTTTGCCAATAGTAAAAAATCAGAATGGGGGTTTCATCATTAGTGCTTCAAAGAGATTAGAATCAGAATCAAAGCTTTGGTAAAAAATTTATGACCACATAAAAATAGCATTACTATATTGAACCTCATTCTAAAATCTGATTGAGGCTTGAACATATACTGGAAGCAAAAACTAGGTAGTTGTAACATAATTGAAATTATGATTTTATTCAAAACGAATGTTGTTTAAAATATCTTTTGAATGTTTTAATCCCATGGAAATGTTTAGAATAAGATACTGATGTGTGTATTTTGAACCTGCAGTTAATTACATTTATGTAGTGTTATGATCTGCATGTGTTTCTTCCAGAAAGAAATGCAATTCCTGTGGAACACTGAGGCATTGCCTTTGTCAGTCGAGTCTAAGATTAGTTAGCTATATGCTCACATGAAAAAGAGCAAAAACCATTAGATTGCCGAAACAGCTAGATTTTTGTTAGTCTTTAACTTTTGTAGATGATCAGTACTTGTATGTATGTGGTCATAATTTTACACTAATTTGATGAATTGATTAACTTGTTTTGTGCTGTGATTTTGTTCACTCAACATCATTCTGGAAGCAAAGCCATCAAAAATGATCATAGTATAATAGTTTTCTTTGCCTACAGGTTTGCCTCTTTCAATTATAATGATCATTGCTGTTTTTTGTTGTATAAATGTTTTGTAATATTTTTATATTACATATATAAAACTATAAATACCTTAAAATTAATTTAAAATAGCCTGCCAGTTGATAAAATTTTATGAAATAATAATCACCAATGTTTGTTTGGCATTGTGAACAAATTTCTTATATTTTGCATTTTCACCTGTTTTTTTTTTCTTTTGATATTTGATAGCTGCCACTAAAGAGTATTTCCACTTATACTCATGACTTATGTAAGTTTCGTAACTTAGATAAAAAAATAAAATAGTCAGCAAAATATTCTAGTGCCATGCAGTTATAACCTAATGTTTTTGCAAGTTAATTTCTAAAATTCAAATACTAATGCAAATTATTTATATTGTAAAAGTCTATGAAAAATGCTATCATGTCATATAATTTAGAATTTCTTTCTTGCACACATAAAATATAGTAGAAAACCCATATTCCTATGACGTTCCAAGAAAGAATTTGTCCATTTTAGCAACTTACATGATAAGTATGATATAAATTGCTAACTTTTGCAGACATGTGCACAGTTGGCTAACATGCTGGTGTTCATTTTAAGTCCAGAACTAATGGGCAGCTTAGAGTTGTCAGATATTATATCACCCTATCTCTCCAAATGCTGTAGTCTTTTGTATGCTAAGTTAATGTTATCTCTATTTTAAACAGATGGCCGAGTAAAAATTTGGGTTTATGGCGTTTCAGGTGGCGGTTTTCTTATCATGATTTTCCTAGTATTTACTTCCTACCTTGTTTGGTAAGTACTAATTACAACTACAGTACTAACTACGTTTCTATTCCATATTATTATGGGTAGCATGGTATACTAAGAGAAAATATATTTCAGGATCATTGATTATTATACAAAGACCTGTAAAGCCACAAATGATCTCCAATTGTAGAATAACTGAATGGTTGAAATAAGGCATCATTATCTGTATTGTTCCTATTTGAAATGACATTTTATAAATTTTGGTTTTGAATGATAATATCAGACATTTAAAAAGACAAATCATTAATTAGGACTTTTGCATTTTAGTATTTTGATTAAGTCAATAATTTTTAGCCTTAACATCTCCCACTTCTGGAGATTCTGATTTAATTAGTTTTGAATATGGCCAAGTCATCTGGGTGTTTAAAAGTTCCCCCAAGGTAGGCCAGGCTTGGTGGCTTATGCATGTAATCCTAGCATTCTAGGAGACTAAGGCAGGTAGATCTCTTGAGCTCAGGAGTTCAAGACCAGCCTGGGAGAGAGTGAGACCCCATTCTCATTATTTTATTTTCCACAAATAGAAAAATTGGCCTGATGTAGTGGCACATGCCTGTAGTCACAGTTACTCCTGTAGTCGGACGATACTCAGGAGCTGAGGCAACAAGATCACTTGATCCCAAGAGTTTGAGATTGCTATAAGCTATGATGATACCATTGCACTCTACCCAGGGTGACAGAGTAAGACACTGTCTCAAAAAAAAAACCTCCCCAGGTAATTACAATCTGTAGCCAAGGCTGAGAATATTCTACTTTTTAAATTTTGTTCTGAAATTTCAACCAATTAGATTAAACTGACCAATTTGCTCAATCAATGTGTTAGTTCCTTTTATTTTAAGATTAATTTTTTTGGATTAACATAAGGGTACCTATGATTAAGCTACACTGTTTGCATTTGTAAAGTCTGAGTTGAGGTTGAGTCCTTCACCCAGGAAATGTGCCCTACACTCCTACATTGTACCCAATACCTATATTGGGTACAGCTTACCAAATCCCCTTCCCTTCTCCCCCTTTCTTGAATTTAATTGTGTTTTTCTCTCGTATGGGCCTGTAGTTGCTAGTTGTAGTTGTATCTCCTATTTTCAAATTAGTATTGAATACATGGGATACTTGCTTTTCCGTTCTTGAGATACTTTACTAAGGAGTTTCTTCAACTCCATCCAGGTAGATACAAACCATCTAAAGTCTCCATCTTTTTATGGATGAATGATATTCCATGGTGTATTGTTAGTGTGTTTTAAATAGCATAGCCAGGTGTTTATCTACTTTGTAGCTGTGAGAGAAAATTTAACTGAGTGTCAATTCTAGGCCCCGTTTTTGTAAACGATTAGCTTCTGTAAATTTATTATTCTCAAAAACAATATTTAATGTATAGAATATATTTTAGTTTATGAGATGCTTTTGAAACCAGACAGAAGTAAATACAATTGACCCTTGAATAATGTGGGGATCATGGCACTGACTCCTCATGTAGTTGAAAATCCATATATAACTTTTGATTCTCTAAAACCATAGTCATCCATTTGTGTGTTTTCTGTATTATCTGCTGTATTCTTAAAATAAACTAGAGAAAAGAAAATGTTATTAAGAAAAGCACAAGGAATAGAAAATATATTTACTATATTAAATGGAAGCGGATCATTGTATAGGTCTTTATCCTAGTCATCTTCACATTGTGTAGTCTGGGAGGAGGAGGAGGAGAAGGAGAAGGATTCAGTTTGCTGTCTCAGGGGTGGCAGAGGCAGAAGAAAATCCAAGTATGAATAGACCCATGAGTTCAAACCCATGTTGTTCAAAACTCACCTCTACATTTGAATGTTTTCAAGTGTACTAAGAATATTTTAATAGCTACTGAAGCAGAAGTTTCAAATAATTTTTTCTATTTTCATGAGATCAAAGTGTTATTTCACTTTTTTCTCCAAATCGAGGTATTTATATTCATCTGTCTCATAGACCATTTCCTTGAGACTTTTTACACAAGTTTTACTCTTGATTCAAATCTTCCCTTTGTATATTTAGCCTCAAATTCTGTTTCCAAGGCGACATGTGTTTTTAAATCTTTCCTCTTGGTCTGTGAAAGTTAGTAAAGAAAATAAGATGACCTTAATTCTTTCTGCCACTTACAGTGATAGAAATTGAATCCCTGGAAATTAGATTTATATCCCACTAACATTTCCATAGTATTGTAGTGAGAAGTTACATCTTCAGTTAGTTATTCACCCTACAATCCATGATCTGCCTAATTTTTACATTTGAATTCGTAAGTTTAGCAAGTATTGCCTCAATCCTCTCTTAAAGAACAAATGTGATGTTGAAAGCTATGTCTGAGGTTCCAAGTAATAGAAAGCATTCACCACCAGGAAAGATTTAAAAGGGGAGTAAACATCCTTTATCTGTTGATAAAATATCAACAGATCATGTGAAGGTTCGGCAGATAGAAAAGTGCCTGAAAGTATTCAATGGGCCAACACAGTACAAGGTGATCATATAGTCAATTGGTCTGTAAAAGCCTGGATAAATAGTACCTGTTAATAGGTGCATCCCCAAACCAAATTCTATGGTTCCCTCTGATCTCAAATAGCTAAAAGACTAAAAATTAGCATGTATAACACATAAATTTTGCTGTTTTACTTTTTTTCATTCCCTCTGATGTAAAAATGTATAAACCTTAATCCGTTACTCCAACAACAAATATTTACTAAGGCCCTTTTTTGTATGACTGTAGATTCCGGGGATTAGTTAGGTACAACATTTAACTCTGGTAACAAACAATTATCTAGAAAATTTTTAAAATTTAAAGCAATGGAATTTTCCCTTGTTTTTCAGTGGTTAAATTACATAAATATTTATGCACATTATTTCTCCTATCTATTCTTTTCACCCCTGATGCCTGTCCTCAGTAATCTCCCTTTGGTAGTAGCACAATACCTTCACATTTGAACTTGTTACACCTGATCCCTTCTGTGGGCTACATACAGCTAGATAATCTTTGTGAAACTTAGTTCTGGGTGATCAACCCTTCTCCTACAAATATATGAGCAGTGGCTTCCCACAGAGAGCAAAACTAAAGTCTGTTCTGGCTGCCTGGCCAGTCAACTAACGTTTTCCACAATGGGAGCCCAGACCATGCTTTCAACTTCCTCTTCTACTCAGTCCCATCCCCTGGACAGTCTGGTGAGTTGAATAAGCCTAGATATATTTATGTCTTCATTTTCTCATTGAGGAAAATAAGAAAAAAACAAAAAAGAAAAAGAAATTGAATTTTTTAATAAACATAGATAAAATAGTAAAATTTCTACTCTAATATTTAATCAATGTGTTTAACTATATAGCCCATCATTATTCTTATTTTATGTATAATACAATAGTTCATTTTAAAATACTCATTTTCTCTACTTTCATGTTCACAACACAGTTTTATTTAATATCAGCATCTATCTTTCAAGTCGGTCACTTTGTCACTGTGTCAGTCTTCCTTTCCATAGTCCACTTCAGTTGCAGGTTTACCTCATTCATTCCCATCCAAGTCCTTTGAGATGAAGCACTTCTTTGAATCTATTTATGTTCCTATTTCAGAGGTTTCATCCTAATACCCAAGTACCTATCCACATGTATTAGGAAAAATGGCCCTTTTTTTTTTAATGTCCTGTGTGTTTATTATGATCTCCATTTAAAAAAAAAAAAAATTTTGTACAACAAAGGTACCCACTCATGAAAGGTTTTGTAGGGGTTGAATATAAGGATACAACCTCTTCCTTGTGGATAATTTGGGGGTCAGAGTAACCTTGTATTATAGTACTTTGGGTTCATTCCTTTTAATTTCTCAAGGAACCTCCTGTGTTCACTCCTTATCTTCCGTTCATCTAGAATGAACTTTTCATTGCTAGTTGTTGGTACTCTACCAGTTGCTCCAAGTCAAACTCAAGGTGTAACATTTTCTTTGCCAAACAGTCAGAAATAACTTGCTAATGTCTTCTTTCCTGTGATTGTAGAAATTCCAACTCCACCCTGGTGTTGTAGTTATTTGTATAAATATCTTTGTCCTCTACCAATCCCCAAGGATTTTGAGAGGGGAGAGATAATTACTATGCTGTACTTATTTTTAGAGCACAAAGTTGATAAATATTTTTTAAACAAATGAACAAGTGGATTATTGAAGGAGTAATAAAAACTAATTTATTGCCCATGATTTTTAGAAAAACATTCTAAGAAAAAAATCTAATATTTATATGTCACACATAAAGTACTTTATATAGATTGTCTTTTTCAATCCTCATAATAAGCTAACAAGATGTTACTATTATCACTCCCATTTAAAGAATGAGTAACTTATCCTCAGAAAAATTAATAGTTTTTTTTTTTTGTAGAATCAACTGCAGACTTGCCTGTCCCCAGAGCAAATGCTCTTTCTGCTGGTCTTTGAGTTTCCATATTTTCTTTCTCATTAGTATCCTAAGAGCTATTTAGACTCAATGTAATGTCTACCATGTTCACATTTCTTAGAGGCTCCTTATTTCACAAGGAAACTATAGACCTGGGAACAGACCTATATGAGCTGCCTCAAAAAATCTCACAACATCTAATTCTATTTAATAGCTTGCAGGAAAGTCAGGGGATAACAACTTAGGAGATTTTATATTTTCCCTCAAAATAAAAAGCTTAGGACAAGAAAAGTGCTATGATATGTCAGGTCTTGGGTGTATATATTAGGTGAAAGTAATTTATAATAAAACTTGAAAATGCTTTTCAGAAAATACCAAAAATAGCCCTCTTAAATATGACTTCTTTCAGATGCATTCCTTTTGACATCTTCCATTAGAGTATTGAGTTTTAGAAGTATTACCAATACCCCCACTCCTCTGAAAATAAATATCCGTGAGGCAATTTAGTGGGGATGACACTGGGTAAGCTTGTAGGTAACCTAGGTGTAGTGCTTGGAAGTTACTCTAGATTACAATGTCGGTTCTGTCTTGCCCAGCACAATTTCGTAATGGACTCTCGTTATTCTTAGGTTTGAGAGTGGTACTCCCACTTTCAGAGGCTTGCCTCTCACAAGCAACTGCCAAAACAAAAATGGTTTGTTATTTTCACCAAACTGTTGAATCTCTACTAGGCTAGGGATGAATCTGTGCTTTGAATTCAAGAACACTGAGAAGTACCAACAGCTTGCTTTTTGGCCCACAATTAGCTCACTTTTCTGTCTTAGTACAGGTTGTTTATCCTTTGCTAAAATGCAATGACCCTAAAAAAGGTCACTTTGAAATGTGTCAGTCAATGATCTCTTACAGGCCGAACTGCAAAACGGTTTTATTCTTTGTGCCAACTCTAACAGCAGCGCTGCTGTCAGGAATGCTCCATTAGGAAGAGTAATGAGGCTATACCTTGGCTCAACAGAAGTGAATCTTGTGGTGGATTAGAGGTGTCCACGTGGGCACAGAATGACTAGTGGTAGTGGTGGCCTATGTACCAAGCATTTATGGGTCCTGATTTAGTGAGTGAGGAAAGCGTTCAGATCAGAATAGAAGGGGAAAAATGAGAAAGAATGGATACAGGTAAGGGAGAAAGGAGAGGGGCCTGGAGGCTCTAAAAACAAGCCTTCTGGGTGCTGGCCTTGCTCAGGACAGTCCTGCCCCTCAGCTCTGCCTCCTGGGATTCTTTTTAACTGGCAGGGAGCTTTGTAAAGCTACAGCTATCCAGCAAGGTATGATCATATCCAGTGACATTTGTGAGGCTGTCAACCATAAAACATCTCAGATCTCACACATTCAAAGTTTGATTTTAGTATCTGCCAATTGAGAGATTGCACGACATGAAGTGATGCATAATAAGTGAGATTGTATCACTGTGACCCCCCAACACACTTCAGGGCCCAGAAAGACCATGGCCTAACCACGAGGAGTCCTCTCTTCTTTCCAGAGGTGAACACAATGTCCATAACTCCATACATGGAAACTGGTATGAACATATCTGTATGTATTCTGAACAGAATTTTCCAAGCCCAGGTCACAAAGGCTGATTGAGTTTATTTGTCTCCCAGGTGATACTATTGTATCTTTATTTAGATCCAGCCATCTCTGGCTTCTCTCCTGACTCCCACTTCTCAACTCCCCAGTCTTCAGTACTCTCTCATTCCTCTTTACCTGCTAGCTTTCAGCAAGTGCCTGTTAAAGACAGATAGCCAAAAACTCTCATTTGTAAGCCCCTGAATTTCTTCCCTCCTCTTCTTCTCTGCTCCTCTCCTATACTAAAGCCAGGAGAGGTCAGAAGGGGAACACCACCACTGTCACTTCAGATAAATTTCCTTGTACTCGTTTTGTCATCAGGACAGCATCACTACCACCATCACCACCACCACCACCACGGTGGTTACACAAGCTGTCACTTTCAAGTCCCAGTCTTTTATTTGTGTGATGAACACGCTCAGGACCCCAGGTAGAGCCTGAGCCCACCAGTATAATCAGAGCCAATGTAAGATACTTATAGGTTAATATAGACAACGTTAAATTGGATGTTATTCAGATAATTATGCAGTGCCCTTTGGAAATTAGAAGGGGCCTAGAAAGCAGGAAATTGAAGGCTGAGACTCCCTCGCAGAGGATTCTAAATCATTGCTTTGCCTCTCCCTTGCTTCTGTGGTTGGAAAGTGTTTGCCTGCATTCATGCTTAGACCTCAGCAAATCCTCAGTGAGCACCTGTCTCATTTCAGGTGCCTCCCGGAGGACGGGAACAAGAGGATCCTTTTACTGGTTTTAAAAATCATTTTTATTTTATCTCTGTGGCTTCTGTGATTTGCTTCAAACATCAAACCAAAAAAAAATTATCTCTTTATAAACATTTGATCAATTTTTTAATTACAGAATTTCACGTACTATAAAAGTCACCAATTTAGCCATTACGCCAAAGAAGCCAGACACAAAACATATGTGGTGTGATTCCATTTACATGAGATGTCCAGAAGAGGTAAATCTACAGAGGCAGGAAGGTGATTCCTTCAGGGGCTGAGAGGAGCAGGGAATAGGGAGTGACTGCTTGGTGGGTCCAGAGTTTTGGTTCATCCTTTTGGGGTGATGAAAATATTCTGGAGCTAAATATGTCTACAGGTATACAGCATTGTGACTATACCAAATATTGCTGAATTGTACATTTTAAAATGTGCTTAAATTCACTCAGAATATAAAAAAATTATTCATATGTAGACCAAAAAGTCATTTCTACCAATTGTCAAATAAATGGCATATATATACATATGTATGCATATACATATACATATATATATGTATATATATACAGAAAGAGAGAGAGAGAAGTTAAAAAGCTTGGGTTTGTGTGTCAGATGTCCTTAGAAGCCAGGCTCTGCCACTCCCTTAGCAAACTGTGGGAAGTTACATTAACAACCTCTCTAATCCTTCTCTGTATACTGGCAATAATCCTAATGCCTCTCTGTAAGGATTGTTCTACAGATTTTCAAAGATTTTATGTAAAATGCTCAGAACATATCTTGGCACTTAGTGTCCATCCAAGAAGCCATAGACTCTGCTATAAAATAAAATCTTATTTAGAGACGGGGAGAGAGATAGCTCCCCACTGGTGAGAACAACCCCAAACAGAGCTGGGCTCTGGAGTCACAGTAGGAGAAAGGCCCTGTGGACAGAAGGGCACATATGGTGAGGTAAGGGGAGTTGCGTGGTAGAAGTCAAATTATATGTATTTATAGCTACTAAGAAATAAGAAATGTAATGTGGGGTGTTTTGCACCCAATCTGGGGCATTCCTGTGTGATTTGGGAATGCTATTCAACTTCAGCTGTTTCTCCATGAGGCAGAAAAGCAGCCCTCTCTGACCTGGAAAAGTTGTGGACCTCAAGTAAAGCAGAGACCAAGTGAGAAAGGCTTTGCTCAAAGTAGAATCAGCGAAATTTTCCTGACAAGACTCTGTCTGGCAACTTGGCAGCTGAATGTTAGGTTTCAGGCCCGAACAGAAGTATGTTTACTTCAAAACCAGAGCAGGGTAAGGCCCAGCTGCTCCAGCTGCTGACAATATTAAGCATCTGTGATGTTGGATGTAGCTCCAACATAAATTAGTGAGCAGTGGATGTCCATGTTGCTGTACATAAGCAAGAAACTAAAGGAAAATTAGCTCTTCTCCCAAGTTCCCTGATTTCGCTAAACCATTTTGAAAATTTTTAAAAATGATACCTTCTCCTTAAAAAGAATTAGTGTATATTCTTCAAAAAAAGCAACCCACACATCCAGAGAAATGAACCTTTTGTCATTTTACCACTTGAATTTATATACGTCAAAATTCTCTATGGCAGATGAAACACAGTGCTGTGAAATTTCTTTATCTGAGGAATTCTTTTCCCTTTGCAGCAAGAAGCCAAAACCACATCAAAGCACACCTCCCCAACAGAAGCCTCTGACCTTAGCCTACGATGGAGACTTAGACATGTAACCTGGAAAGGAAATCCAAATGTAGACATCAACTGCCTTAACCGCTTTCTCTTTTGTAGCTCTCAGACTTCTCAGTTTTTTGAGGAATCTCATGATGTGATATATTGGGCAGAATACAAATATTGCAAAAGTAATGTTGCCTCAACTTCATTTGAACATGGAGTCAAGGATTATTAGGTCTGCCATCTTGTTTTGAAGTTGTTTGTGGGTGTGAGTGTTTTATTTTTTGGTTTTCCCAAGGGATCTGAAAACCCCTTCTCTTCCTGTTTGGAACTGGGAGGAAGAAAACATGAGAGAATTCCTACAGACTTGAGTAAACTTGATCTTCAGCAGCATAGTGACAATCCAGAAGAAAGTCCAATCAAGGCATTGACTGTAAAGGACGGGTCTGACACTGCATCGTTATGCACTATATTAGTGCAAAGTTTTATTCTTCCCATACTTCAACACTGAGTTTTCTAGATTTTACATTGGTTCAAAGACTTTCAAATTGGATTGCCTATTTTCATGAACACAGAGAGAATGGGTTACCATTTCAGAAATTCTCTGAGTTTTTACCTTTAAATATTGTATTTTGCTTTATAGCCAGGGGATAATGGCACTTCATGGGCTGCACCTACTGAAAATAATAGAGTGTGTGTAATTGCTGGACTAGATGAAAGCTAGATGGATTCTGAGTGAAATGTGTCCTGAGTGTTAGGGTGTACAAATGAAATTGGTGGTTATATTGGAGAATGAGGTAAATTATTTGATTACAAAAACTGTATTTTAACAAAAATTTAGCCACATAGATAAAACATTAACCACACACAGTTGTTATTCAGTTTAATGACAGCAAACTCTACTTTTGTAATTTCAATTTTCTTACCTGAATATTTATAAATTCTTTTTTTGAATTTAATTATCTGACCTCATTGAATGCACATCTCGAACACCAATCCTGTTTGTAGCAAGTTTTGCTTTTATAAGGTTTCAATAATATCTAAAACAACACATTAAAAACCTGAGACCATTTTATGAAGAAAATTGTTTGTAATCATAGAGGTTGAAAGTAAAAAGGTGCCATCTTGTGGTATTGACTTGTATTTATAACAAATAAAGTGCTCAAGAGACTGCACTATTGGCTGGCTTAGATTTATTCACTTCTGGAATGCCCTTGCTTTGACAAAAACAGTATTAATAGCAGTTTTACAGTGTTGTTGTTTTAGAGGTTGACAGCTGAAATCGATGACAGAGAAAAGAATCCCTGCCCTTCAACACCATCAGGTGTACTATGAACTAGGTCCAATCATGAAGACTTGGAGTAGCTTTTAGGGCAGCAGTTCTCAACCTGTGGGTCACGCCCCCTTTGGAGGTCTCCTGCAAATCAGATATTTACATTACGATTCATATCAGTAGCAAAATCACAGTGAAGTAGCAAAAAATAATTTTATGGTTGGGGGTCACCATAACATGAGGAACTGAATTAAAGGGTCACAGCATTAGAAAGGTTGAAAGCAATGTTTTAGGGAATATTTAGAGCTCAAATAATAGTAGAACAAACCACTATAAGAATACAAACACTGATACATAAATGCACTGAGAGAATTAAGAAAATTGCAATGTTAGAAATGTGAAACAAGGAGCAGAGGAAGTCATTCATGCTCTGACTTTTGTTAACCATTTAGCGTCTAAGCCCTCCAACTAACTGATTTCATCCAATGATATCATGTTTTTAAAAGAAAAAAGGTAATGGAAGAGGGCAGCTTATTTCAACAGTATGGTTGAGGACACAGTTCCCAGAGTTGTGCTTTAATCAGTTCACTTAGTGAATTATCACTTCTCAGTAGTTGAGAAGAGGCTGCTTTGGAGTTCAAACCTTGGCTATGCCCTTTACTACCTGTGTGACTTTGGACCAAGAATATGCCTCAGTTATTTGACCCACAGAATGAAGATAACATTAAAATAATGAAGTAACATTATTTTCCTCTAAAGATAGACATTAATAAATGTAAAATGCTTAATATTCATCACTTATCAAAAGTGCAATGAATATTATCTACAATTAGTATTCTATAGTACAGAGTTGGGACTCTTAGGTCATTCAAGCTTTTCATTCATTACAGATTCAACAATTATCTATATATTGAATTTGCATTAATATATTAGATTTTCATTATTCATGGCTAGAGTAAAATTATTTCTCTAATAATACAAATATTTTTATTTCAGTTACATGTATTGTTAAAATATCATAATTCAAACCAATTTTATTTATTCATTTGAACCATGGCAATTTATTAAACGTCTACATGGGTTAAGCATAGTGCTCAGAGATACACTGTTGAATCAATGAAACATGATCCTTTCTGAATTTTAGTTTACTTGAAAATTATGCCACATAGACCCCAAAATTTGAAAATGTTAACCCTACAGAAGGAAATCAGGTAAAGAAATATAACTAAACAAAAAAAATTCCATAATCTGGTAGATGCCAAAAGCTTTCTCTTAGGAGAGCATCTTGCACCCATAAGAAAAACAGTTTTAACGTGTAGTTATGTGCAGAGACTAAGGGTACGAAGTCAGATGAAGTGCTGTGGCACTGCTACTAACTGGTCATTGATCTTAACAAGTCATCTAAGCCACCTTTCATACTGCACAGGATAGAAAACTGACTCAAAAACACCAACTACTTTGCCCCAGGAATGTATGGAATAGAAGTCCCAGATAACTAGCTTGCACAATTTTTCAGCTTGACATTCAGTGGGCTTTTGAATTTTTGAATTAATTGCAGTCATTTAAATTGAGAGGTTTCACAGAAAAATTTGAAACCTTAGATCTGGTAAAAGCAGTATACAACATACAATCATGGCAACTTAGATCTGGTAACAAATGCCTCAATCTTTCATGGTAATAATTTTCTGGAACTAAATGTTGGCTTCACTCTGTAGAAATGACATTCACTCTCATTGATTTTATCAATATATACAAGAGTATCTACTTAATTCATTTAACAAGTATTTATTGAATATCTAATATACTATACATTCAGATACTACTTTAGATGCTGAGTTGTGTGCTGGAAATATAAAAAGCCTTTTCAAGTCTTTTCTCAAATCCAACTTCTCAATGAAGCATTCCCCAAAGATGATTTCATACTATAATCCAAGAGTCTATAAATTATAGCTCCTGGCCAGATCAGGCTAGCTGCCCATTTTTGTAAATAAAGTTTTATTGCAGCTCAGCCACAACAGTTCATTAATGTATGGTCTATGGCTACCTTTGCAGGATTGAGTAGTTGCAAAGAGACCATAGGACCTGCAAAGGCTACAATATTACCTGGCCCTCTACGGAAAAGAATTACCACATTCCTGCTGGTACTCACAATCTCCTTTAACCTCTTAATTTCTTCTTTTCCATAGCCCAAGCCCCACTAACATTCTATTTACTACACAAATTTATTTTATAGTTTGTCGATTTTCTCAGAATTTTTAGATGTTAAAACCATGAGGGCAAGGATCTCAATTTTGCTCACATATGTATCCCAAATGTTTGAAATATGGTAGGTACTCATGAACACTTGTGGAAGTGATTGAATGAGACTACAGAAATAAGCAATATATAGCATGCAATCAAAGAAGCCGTACTGAGCAATTTATACTTCTAGGGCTTAATCTAAATGTTACAGGTAGCCACAGGAGTGTTGTAAACAGTGGAGTGATGGGATCTAAGAGGCCATGATGGTCTCAAGTCTTCTTATACTTCATACCCTGAGTTGGCCAGGTCCATTCATCTGTGTCAGGGTTTTGCTACAGATCTTATTCTAGCAAATACTCCCATGAGTGAGACATTATTGTGGTAATTGAGCCTCAAAAGACCAGTTTTCAAATACTCCACCTCAGAAGGTTCCTTTGTGAGCAGAGGTCCCAGAGGTTGCTGTGAGCTGGGATGCTATAGCACTCTACCCAGGGTGACATAGTGAGACTCTGTCTCCAAACAAAAAAGTTTATATATGATCATGGTACTAGGGTCCTGTTATTTTTTTTTTTAAGAGGGCTTATCTTTTTAAAAGTGATGCATTTTGAAGTATTTATGGATGAAAGATCTGCATAGTTCTCCAATAACAACAGTAAACAGGAAGCTCAGTGATTTGGGGACAGAAAAATCTACTGGGAATTTTGCAAGCTTTATGCATTTATGTTAAAATGCTTATAAGTTTTCTTCTGCAAAGTTTATATAAAGATGTTAGTGTAATCAAAGTACAATAAAACTCAGCTGAACAATTAATATCCCGAGTGCACAGGAGAGCCACAGGTGGTTTACAGGGGAGCTAAAATATTGATTTTTCTCCACTTTGAGGGTGATCAAAGCCAGTCTGCCTCTCAATTAGTCATGGCCCCATCCATTTAGCATGGGATTTTGTAGAATTATTATCATTTTTTATACATTCCATGAGATTAAGATGTTCTGCAATGGGCAATAATCATAATCTGTTAATGATATTTGTTGGTCCAAAGAAAAGAAAAATCATTAAATTTGTAGCTACTTCTAAAATTATGAGGCTAATTAGAGCAAACTGAAAAAGTTTCCTGAGAATATTCTTATTTTAATGAATTTGTGAACTAGGGATAAAGCATATATAAACAGTAAGGGGACAGTGATATAGATGGATGCACAAAGGAAGGCTTGACATGTTGCATCTGGGCGATTAATGAAGGGCTTAGGAAGAAATTGGAATCTTGGCTACACATTAGAGAGTGAAGACATTTTGAAACAGGTAGAGAGAAAAATAATTGGTAATTGGCTAGACATTGCTACCCCAAATATTCAAGAGAATTTTCACATTCCTTCTTGTGAAAACCAGGATGAGAATAATTTATACATTGTGAGATAGAGTCAAAGATGAGACACCAAACTGAAGTGTATCTATTTCTTTATCAAATAGCATG
This sequence comes from Nycticebus coucang, assembly GCF_027406575.1. NCBI lineage: Eukaryota > Metazoa > Chordata > Mammalia > Primates > Lorisidae > Nycticebus > Nycticebus coucang. The sequence continues at coordinate 30,411,152 of NC_069786.1, forward strand.
ACATGGTTTCTTATTTGTACCTCACAATGACTGGGCTTCTCAGAACCAAATTGTTAGGAGTCTCCCTGAAATAGTTTTACCCCGTGTCTACCATGGAGCCGCCTCATCAATCTGATTCCAGAAAGAGAAGTTTAGAGAGCAGTACGTGCTACTCAGCTACCTAAGAAGAGCCTGCCTCAGTTGATTGGTAGGTAGAGGCTGGGGAGTATTTGGCCAGAGTGTAGGAATCACACATTTACACAAATGACCTAGAATCACTTACTTTTCTTGATTATCCTCAAAGAAAAAGCAACAGATTCAAACTGTTCAACAGTGTCAAACAACACAATTGTGTCATTCAGAGACACCCAAACTTCCTTGATTCACAGGACTCTTCGTGTCCCATAATTTTTCCATGACACTCAATAAGCCAAAAGCAATACAACTCAATAACATTGAAAACATGTTAATACAACTTGAAAACAATGTAATAAGTCATGTCTTAAGAATTTAGTAGCTTTGGACACATAAGTTAAAAGAAAAAATAACATTTTGATTTTTATTCCTAAATAAACATAGTAACCAAATCACTAGGAGTCTTAGTAGATTTGCAGTCCTGGAACTTCTCAACTCTTGGAACCGGACCAGATGCTGCACCCTTACTTCCAATTTCATATTGATTTTTGTGCACTATTCATTTTTGTCATGGCAATCAAATGAAAACTCAGCTTCACAAAGATGTGATATCAAAAGAAATGTAGTGTAATTTAATGTTGAAAGATGAACTACCTCAAACTAGAAGTTTGTACCATATCTGATAAATTCTGTGTTTTGTTGTTGTTTTCCTTATAAAAATTAAATCTGGGGGATGTAATCCCAAAGACACAATTGATACACAGCCAATCACAGTTTGTGTTTCAAAATGCCATTAGTACATCGGGGTTTTAGATATCAATGTCAATTTTCCATGGGATTGTTTTTCATTTCAGTGATAAAAACCTGCTTGAGCCTCTTTTTTGCATTGTTATTCCTCTGGTTCCTGAAACCATATTTTCAATTTATTCCTCAAATCTCCAAATATCTCTCTATTGACCACCATTGATTTCTATATATTTAAAAGCACAAAGAGGGAAGTCAAGGGGTTTTTAGTGTGTGACCACTCAACCTTAGTAAATATATTTTGTGAATATATGATTTTTATGGGTAATTTTTTTTCAAGTGAAAGAAGAAAAATGCTCCCTCTAAATTTTCTATTACCAGACCCTTTGCCAAACACTTCTCATTAACACCTTTTTAACATATCCATACTGATACATGACAAAAAAGTAACAATGGATCGATCGTGTAGTTGGAGCAGCGAATAGAACAAAGCAACAAGTTACAGAGAAATTGAAGGCATGAAGAAAGAAGAGAAACATTTAGTTACTGATTATTACATCGTAAGTTGAAACCAAAGCCACTGTGATAAAAAGCAATTTATAAAAATTTTTTGACAGCCATACAACTTCTGAGATTAGACACTGTGTATGTATTTGTATATGGACAAGTGTATGTGTGTTGTTATACTTGTATGCATTTTCTCAGGGGAACTAAATTCAAGAGTCACAGAGAAGATCTAAGACCACTCAAGAGTTAATAAGTTCCAGCTCACTATATTGTAAGAAACAAATGTTTATCTTTATTTTACAAATGAAGTCAGGCACCTTGCAAGGTGATATGATTAGTAAATTGTACCAACTAGAATAAGCCTGAAACTGCTGAGGGGTTTAATCCCTCAACCAACAGGCCTTGAGGGATTTCTGTGAACTGCAATCTCATAGCCTAACCAAGGTGAAGGATGGCTACACAACACTTTCCAAACTAAGAAATCACAATTTGTTCATAATGTCAGGTGTAGACATGCCCCTTGAAGGGCCATTGCAGAATCCTGAGAATTATTGTTCCCATTCTTTTATTTTGACAGAATAATAGAGTGTTTCCTCTTAATAGCTCCATACTGTATCATCTTCCCTGGGACAGGACAACCTGTGGAGACAATGAGACTGATCACCTTCGGGGAATGGAGAAGATATTCAGGCTGCTTGCAGTGTCAATGGGAGAGAGAACAGAGGAGTAAACTTCTGGAACGCATTAGAAAACTAGGGAAGAGCTTCAAGCCCTTCTCTTTGTGTACTCGACACAGTGGATAAGAAATATAACATTCAAGGTCCTCATGGAGGCTTTAAGCACTTTGCCCAGAACCAGGGAGCTCCATCCACATTCTGTATGGCCACGCTCAGTTTTTCTGATGTGACTGCTTCCAGCTGGAGTTGTGAGATGCTGAAGCCCTGATGGTCTTCATAGGTTTTTGATAATTTGAAATAAATGTCTTGAACTCTTTATTTTTAAGAGAAATTTATTATATTTTATATTTTAAATGAAGAATAACATAGAATGTCTTATACTGGCAATAGAGTACCAAAAAAACAGAGATATAAAGAAAAAAATTAGGTCCTATAAATTTATTTTTGACTCAAAAACTGTATTCTGTTGAGTCCATTCTTTAAACCAAGGATGACCTTATAAGATTTTAAATTTGTCAGTTTTCATCTGCACTGTGTCTTTCAAATATTGTGACAATATGCCAGCAGCATCTTGTCTTGTCCTAAGACTGTGAAAGAAGAAAAAATGTTTTTAAATGTCAAATAGTAACCCAAATTTCTTAACTTTCCAGATTTCCCTTAAACACCAATCTATTTTATCAATTCATAGAAACTCTAAATATATACACGGCAATATTTGTTGTGTTTTCTTCACTACCCACTGGTTAATCTGACAGTAGACTTTACATATTAGTACCAATTCACTTAGTTCATCTCTCAAAGACAATGAGTAAATTTCTAATTAAAGCTTAACATTTTAATAATTGTACCTAAATAAAACTCAAAAAAAAGAAGGTCAACACTAGTCTTATTTAATGATAGAAAATATTTCCATGAATTCCTAAGGACAGACTTCTCAGTTTGAGAAAATTGGTAAATATGGACTTCTGTTCAGACAAGTTTAAGTAAAAATTTCATTGCTTATAATTCACAGAAATCCAAGGAGAGGTATGCAGAATGAAGATACATAGTTCTGGATTTATTTGACTTCAACTCAAATGCAGAGTTGATTTTCCTTCCTGGCAGTTTTCGGAAATGTACATTATGGCTTTGTTTAGTTAAACTAGTTATGACACTTGTGCCTCTGAAATGCTAATATACCCTGCACCCAGGCTCCGAGGGTGTTGATTTTGCTTCTTTAATGGAACAAATTTCAATCCATTTTTGCAGAATAGTAAGAGGAGTAGATATTTATGTAGTGTCTATGTTAATTAAAGCACACTGTTATCTAGGCGCTAAGTCAGAAATACATATTGTGGCTATTTTAAGGGAAGCACTTACATGAAATATAATGACAATAGGATACCAGAATACTAGAGGCTGTAAAGTGACCTGTTATAATAACATACTTAACATACTTAAAAATAAAAGAAAATCATGCTCTAGAAATAAATTTGGGTGCCTTAATGTAACTAAAATGTGGCTGACAAATTTGGGTGCCTTAATGTAACTAAAACGTGGATTCTATTAAATGTTGTACCATGCTGATGTTCACCAAACAGTACAATTACTTCACCTGGTTGGGGACTCTCATAGTAGTACTCAGCCCACGGTTGATAGGTTTATATTATCATAAAGGATTAGTTTTTCTGCATGATCTGAGAACTACTTTCAAATTCTATCACCATTCTGCCCACTAGCAAACCATGGGCTCACAGATCAAGGGACAAAAGCCAGCATGTCCCAGTTGGTGCTATACTTTCAGTCAGCCCAATACAGCAGGCAATGACAAACCCATGAGCCACACATCAGTAAGTCTCTGGACTTCAGGCAGTCATTCCAGAAATGCTCACTAGCTTCCTACTTGCCTTTTGTCTGGTAATTGATCAGTTTCCAAATTTTGAATGTTTTGTTTTATTTCACTTATCATTCTTTTTGGTTCTGGTGTTGGTATCTGCCACCCAGATACCAGTCAAGACCTTTTAGTTGGAAATTCCAAGAACTCACACTCCTTCACACCAGCATGACCTTGCTGACTCCTCTACAGCCAACACCCAGTCTGCCCATTCAGGTCTGTATCTGAAGAGTGAGATTTCTGATAAGTTTATGTGTGTTTTAGACAACACAGGGAATATAGCAAAGTTTCAAAGTAACCCACAGTTTTTTTTTTTTTTACAGGGTAGTGTTTAGGTCTTATCTTCACTGTGAGCTAGAGAAGCTGACCACAAACACATTGAATTTCTGGAGGAACTTTGTCAGCTTTACATAGGTAAATGTATATCTCCGTAATTCCAGATAATACACTTCTATCCAAGCAAATTTGTTGATTTCTTAATTTTAGAAAGTAGCAATTGATTTCATGATACAAATGATGAGTCCTGAGTCTGTAAATATATTATGTTTTCCCTATTTTTCATATTTGTATTACTTAAGATGTTCTATCATTTATATTTTAAAAATAGAAATATATAGAAACCTCCATATCTTTAACAATTATCTTTTGACTCATTGTATTTTACGTTACTAATGCTAATGCTTCTCTCCCCTTATCCATAAGCCACAGCCATTTTTAATGACCAAATCAATATTGTACTCTACTTGACCAACAGCAGATTAGATTATATTTTCTTCACTAGTCATCAAGTTCAACAGATACTTTCTATTATGAAGTGCTTAAAATTATTCGCTTTCTTGTTTTACTTAATATTTAAGAAGATTCTTTCTCATCCCATGTTTTTGCCCTTTGGAGTATTTGGTTGCTTTCTTCCCCTCTTGCATTACTACATGTCTTAATTACAACCTAATTTCTTTTAAACTCATAATATTTATCAGTATTCGTACACCCACCCACACACACATACACAGACATATGAGTTTATGAGATTACACACTGTAAAGATTTCTTTTTTTCTCCAGCCACCAACTTCCCAATCTTTCATTTTCTTCTCCAATGCAAACTGGTTGTTTTTTAGGTTTTCTTCAGAAATTTCATTTTAGGACTTCCCTTTATCATTTGATTGGATTGTTCTATTATTTCTTAGATCCCACAACTTTCCTTTTCTTGAATTACTCCATTACTTCGCTGAAGAATATCCTCAAGTCCTTTCTTTACAGAAGAAGTATAAATAGAGAAAGATTGAATCTTCTCTGATGAGGCCATATTTTACCTTTATATGGATTGATTGCAAGCTAAAAAGAGGGTTTTTTAATATAATAATAAAAAATCCTATCAAAACTGTAAAAGTAATTTACTGGAATCTATTGAGTATCAGATATAAAATTTAAAAACTGAATCACAATGAGAATTTACTAGTATAGTAAAATGTTTTTAATATATCTCCTTCAGCTAATGATCACGTAGTACAATTTTGAATCTATAAATTTTGGAACATTGCTGCCAACAACCAAAAAATATACATTCATTCATGTATAACAAATAACTAAATCATTAAGCATATTGCAAAGAAAACTAAAATGGACATAGAATTAAGATAAGAGTTACAAATAAAGAATATCTGGTAATGAACAAAGGGGACATCTTTTATGATATAGAGAATGAAATGGGAATGACCTGATCAACTTTATAATAGAATTGATAGCTTATATAAAATTCCCAGAAAGAAAAACTCGGAAATTGAAAACCTGAACAGTATTCTTAATATTAAGAAATTCAAGTGATAATTAAATATAATCATATACAAGAAATAACTGGCCCAAATGGTTTTGCTCATAAGTTCTAGCAAACATGCAAAAAGTTAATTTTAAATATTCACAAATTTCTATACAGAATGGTAAAAGAGCCAACACTTTCCAACTGAGTTGGAATTAGAGTAGCATAGCCTTGACACCATAGGGAAAAATTACTCAATTTATGAAAAGTATTACCCAATCTCATTAGTGCAATTCTAAAGAAAATATAAACTTAATCTAGCAAAAAACATGAGTAATTTGGGGATATACCTAAAAATACAAAGTTGGCTTATCATTAGGTAATTAAAGTAATTAACTACATTAACAGATTAAAACAAGAAAACTAATGATTATCCCAATAAATGCTGAAAAAAATGTTGATAAAATGGAACTATTTGTGATGAAGTTCTTAATATAAAAAACAGAAAGGATAGAAGGAAAATACTAACCTGATATTGATGGTCCACAATCCTTACCTCCTGATATTTGTGCAATTCTCTTATTCAAAGTACAAACTTTCAAATAATTGGGTTTAAAGAACTAATTGGCTTTACTCATGATTCATGAAATAAGCAACATCCCATCTGTGAAATACGGGCTGAGCAGAAAATGACTGAAGAAAGCAAAAATAAGTAACAGAAAGTCACCCGGTCATCTCAAAGTTACTTTCCTTACAAGATTAAAGTAAAGAGGACTTCTTTATCATGCTGGCTCAGGTTGATTTGGTCCCTTGAGATTGGTTGCTGTGAATATCTTATTTCTTTCTTTTTGTTTGTTTGTTTGTTTGTTTTTGAGAACAATTCAGTGAGTGACTCTACTCTGCATTAATCTGAGATGTTGGGGCCTAGTGCAGGAGCTCAGTTCAAAAAATGACCTCTCTTAAATTATATTTAACACTTCTTACATTGTATTTAGCTGATTTGTGTACCCAATAAGACATTGTGGAAATAGCAGTGGGTGACTTGCAAGGCTGTCATAAAACACGTTTTAGCTTTTGCCTTCCTGTCTCTTGAAATGCTCACTGTGAGGAGACCCAGCTGCTGTGTTGTGAGGGTAAGCAACCTTCTAAAGAGGTCCATATGGAAAGTATCTGAAATGTTCACCCAACAACCAGCATCAACTTGCCAGCCACAATGAATGGGTCATTTTGGAAGCCAGTTCAAGTCAATCCTTCAAATGACTGCAGGCTTGGTTGATATTTGGACTACAATTGTATGAGAGACCTTAAAATCACACACCGAAGGTGCTCCCAAACTCATTGAATATGTTTATTTTTGTTTCAAGCCACTAATTTTAAAGTAATTTGTTACATAGCAAAGGATGACTAATATACCAGATAAAATGTTTTTATAACAACTTATAGCCCTCTTTATGTGCTAATGAAATATTAAAATATTCACTTTAAATTAAGAACAAAATAAGGGCTCTTGATATTTGTTTTCAATATCATATATTAAGAAGTCCTAGCCAGCCCAATAAGAAGGAAGAGGAGGATGTTACAAAGATTGTAAAATTGGAAAAGAAAATTTTTATTATTAGTGAATCCCAAACAATAAAAAAAAAGAAAAATCATAAGCCGATCTAACAGACACAGGTACACAAAAGCTTTTTATAAAATATTAGCAAAATAAGCTAAGAAATGTACCCCAAAATTTTGATTGTAGGTTTTATCTTACAAAGACTTAATGTTAGAAAATCAATTCATATAATCTATAAAACAATGAATTTAAAAAGAAAAGGAAGACATATGAAAGAAA